>NW_022196897.1:23093760-23111961 GCF_008632895.1 Mastomys coucha
AAAAAAAAAAAAAAAAAAAAAAAAAAAAAAGAAAGTGCTGTGACTCAGTGCCCGTCTTTGTTACCCTTCAGCCTCACACAGTGCTTGGCCTGAACCTGTGGTCTCCCCACGAACCACTTTGCTCTGCCTCCACACCACATGCCTTCCCCAAGCCCTGTCTGTCTGTCCTGCCTTTCAAAACAAAAGTGACAGTGGGCAGACAGCATAGGTGACTCAGGCTTTAAGTTAAAACACTTGTTGCTTTTTGCAGAGGGTGCAGGTTCAATTCCCAGCACCCACATAGTGGCTCATAAGCATCTATAACTTCAGTTCCAGGAGATACATCCTCTTCTGGGGGTACCAGGCACTCAGTGGTGCACATACATACGTGGCAACCAAAACATCATACACATAAAATCTTTTAAAAACATTAAAGGTAAAGGATCCCTTTTATAGTAGGCCTTTTTTTCTTCTTAGGTATCTTGTACAGTGCGGGGTTAGCCACCATTAGTATAGCCCTGCTTGAGCAGTGCTGTGGCTGGCCAGAGTCATTGAGGGGAATGGCTAGACCTCCATCTGTGAGGCCTGCACCTAGCATGGGTCAGGTAGTTCACGTGCCTCTGCTGTCTGGTCAGGTAGATGAAATGCTGTCTTCTGTGCTAGTGCATGAGTTATGGCAGTTCCCTTGCTTTTGTCATTTAATATAGACCAGCCTGGGCCTCAGTGTGATAGGGAGGCCTGTGAGGCAGGCAGAGTGAGAGAGACGTGATCACTGCTGTCTAGGAGTAGACAGCTCTCTCAAGCCACACTTAGAAGACTGGGACTTGCTGCTTGCTTGTGGGTATGATAAAGCTTTTCATGTGAATGTGCATGTTAGGAAGAGGACAGACTGGGTGGGGCATAGGCTTCACTTCTCCCACTGTAACAGTATAAAATGATTATTCCAGGAAAATTGGGGAGCACTTAGTGTTCAGAGAAAAAGGCAAAAATTATCTGCATGCCTTTGTTTAAAGAAAGAAGAAAAGCATCAGTGTGCTGAGTTTGATTTCATGTATTTTTTTCTGCAAAGCAACCCATTTTCAGATAATTTTGTCTTGTTAGCCTTGAGTTACTAAATTTTGTGTCATGACTTTTTACCAAATCGTTTATGACAGTTTTACTCTAACATAAAGAAGTCAATCACAAAATAGTGCAGTGTGTGGAGTTGCATGCTCTGAGACTGTTTCCTTGAGGACTAAGAGGCTGGAAATTTTTGTGTAGTCACTTCCTTATCTTTATTCTTCAGGAAAATGATGTGGCAATACTGTCTTGGCCAGGTGCTGACCCAAGTCCATCAAGCCTGTGACACAGTATGCTTTTACTGCCAGGAATACTATGTGTTTATAATAAGAATGTATTTTGAGCCAGGCAGTGGTGGTGCAGACCTTTATTCCCAACCCTTGGGAGGCAGAAGCAGGCAGATTTTTGAGTTCGAGGCCAGCCTGGTATACAGAGTGAGTTCCAGGACAGCCAGGGCTACCCAGAGAAACCCTGTCTCAAAAACCAAAAAAAAGGAAAGGAATATATTTTGAACATGTAGCTACTTTCTTAAAAAGTTAGTAAATTCCTTACCTAGGTGTTGGGTGGCACACACTTCTAATCCCAATACTTGAGAGACAAGAGCAGGCAGATCTTCGAGACCAACTTGATATACAGAGTGCGTTCCAGGACAGCCAGGGTTACACAGCAAAACCCTGCCTCTAAAACAAAAAAGACAAAGTAAATTTTTGAACATTCTTCATAGTCTATCAGTGTCCATATTGTCTCTGTTTAAAATCTCTTGATATTTTTGCAATTTTTAGGGACTTCATTGATGGAAATGTTGAGAATCTTATGACTGAACTAGAAATAGAAAAGTCTCTCAAACATCATGAGGATATTGTAGATGAAATTGAGTGCCTAGAGAAAACTCTCCTGAAACGTCGCTCGGAGCTCAGGGAAGCTGACCGACTTCTGGCGGAAGCCGAGAATGAACTTGCATGCACCAAGGAGAAGGTGTGTCTAGTGTGCTTTAGGCTGGACTCCTGTGGGACACAGGCAGCCTCCTGCCTAAAACTGGAAAGCAATGATGGCAAAGAGCACTCTGTCCGAGCTGTACATCTGAGCAAGTCACTTAGGTCTGCTGACTTTACTCACCTTGTCTGTAAATTCAAGCTAAGAATGTGTGGACTGTTGAGTGTGGATTTAAATGCATGCTTTAGATTCCAGACGCTGTGCTATTTAGTTCTCAGCGTGTCCTACTTGTCCAGCTGAGTGTATTGGGGTACAGAGGTGAGGTGGTTGGTCGTTTGTTTTAACTTTGGACTTTTCAATCTGTGTCTTTTTAAATGACAAATAGATACTTATAGAAGTCTTCCTTCATCAAGTTGATAACAGAAGTAATGATCTATTTTCAATTACTGAGTCATAGATTTCTATTCATTTAGGTACAGCCAAGTTAAAATTGAAAGAAAGAAAGGTTCTGAGATCTTCTTTGCTGGTATGTTGCCTCTGGACTACCGAGTGAATGGTAGTAGCATTCTTTAGGACACAGTACAGAGGAAAGCCAAAGAGAAAAAGTGACTTCCTACGCATTTATGAACGCATTTCCTTTAGCATCTCTGGCAGCCCTATGAAGTGGTGTTAACTTGGTTTACACATGCAGCCCAGAGTCTCATAGTTGAAGTTCTGCCTTCTCTAGAGTTCTTTAGTTAAATGAGTATTCCAGAGAGAAAAAGACCCTGGGCACACAAAGTACTTCAGGAACTGTTTTTACTTTGTTAGTTCAACTTGGGTCAATTTAAGTTAATAGAAACCTATAGTTTGGACTGAGCGATTGGCTTCACCTATTAAGGTCTGTGTATTATCACTGTTGTTACAGAAACATAGCTCTCACCTCAAAGAGGTACAAGATAGTTTATCTTGGAGCCAAATATGAAGAACCATGGCTTGATATTTCATGTTCTAATGTATTAATAGTTTCATAAGGTTTTCATAGTAACAACACACAAAGTCATAATCGAAGACATTTTCAAATGCATTGGTGGAAATATCAGAGAAGAAGGGGCAGCGAGGCAGTTGCAGACTTCAGGTAGCTGCCCAGAAGTCTTCTGTTAATAGAACCCAAATGGCTTTTGGTTTTGTTTCTTAATCTGTTTTTCAGGATGTTGGGTCAGCTTTCTCTGCTAGTCAACAGGTTGTTGGTCACCACCCAGAGGTGGGAAAGGAATGTCTCCCCAGGAGGCTGAAGCTAACCCAGTAGAAATTGCAGTGAGTCTGTGGACCTGCAAACTTCCAACCCCTCCACACCATTAAAATCCATCTGCCCTGCAGGCATAGCTCCCATCCAGGAATTCTTCACATGGTTCTAAATGAGAACAAGGAAGTCCTCGTGCCTTTTCCTAGGAGCAGTCCTTGTTCTGTAAATGTTAGTTTGCTGTGTGGAGAAGTAGGTGTTATGGAACTAGAGAAAACATATCCCCTCTACTTGTTTTAACCAGTGGCCTTGGCAGTGGGCACATAGAGGCAGAGTGGCCACAGTGGAGACACTCTCCTCCCAGGGACTCCCTTAAGTAGATGATGAGCCTTGCCCAAGGCTTTGCTAATGAGCTGGCAGAAGGCAGCTGTCTGAAGAGATGCGGTGACATGTCTAACATTGTGGAACCTGCTGAAAGAAGAGATGACACCCAGTTGGTAGACAGATTTCACACGCAGCCACATCTGACTTTGGAGGCTGTTTGTGAGTCAGTGCAAACTAAAATCTTAGATCTATTAACCCTCTTGCTCTAGATGATCAGGAAGCCAAGCTGATCTTTTTGAAAGTGCTTTTTGCCAAATCTAGCATAGGAGTATGTCTAAAGACTTCAAAGTAAGTCACCATCACAAAGTGAGGGTCCTTTTCAGCTTATAAGGTCTCAAGTAAGAAGAATCTGTGTAGAAGGAAGTTTGGTAAAATTATTGCTGTTTAGTTGGCTAGGTTTGAAAATCACATTTTTGGAATAAAAAGATTACCTCCATTCTCATCATCTTCAGATGACTTTTTTCATAAATGTTCCATCTTTGTTGACACAAACATAGTTTTATATAGTTCTTCTCAGAGCACTTATACCATTTAAGATATTTTTCTGGCCCAACATATTTTAACATCTGTATGCTGCAACATTGTCATCTTAAAGACTAGATAGCATCCTGTTTTATTACACTATTTTTATTTGTCAAGATTTATCTTATCTCATTATATTTTTACAGTTGTTATTTGCTTCTAGATAATTTTCTAAGCATTAGAGATTCACAGCAAAGGGATGTCTTCACATTTTTCTGTTTTTATCTTGTTTTCTAAGAGTTGTACCAGTTAATACTGCCAGTAACTATAGTGAGTACTGCAGCCGAATTATTCTTAATGATAGTTTTTTTTTTTTCTAGACAAAGAGTGCTGTTGAAAAATTCACTGATGCCAAGAGAAATTTATTACAAACTGAGTCAGACTCTGAGGCATTAGAAAAGAGAGCCCAGGAGACCGCACTTAACCTTGTGAAAGCAGAGCAGCAACTAAGGTGGGTGGAGCTTCGGCCCCTGAGGTGGGTGGAGCTCCAGCCTCCGAGATAGGTGGAGCCCGGGCCTCTGAGGTGGGTGGGGCCCAGGTGCTGAGGGCTCTGGGGCTCAGGGGAATGAATGGTTCTTCCAATGCTATTCCCTAAGAGCCAGGGGCATGAATGCTGTATTGTAGATTGCTCCAGGCTGATACAGAGGACTTGGAGCAGCACAAAATCAAACAAGAAGAAATCTTGAAAGAAATAAACAAAGTTGTAGCAGCCAAAGATGCTGATTTCCAGTGTCTAAACGAGAAGAAGGAAAAACTGACAGAAGAGTAAGGCCTTTGAGGGGTAGGGGTGGGGTGAGGGGTGGGAAGTGTGTTCTGGAGCAGCTGTGGGCATCTGGCTCCTTTAGAGGAGGGCTGCTCAAGTCCTGCCCTGCCACGTAGGCTTCAGAGTCTGCAGAGAGACATCAAGGCAGCAGAACTCAATGAGGATCACCACCTTCAGGTCCTTAAAGAATCTGAGACTCTCCTTCAGGCCAAGAGAGCTGAGCTGGAAATATTGAAAAGCCAGGTATGACAGTAGATACCTGGAAACAACTATTTTTAAACATATTTTATATTGCTGGCTAAGGTTTATTTGGTTGTAGAAAAGATAGAAAAGTACAAAATAAAATATTAAGAATACATGTGTCCTCGAGTCGAATTTGCCATCTCCCTTTTCAGGTGACAAGCCAACAGCAGGAGTTGGCTGTCCTTGACTCACAGTTGGGGCATAGAAGGGAGGAGCTGCTTCTACTCCAGGATAGCCTCGCCCAGGCAAAAGCTGACCTCCAGGAAGCCCTGACACTGGGAGAGACGGAAGTTGCTGAGAAGTGCAGTCACATTAGGGTATGTTTGTCAGTAGGCTTTCTTAGAAGTTCAGGGCAGTGCTGAGGCTTATTTTAAAGTGTTCCCTAGTTCTCCCCAAGTGGAGATAGAAATGCCCTCTATAGCACCATTTGGGGTGTTAATATATTGGTGCTGAGGCAGTCATGTGACCTCTAAATACCCTCTGGATTCTCTTGCTTTTTGGCTTTCTCGTGAGTTTCCTGTCCAGGAATGCCCTTATCCCTGTCATAGGCAACATTGCATCCTGCCTGTTTGTCATGGTTCAGCCACAGGCAACCTCCTGGGGTTGTTTGTTTGTTTGTTTGTTTGTTTCTAGGTTGCTCTTAAGGAGTTTCTTTATCTCTCTTTTAATAATAGCTGCTTATGTCCTGAGCATCTCAGTTTGTGATTGTCTGTGCCCTCAGTCTTCTGCCTCTGACGGTCACTGAGGCTGGGAAAGCCTTTGAATGGGGTAAATGGCACAAACCATTTGCATGAATATAGGTTACTTTTTCATATTACATGGTAGATGTTGGTGCAAAATATAGTGCTGTGCTTGGTACCAAAGGCAAAAAATTATAATTTAATGTAAAATTTAATATAAATTAAGTTACAAATTATATGTATGAGATAGAGCAGCAACTGAACTGACTGGTGTAAAGGGGATTTTGAATCGTAATTTACAGAGAAGATGACTTTTATTTAAACACAGGAAGTAAAATCACTTCTGGAAGAACTAAGTTTTCAGAAAGGAGAACTGAATGTCCACATCAGTGAAAAGAAGACTCAGCTTGCACTTATAAAGCAGGAGATGGAGAAAGAGGAAGAGAGTCTTCAGGTAGTTTTACAGCAGCTGTCGAAACATAAGACTGGTGAGTTTAAAAAGCAAGTCACAGCCGATGGAATTAACAGTGGACAGAGTGCTGTGAGGGCTAATTTTCATTGTCAAGTTGACCAGACTCAGAGACAAGTCACTGTGTCTGTGAGGTTGATTAACTAAAGTAGAAAGATCATAAATATGCTGTCACTAGTCCATAGGTTAGGGTCCTAGACTCAATAAAACAAACAAATGAAAAATGCAAATCACAGAATGTGAGGCTGGCCACATCCTGCACTCCAGGTCACAGTAAAGTGCACCTGGCCAAATTTACAACTGAACTGTAAATTATAAAATTATAATTTTAAATTATAAAAAGAAGTCAATGTTTCCTGCTGTTCATTATGTTAAGGATTATTTAAGGCAAAATAAGCTTATTGGTGCCTGGTAAGATCATGGAAGAACTCTCACAGCTGCTGGGAATGTAACTGAGATGCTCAGCCAGGGCTTCAGCACTCCAGACATTCAAGCTTGTAAAACCAAAGTGCCAGCCTTTATGTGTGCCACAGCAAGATTTATACTTAGGAAGCTGGAAAGAAAAGGCTTATGTTTACACTATAATGACATGTAAAACGAGAGCACACATAGGAGGTGAGTCGTGGATGTGGGAGAGAGCCCAGTTATTTACTTACTCATGTTGCCCTGTTTTCTTTTGTGTGTGCATCCCTGTGTATGTGCACAGCTCAGAGGGGAAGGAACATAACATGTCCTGTTGGGTCACTCACTCAGGGCTCTCAGCCAGGTCCCAGTGATCCCCTTGTCTCTGCAGACCCTCCCCAACACACACAGAGAGCACTGCAGTTATAGATGTCTACCAGAAAGTCCCAGTGACCCTTCTAAACTGCACTGCACCCCACCCCACACCCTACACATCCCCACAGGGAGTTACTGGTGCATGCACAGCCACATGCAGCTTTTTGTGGGGGTACTGGGATCCAAACTTGGGTCCTCATACCTATATAGCAAATGCTTTTACCTGCTGTGTCCTGGAAACCTGATTAGGGCAGGAAGAGACTGAGGAAAAAGCAGATATGCAGACTGGCACTCAGAGAAGTGGGGATCAGGTGAGTCATGCTCACTCTGCTAGAGCAGCATCAGTTACACAACAGCCCAGGTCCCCAGTTTGTTACTCACAGCAGTACAGCTCAGTAGTACAGAATTTTGTATAGCCTGTTCGGAATTGTGCCAGTGTTGTTTAGGCAGTGTGTGGTTGAGACTTGGTGAGTGTAGCTCCCTAGCATAGCTACAAGATCAATCTCAACTCTAGCCTTCCTGGTCCTCTGGCTCTCATCTCTCTACCCTCTCTTCTGAGGTTCCGGAGGGGCACAGCCTCCTAGGAAGTCTCTGTAGGCCTGGGTAGCAGTCTTGGGCTGCAAACGGCTGGGAGGATGCAGCTGCAGTAGCTAGCTTGTGCACACACTGTCAGCACTCACACCATCAGAACGCAGCTAGGGGAAGGAAGGCTTCTTTGCTCAGTCAAGTCAACTTCCTGTCCAGAGCTTCCATGTCTGCTTGACGCTTTTAGATCCTCACCTTTGACTGTGGGTCTGAGGTCATGCCTGTGTCAAACAAAGTGTACTCCTGAAATAAAAAATCCCAAAGTGCTGTCGTAGTGGTCAGCTTTTGGAGTTATTTATAGCATAGTCTTGTGTGTGTGTGTGTGTGTGTGATATGTGAGGGGGGAGGGAGAGAGACAGAGAAAGAAAAAAAGAGGGAGAGAGAGAAGGAGAGAGGGAGAGAGAAAGAGAACGAGAGAAAAAGGGAGGGGGGAGAGAGGGAGAAGGGAAAGTATGGACATGGAGTCAGGGCGGCTTTGGGGAGTTGGTTCCCTCAAATTCATCCCAGGTCATCATGTCACCGTCCCTTCTAGAGATTCTTAGCACGTTTGTTAGTACTGACCACTGGCTGCTGGGCTATCGCTCCTTTTCCAGAGTTTTTGTAGAGAACAGATACCCATAATTTCAAGTTTTTCCTCCATTTTCGTATAAGGATGTGGATATAAATGCTCCTAGAGTCAGGAGTTTACTGGTTTTGTTACAATGTTTTTAACAAATTAGTGTTGAATTTTTTTATTTTGTTTGCTTATTTTTGTTTTTGTTTTTTAGAGACAGTGTATCTCAGAGATCTACCTGCCTCTGCCTCCTTAGTGCTGGGATTAAAGATGTGCACCACCAGTGCCCAGCACAAATTAATGTTTTTAACAGTACTTTCAAAAAGATTTTTCCTTTACGAATAAAATTAATACCATTTAGGCAACACAACAAGACTTTTTTTTTTTCCCTTTCTGGTCAGTGAACAAGGAGTTATAGTTTGTTTTATTCCCTGGTTCACAAACGTTGACCCTGCTTTGTCCCTCCCTCAGAACTAAAGAATGTTGCAGACATACTGCAGCTTGAAACTAATGAGCTACAAGGCCTGAAACTGCAGCATGAGCAGAAGGTTGTGGAGCTGGGGAAGATTCAGGTGGACGTGCTGGAGGTACGGAGGAAAGCTCTGAGCCGCTGCCGCCTCAGCCTTTCTTTCTCTTTCAGGATGTCTGAATCTTCTTTCTCTCACTCAGGGGAAACTAGAGCTAGAGAATTTGCAGCAGACAGCTCAGCAACAGAGAAGGGAGCTAGAGCGGCAGAGACAGCTCCTGGAGAGAGACAGGCGGGAGACAGAGCGGGTGAGGGCTGAGAGCCAGGCCCTGCAGTCCTGCATCGAATGTCTGAATAAAGAAAAGGAAGATCTCCAAGAGCAGTGTGAGAGCTGGGAAAAGAAGTCTTCCCACGCCAAAAGGTAAGGGCAAGGATAAAGACATGGGGGGCAAACATGAGAACAGAGAGCTGCTCATGGGGGTGCATGTCTGTAATCCCAGCACCCACCCAGCGGAGGCAGGAGCATTGATGTGTATTTGAGGCCACCATGGCCTACAACAGTAGGTTCCAAGCCATCAGTGCTACTTAGTCAGAACCTATCTCAAGAAAACAGCAGAAGCTACACATGCTGGTGCACACCTTTATCCCCAGCACTCAGGAAGCAGACAGTCAGATGTCTGAGTCCAAAGCCTACGGGAGTGAGTTCCAGGATAAGTCAGGGCTAGACAGAAAAACCCTGTCTTCAAAAACAACAAAAGGCCAGGCAGTGGTGGCGCATGCCTTTAATCCTAGCACTTGGGTGGTAGAGGCAGATGGATTTCTGAGTTCGAGGCCAGCCTAGTCTACAAAGTGAGTTCCAGAACAGCCAGGGCTACACAGAGAAACCCTGTCTCGAAAACCCCCTCCAAAAAGCAACAAAAGCAAACAACAACAACAATAAAACAGCAAAACTTACAACAACAACAACAACAACAACAAAAAAAACAGAAAAAGCAATATTGTACAAACATGATAGCATAATTTTCTGATGCCATTTTTTCTTGTTCCTTTTTCCCTAATGTTCCCCCTTAAGAGCATTTTTAACAGACTACCTTACCTGGGGTAGAAAGGTGGCTAGTCAGGAAAGTGCCTTTCAAGCACAAGGACTTGAGTTCAGTCTCTAGGTCTCTGTGTTAAAGTAAAAACAGCAGACACAGTGACAGACGCTGTAATCCAGCAATGGGGATTACACAGAGACAAGTGCATCTCTGGGCACTGGCCTACCCTCCATGAGCTACAGGCCAGTGAGACCTTGACTCTACAGGGAAAGCTCTTAGACCCCAAGCTTGTCCTCCAGGACACACAGTGCTTTGCTGGGAATAATGAAAAGGAACATTTTGTTCACTGCTATAAGAAGACAGATTATTCTCAGAATGACCTAAATATTCTAAACAATTGTAGTCACCAAGTTTTTTTTTCTTTCTTAGAATGTTATAAGTTGGTTCTAAAATTTATAAGAAAATACAAAGAACCTACAATTTATAGAATTCCTTAGACATTCCACCAAAAAAAATTAGAAAAAAATTAGAAAATGAGAAAGGAGTTAAGACTAACAGACCTGATTTTAGCACTTCATACAAATTATAGTAATCAAAATCCTATTGTACTATACTGCAGATAAGTGGATCCAGGCAACAGAACAGAGCTGGTCTTCAACCCTTCCTAATGCTGCGACCTTTAATACACAGTTCCTCATGGCGTGACCCCAACCATAAAACCATTTTCATTGCTACTTCATAACTGTAATTTTCTACTATTAGGAATCACAATGTAAATAGCTTTGTTTTCTGGCCAGTCTTGAACAATCCCTGTGAAAGGTGAAATCCTCAAATAGTTGAGACTGCAGGTTGAGAACTGCTGGAATAAAGGTCCAGAAATGAACTTTGCTGTATGAAGCACAGATTTTGAGAAAGATTGAAAGCTATCTTTTCAATAGAGTAGTCTCTTTAGAATTATTGCTAAAAGAATTGAAGACCCAAAAATAGAAAATTTGATCCATATTTCACTATACAAAAAATAGAGGAGCTGGAGAGATGGCTCAGCAGTTCCAGAGCTGGCTGCTCTTCATAGGCCTTGAGTTTGATTCTTACCACCTAACATGGCAGCACACAACCACTCGAAACTCTGGTTCTAGGCATTCTGACATTCCCTTCTGGCTGCTGTGAGCACCAGGCATGCAGTAGTGTACAGACACACATGCAGGCTGCACACGCATGCTCATAAAACAAGCCAGCAGAATGGCTCCCTGGGTAAAGGTTGAAGCTTGGGACAACCTGAGTATAATTCCCAGAACCCACCAAATAGAAGGAGAATACCAACTCCTTAAGTTATCATTTTATCTCCACACATGTGCCATGGCATAGTGCATACCCCTCCCCAATGAATAAGTCAGTGTAAAATAAAATGAGCCATAAACATAAATGTAAATGTAAAACTTAGAGAAGGTAAGCCCTTTGTGACTTTGAGTAGGACAAAATTCTTCTTAATTAGATGCCAAAAGCATGATCCATAAAAAAACAAAACAAAAAACTCCACAATAAAGCACAAGGGTGGAGAGAGAGCTCAGTGAGGACCTGGGTTTCAGGAATGAATGCCCACATAAAAAGCTGGGCATTGTGGGTTGGAGATAAGTGGACCTCGTGGGCCCACTGGCCAGCCAGTTTAGCCAAAAGAGTGAGTTCCAGGTTCAGTGAGAGAACACCTATTTCACACATGCCTGTACAGGTAAGCACACCTTACACATATGTGCTCACACATATGCACAAAATTAAACGAATAAAACAAGACATTTAGAGCTGACAGGACAGTGGAGATGAGGATTCAAAGCCTGGCAATCCTGATGACCTTAGGTCGGTCCCTGGAACCTAATAAGAAGGACAAATGCTCTGGGTATGCATCTGAGATCCCAGCACTCTCGTGGCAGGACAGGAAGCGGGGATAGGAAAATGACCTGGGAGCCCACATGCCAGCTATTCTGGAGAACATAAGGTGGTAGAAACATGAGCCAGGGCAAAGAAGGCTCCTGGAGCCTGTCCTCCGCCTGTGCTCACGGGAATGCACAGTGATAAGAAATATGTGATCTTACCTAGACAAGTGTGGTGGCACTCAGGAGGCAGAGGCAGGTGGATCTCTGTGAGTTTGAGGCTGGGATAGCCAGGGATATGTAGAAAGACCCTTTCTCAAAAAGCCAAAAATAAAATAAAATTAAAAACAAAAACTGGATATTTAAAAGATCACTCTAAAATATACTGTTAAAACTAAAGAAAAATACGTGACAACAGTTAGGAGAAAAGACTTTGAACCTGGTATGTAACAGGACTTAGGTCCACAAACATCGTGTAAAAGTCTTCCAAACTTGATAGGAAATAACCTGTTTTTTTAAATGGGCAAAAGATTTGAACATATATTTTTATAGAAGATATAAAATGGGAAATAAGCACGAGGGAAATCCAGGTTAAAACCACAGTCAATACATGCCTGCTAGAACAGCTGATAGGTGAAGGCCCTATTGTATATGTAGCCGTGTTTCCTGCTTTGTCAGTAGTGGATGAGTCAGCAGGATGCTTATCATTCAGTTTCATTTTGTTTTGTGTTTGGAATTTTGACATGTGTTTTTTTTTTTTTTTTAATTTTTTTTTAAGATTTATTTATTGTTATATGTAAGTACACTGTAGCTATCTTCAGACACACCAGAAGAGGAGTCAGATCTCATTACAGATGGTTGTGAGCCACCATGTGGTTGCTGGGATTTGAACTCAGGACCTTCGGAAGAGGAGTCAGTGCTCTTAACCGCTGAGCCATCCCACCAGCCTGACGTGTGTTTTTTTAAAGCTTTAACTTAATGAAATTTTTTTTCTTAAATCTCCTGTTTGGAAAGCCGTAATGCTTCTTTTAAAAACGAGTTCTAGCATCCTCCATCTCCAGCCTTACCTTCACCCTGACAACATCCACTGTCTGCATTGCAGAAGGCAGCGCTGCCCGTCATCTACGTAGTGTGGGTCTTTTCTGTCTAACAGTCTGCTTTATTCTGTGTTAGAGTTTTAGCAGCCACAGAAGAAAGCAACAAAACAGAGCAGTCCAACCTAGGGAAGCTGGAACTGAGTGTCAGAAAGCTGCAGCAGGAGCTGGAGCAGCTGAGCCAAGACAAGCTTGCCCTACACAGTGAGGTTTCCCAGGTGCAGCAGCAGTTACTAGGTAAGGAAGGGACTGAACTGGAGGCCGTGGCTCCACCCACAGCCTCTCCTTAGCTGACATGATTGGTGCAGAATGGTGTAAAAATATATTATGGATTTAATTATAGCACTCTGTGAACACACTAAGTCTAAATCGTATACTTTAAGACACACATGGTACATGAATTTCATCTTAAGCTGGTTTTTAAAATCTAATTTATGTGCCGTAAAGAACAGTTTAAAAATAGAGCAAAAAAAGGTTAAATACAAATTACTTTTGGGCCAGTGAGGCGGTTCAGTAGGTAAAAAGCACTTGCCACCAAGCCTGACAACCTGAGTTCTATCGTTTAGGAGCACAATAAAAGGAAAGAACTGAGAATTGACACCTAGATGTTGACCTTCAGTCTCCACACTGATGATGGCACATGCTCACACTCACACATTATAGTACACACAATAGTGAATTGACATCACCCCTCAGGTCATAATTGTGACTATGTATGTGGGTTAGGAGTGTTGAAGGCAATAGTAAAAATGCCTTTTATTACCAAATAATAATTTATTTAGGAGAAATGGCTAAGTATTTATAGCTAATGATGTATTTTTTTGAGTATTTATTATATTCTAGTCATTAAGTATGTACTGTCTCATTTCATCCATGTGACACAAATAGATCTGGTGACACACCTATAATTTTAGCACTCAATAGGCAGAGGCAGGAGGAACACAAGTTCAGAGCCAACTGGGCTGCATCATGAGACTGTATCAAAAATAAAACCTTCATTAGCATTTTTGACATAGAAACCAGTATTTTATCCATTTACAGATGATGATACTGAGGGTTAATTTTCTTGCAATTTGCTCAAGATCACATAGTTGGTAATAGATGACAATTCTGTCTATACATTGTCTTCATGAAAGAGTATACCAAGCCTTACATTTCCAACAGCAATGTAGAATATACTCATTTTAAAGCCTTGCATCTCACCAACATTATTAGTTAAATGTTTATGAGATTCTTTAAACCCCACAGGGTTATACATATAACATATGTGCATAGTTATACATATAACTATACATATAATTTTGGCATCATTGAGTTAACAGAAATAAATGTAAATTCAGTTCTGATGCTTTTAAGAGGGGTCCAGAATGTAAACATATATGCTGTATGTATACTTGCAAATAACATCTTATGAAAATGTTTTGATAGATAAACAGGAAGCCATAAACTCCCTACAGGAGGAACTGGATAATACGCACGACCATTTGGACCTAGCAAAGCAGGTAAGGGGCAAAGTATAATTGGCTTTTTATGGTTTGCACTACAGCCTCATAGGGCTCCTTACACAGCATCACAAGGTCACCTACACTTACACAAGGTCCCTTACACAGCACACTGTAGGTGTGTAGGTGTAGGTATAAGGGCACTGTAGGACCCTTTCACAGCACCATAGGGCCTTGGTACACAGCACAGCCTCCACATAAGGCTTTGGTCCTCAGGCGGTTCTCTAATCTATTTTAGCTCTTGACTCAAGTTTATCCAAAGCTAAGAAGAAGTAGGGTAGAAGTTAGACCAGAGTCAGACAGCAGTTCCCAGAAGCCTTAGTGGGGATGCTGGATGTAGGGATCCATTCAGAGCAGGGTCTGCTCAGGTGTTGACTAGTGCAGCTTGTAGCCCTGTGCTTCTGATGACCTTGCTCTAGGTGACTCAGGGTCAGCCTGTGAAAATAGGGTACAGTCTGGGTTTCAGAGGACTTCAAGCAAATTAGAGAAACACATAAACTCTCTTCCTACGCCTTCAGGATCCTGTGTTTCTAAGACATAACATTTTAAGACAAAAGTCTTTAAGATGCCAGACTTTTTCTTTTTAAAGATTTATTTATTTATTTCATGTATGTGGGTATACTGTCATCATTTACAGACACAGCAGAAGAGGGCATCAGATCCCATTACAGATGGTTGTGAGCCACCATGTGGTTGCTGGGATTTGAACTCAGGACCTCTGGAAGAGCAGTTAGTGCTCTTAACCACTGAGCCATCTCTCCAGCCCCCAAGATATCAGATTCTTAAATTTCTCTCTGTTAAAAATTTTTCAGAATTTTTTCTAAGTTTTTGAACTTGTCTAAATATTTGATATAGTAACAAAGCCAGGCTTAATTCTTGAGTTTAGCACCTTCATTATCCCAACAGCCCTGGGTTATTTGCAAAGCAGCATTTATTCCTATCTTGATGGCAAGGCTGCAAAGCTTTCACTGTGGTTTCACCATCTTACTTGTTAGGCACTAACAGACGGAAAGCCCGGAGCTCACTCGAGTCCTGGGTACCTTCTCTAAGTGTGCTGAAAAGATAAGGCAGGTGGCACTTTTCAGACTTGGTGGGCTCTGGACTGACTCTGGTCACCTTAGGAAGTGACTTTGTGAGGCATTTCAGTGTGTTCTTTTGCCTAAAGGACCTGATCCACACCACCAAGTGCCAGAATGCATTGCTTAGTGAGCAGGCACAGCTGCAGAAGGACATCAGCAAATGGATTGCCAGGTTAGAGAGCTGCCAGAGAGAGACGGAGACAAAAGAACGGCAACTCCGAGAGCTTCAGGAGGAGATCAGAGGAAGCACGCTCCAGCTAGACCAGCAAGAAATGGTACTGTGCTCGCTTCATGGGGCTCTGTGCCTCCCACCTCCTCACCCCAGATCAGCCTGCCCCGTGTGCACCTTCTGTGTGACTCTTTGACTTGTATAATGTATAGGTTGTTAAGTCATCCAGCTTTGGTCCTGTAAAGAGTTCAGTGGCCACAAGCTAATTAATTAGCAAGCTGTATCCTCTTCTCACAGTGGCCAGTTGGCTTCATCATTATAGAGGCACTGGCATTTGGTTGGTCTGTCTGTCTGTCTGCCCTCCTCTCTAAGTGCTTCTCTCTTTGGAACTAGAATCTGAGGATCGTCTGGGACAGTGGTTCTTTTATGATCGACTCAGGTTATTCTCTATTCAGACGTTGCAAAAACTCCAGAAAGAAAGAGAAGATGAGGAGCAGAAGTTTGAGGCTGGGAAAGTGATTCTGGAGCAGCAGCAGGGGCAGCTGGAGAAGGAGCTGACCGAGCAGAAGAGCAAGCTGAAGCAGCTGCTCACAGATGTGTCGGCAGCTGAAGGACACCTCAGGACCCTGCAGGAAGAGGAGCGGTGCACTGAGGGCCTGGAGAAGATGCTGTCCCAGGCCAGTAAGTTCATGGCAGGCATGGGAGGGGGGCGCGGGGCTGTCCTGGTTGTCTGAAGTATGTGAAGAATACCCAGACCCAGCCACCCCAGGAGGAGGCACGAGAGCCAAAGCCGGAAGGCAGGCAGCAGCCCTGTAAAGGATGGCCAAGGAAGAACGCAGGGAGGTTGGGTGAATGGGTCTTTATGATGAAGTTTGACCCTGAGATTGGCCAGTATGTCTCTTCATACCCTTCTTCCTCTTTCAAGAACCATGTACAGGAAAGTAGGGCATTATGGTGGGATGTTAGAGTCTCTAAAGGACAAGTTATTCGGGAGTAGTGACCTCAGCTATTGAGAAATGCAGTGTCAGCAGCCAAAGGTTGAGTGCATGAGCTATGCTAGAGTTGGATTTACTTTGGAGTCAGTTTGCTGTCTCGTGGCAAACCTTTCTTGAGCCTGTGGAGTGGATCAGGGCAGGCTTGTGAAAGCCAGTACTAGAGTAGGGTACATGCCACTCACTAATAGGCAGCCTACCCATGAAGAGCACAAAGCTCTGCCCACAGCTGGCCCAGGGCCCGTGGCCAAACCTCCTAAGCGTGCTCACTCACATTCCAGAAGAGCAGCTTTCAGAACGGGAGCAGCAGCTACTAGAGAAGTCAGGTGAGCTGCTGGCCCTACAGAAAGAGGCTGATGCTATGAGGGCAGACTTCAGCCTCCTGCGAAGCCAGTTCTTAACAGAAAGGAAGAAGGCAGAGAAGCAGGTGGCTGGGCTGAAGGAAGCTCTGAAGATCCAGCGGAGCCAGCTGGAGCAAAACCTTCTGGTAAGTGTTTGCTGCCCAGGGAGTCTAGAGAAAATAATATGTTTACACCGACTGGACACATGCATTTTACTTGTACACTACTTCATTATGAAGAAAATAAATTATCCATCAACCCAGGTCCTAACCCAGTGGTAATTATTGGTTTATTTTGTCATAATTGATTGTTGAAGCCCACGGTGAGACTTGGCTGCCAGCAGCCATCCTGTGGACAGCATGATACAGTAGAGAGCTGTGCATCTGCTCAGAGCACTACGCCTGTATTGGGATGGTAGGTTTGTGACATTCTGCCCTTTTTGGTCAACATTGATTTTTATCAAGCATACTAAAACCAGAAAGCCTGGTCTACCATGCTTTTACCCTTGACCTAAGGGGGTGGGGTGCTATCACATTGGTCAGAGCAGTAAGCACAGTGGACTCCCAGGAATGGATGCTTTCAGTGCTCTCTGGAGGGAATGAGTGGAACTGTTGTATGAAGGAAATCCGATGCATTCTCAGAAGGTGGTGTGCTTTAACTAGGACTTGGGCAGGAAGATCATAAAGATAGATTTAGATGTCTAAAATTTAAGCTGGCCATGGTGGCACCCTCCTCTTATCCTAGCACTCAAAACCAGAGGCTGGAGGATCTCTGTGAGTTCAAGGCCAGCTTGGTCTTACAGTGAGTTCCAGGCCAGCCAGAGCTATACAGCGAGACCCTGTCTCAAATAAATAAATGATAATCCCTACAACCCATGAAGATATTGTTGCGTTTTTATGGATCACTAATGGGGCTGAGAAAGAAGGAAACTTGTCAGAGGTACTGCTAAAGATCTGACTTCAAACACTGGATTCAAATTCTTCCAGTCACACTACACCCACCTCCAGAATGTTCCATTTTACAGCTGTAGAAACTGAGGTCTTTCCATTGCTAGTGAGTGCAGAACCCAGTAACTACACCTGTCCTTGTGTGGCTGCAAAGTCCTTTGCCTCCCTGTGTCCTAGGAGCAGAAGCAGGAGAACAGCTGCATGCAAAAGGAAATGGCTACAATCGAACTGGTGGCCCAGGACAACCACGAGAGGGCCAGGCGCCTCATGAAGGAGCTCAGCCAGATGCAGCAGGAGTACCTGGAGCTCAAGAAACAGGTGTGCACCCAGAACCCCAGCTGCTGCCAGGGCCACCATGTGGGTGCAGGCAGGGTTTATTGTTGTATCTCTTTAAGAGGAATGTGGGAGTTGTGAAGAGCTGACTGTAAGAGTGTTCTTCAAGTTAATTTTTTTTCAGCCTTAAAATTTATGCTTAAGGAAAAAGGATTGGTTGAAAATATACTCTTAAAATTAAATAAACTTTTTTTTTTTTTTTTTTTT
>NW_022196897.1:23111990-23126800 GCF_008632895.1 Mastomys coucha
TTTTTTGGTTTTTTTGAGACAGGGTTTCTCTGTGTAGCCCTGCCTGTACAGGACCTTCCTGTAGGTCCTGGAACTCACTCTGTAGACCAGACTGGCCTCGAACTCAGAAATCCGCCTGCCTCTGCTTCTCAAGTGCTGGGATTAAAGGTGTGGGCCACCACTACCCGGCAATGAACTAGCTTTTTAAAGTGAAATTATTTATTTACAGATTTATGGTTATGTATGAGTGCATGCGTTTGTGTGGGTGCCCATACTGTGGTGAGCATGAGGAGGTCAGAAGACAACTTGTGGGAGGCGGGTCTCTTCTCTGAACTGGGTTCTAGGGATTCAGTTCAGGTTGTCAGGCTTAACAAGTGTCTTACCTGCTGAGCCAGCTCAGCTGACTGTTTTTAAACAGGTGTGCAGGCACAGGACCTGAGTATGCTGGTCCACATGTGTATGGAAATTGGAGGACACCTTGGCTGTCATTCTCAGGAATGCCAGCCATGTGTTTTTAGATGGACTGGCTGGTGGTGAGCCTCCATGCCCAGGGTGTTTATGTTCTGAGGCTTGAGCTCAGGTCCTCATGCTTGCAAGTGCTTTACTGACTGGCCAACCCCTCCTTCAACCCCTCGGCTGACTTTTTATGTTGTGTGCACGTGCACATGTGTACTTGTCTGTAGCAATAGACGTCTGTACACATACATGTGGAGGGCAAAGAGCAAATGCAGGTGTCATTCCTCAGATGTCCACCTTGCTTTTTCTTAGAGTTTCTGTTGCTGTGCTAAAACACCATGACCAAAAACACCTTGGGAAGGAAAGGGTTTATTTCAGCTCACAACCCTCAGGCCACACTCCATCCCTGAAGGAAGTCAGGGCAGGAACTCAAGACAGGAAGTGAAACATGCCATGGAGGAACACTGCTTACTGGCATGCGTCTCAAGGCTTGCTCAGCCTGCTTTCTTATACAACTCAGGACCATCTGCCCAGGAGTGGCCCCACCCACAGTGTGCTGGACCCTCCCTCACACATCAGTCAGTAATCATGGAAATGCCTAATTGACTCACCTACAGGCCAGTCTGCCAGACTTACGGAGGTGTCATCTCAATTGAGAGTCCCTCTTCCTAAATGACTATAGCTGTGTCAAGTTGATATAAAACTAACCAACAGTCTCTCACTGGGACCTGAGGCTTACCAATTAGGACGGGCCCCATCCGTCAACCTGTCTTTATGGCCCCTAGCACTGAGACTGCAAGTACATGCCACCATACTTAGCTTTTTATGTGAATGCTGGAAATCAAGCTCTAGTCCTCATGCATGGCAAGCACTGTACTAACTGAACCTTCTCCCCACCTTTTTTTGTTTGGTATTGTTTGATGTGAGTGTGAGTGTTGCATGCACTTAAATGATTCATGTAGAGGCCAGGGAAGGACACTGGATATCTTACCCTAATTGCTCTTACTGCCTTGAGACAGAACCTCTCATTGAAACTGAAGCTCACTGTTAGGCTAGGCTGGCTGTGTGGCCAGTGAGCCCCAAGGATTAACCTGTCTTTACCTCCCAGTCCTAGAATTGCAAGCATGGTCTCTCGCCCAGCCTTGTGGGTTCTAAGGATTGAATTCAGGTCCTTTGCTTGCAAATCCAGAACTGTACTAACTGAGCCTGTCCAGGATGTGTAGATCCTTCCATGTAAGATGCACTAAGGGACTCAATTCTAAGTCCTGGTGTTTAACTCCACCTTACTGCTTAGGTGGCAAACCAGAAAGACTTGGAGAGGAGGCAAATGGAGGTCAGTGATGCAATGAGGACGCTGAAGTCTGAGGTGAAAGACGAAATCAGAACCAGTCTGAGGAATCTCAACCAGTTCCTTCCAGAACTTCCAGCAGATCTAGCAGCTATTTTGGAAAGAAATGAAAACTTAAGAGAGTTGGAAAGCTTGAAAGAGAACTTCCCATTTACCACAAATGAGAGGATTTTTGAAGAAAAAGTTCACATCATGGTAAAATTTGTCCAGCTCTCCTGGGCTTCAGAGTCATAGTTTGATTCTCACCTCCCCCAGTAAAGCTAAAAACAGATTTGGGGGCACCAGGGTAGGAGGGGAAGATGGTTGGCTCCCACTTGTGCCAGTTGGTGACACATTGGTCTCCTTTTCTCTCTGAAAAAGGATGAACACTGGCGTGGAGAAGCACTCCGTGAAAGGCTGCGCCACCATGAAGATCAACTCAAGGTTGCCTCTTAAAAAAACAGAGAAAGCCCCTATGAGATAGCTGGCACTTAGCAAGAG
This sequence comes from Mastomys coucha, assembly GCF_008632895.1. Classification (NCBI taxonomy): domain Eukaryota; kingdom Metazoa; phylum Chordata; class Mammalia; order Rodentia; family Muridae; genus Mastomys; species Mastomys coucha. The sequence continues at coordinate 23,114,254 of NW_022196897.1, forward strand.
TAGGGAAAGGTTTCCACGTCCAATCTACTGCAGCACTCAAGAGGACGCTTACAGAGCAGAGAGCATACTGTAGAGGTTCAGAGAAGCTGACATCACAGATAGCCAATGGCTATCAGCATCCAAGACCATTTGAATTCCAGGGCATTGGATATGTAGCCCTGTGGTACAGCACTTGTCTAGCACATGCAAGGCACTGGGTCCCATCTAGAATCCTGATGTGAAGCTGTGTTCTTTAACCTCTATAATGCTGTTCCTTAAGACAGGGTCTCTCTGTGCACCCTAGACTATCCTAGAACTATAGGATAGCCTTGAACTTGGAGCTGTCTGGCCTGTTTCCCCAGTGCAAGAATTGGTGATTACTGCCATGTTCTACCCTCATACCTGTTTAAAGTCAGACCTGCTTATCAAATGTGAAGAAGCTGAGTAGTTCAGAAGTGCTTCTTTCATCTAACTCCCAAATCTGATTAACACTTTCCAGGCTCAACTCCGACACTGTATGTCTAAGCAAGCAGAAGTATTGATCAAAGGAAAGCGGCAGACAGAGGGTACCTTACACAGTCTGAGGAGACAAGTCGATGCTTTAGGACAACTGGTCACTAGTACCTCCATAGACTCAGCATCATCACCCATTCTGTCTCATCTAGAACCTTCCCTTGTGGAGGACTCCCAACATGGACATGGTCAGGTAAGAGGAAGCTCTAGAGTCTAGTGTTACTTGGACTACTTGGAAACTTTGGGGTAGGTGGTCCAAGAAGACTTGGGATTGAAATGCCATCTTCAACTGTTTTAGCAAAAAAACTTTGTGTCTGCTATCACTGGGGGAAGTTTACCTGATTTATAGGTACAGAAAAAATAGGTAAGCTGGTAGCTTAGACAGTGAATTAGAATTGGAGATAGGATGACCCAGGGGAGATTTAGTGTGTGTCCTCGTCTTCTGGATTTCTTTATTTTCTACTTGATCAGACTAGAGTATAGACCTTCAGGGTTGGAGAGGTGGTTCAGCAGTTAGGAGCACTGGAGCTTGACGCAGACTAAGTTCCTAGCACTCATGCAGCAGCTCACAGTAATGTGTTTGGTTTCAAAGGTCCCATCACCCTTTTCTCCACAAGCACCAGGCACCCAAACACATGCAGCAAAACAGCCATGTATATTTGAAAGAAATGAGCTTAGACCTGTGAAGTTAAATGTGGGTTTTTCCTGGGTTTTTGGTGATACCTCTCATTTCTCAAAGACATTTGAATGGAGACTTTTTCACTTCCTGTCTATAACTCTGGATCTCACAAAGATTTCTGTGTGGGACTTAGTTACCAATCATTTAAGTAAGAACAAAAAGTAACCCATGGAACTGGCCAACAGTAACACATTATTGTGAGCAGAAAATGGCTTTCAGGTACATACTAAACATTACACATACAACACCCCATTTAGAAAGGTACAAATTGTCCTTTTATGTAGGTAAGGAACTACATGAAGTTGCAAATAACAGGTCAAGGGTATAGAAAGGACAGAAGAGGATATAGAAGCCAATATACCTTTACCAGAAAGCAGCAGATCCTGAGTATACTGTAAATTATAAGGAATATCCAAGGACAGTTTTACAGTGAGAATTTATTTAAATACAGAAATTTATAGGAATATATGGTTTTGTTTTGATCTCAGGTGTGGGATATGGAGCTGCTCTCATGCTCTCACAGGGGGTATGATTTTGCCAGCTGCTGAGTTTCCACAAGTGTATGACATTTGGAATTCTGGGAACTCTTGAAAGGGTATATAATGCTAGAGCCCTGAGGGGCATTGCTCCTGATTAGCCAGTTGGTGGGTGGTTGGTTAAGTGGTCTTGTGTAAATCATGAGATATCCTAACTGCAAAGCTCAAACTTGCCCCAAGGAACTCAACATTCCTAACCAGCAGAAAGCAATCTAATAATATCAACTGATCCCCCTCCTCCATTCTCTCCTGCCTAGTGCCCAGAGATTGAAAGGTGGAAGAAGAGGGGTGAAGAAGGGTGGTAAAAAAAGGAACTCAGTCGCAGCCAAGTTTGGATACACAGTTGCTTCTTTGATTGGCTTGTGGGGCAAATAGCTTACCTGAGCCACAAACCTAATGAGCAGCAGGGCTAAGATTTTAATATGGTTATCTTAACACCCATGGTTGAGACAAGTCAAGTAAAGGCCCAGAGCACATGACCCTCCAGAGCTTAGACTGTAAGGCAACGTGCACAGAGCCCATACATGAGCCTTGGAGGTACTCTACAAGATATCAGAGGCACAGGTGAGTTGTAGGCAGTTTCTGTCCAGGGTTGTCATCTGAGCCACTGTGGCATGAAGCCTTCAGTTGGTTTGGATTGGGGGCTGGCTTCTGTGCCTAAAATTAGTTAGTTCCCTTCTTTTCAGAGCTCCTGCCATGTTCTGCAAGTTCCATTAGAAGAACCAAACAGTTACCGCCACTGAGTTTCCTGCTTGCAGGTATGTTAGCCACTCAGCACTTGAGTAAAACATACGGAGTTCTGGCAGCCCCAGGAAAACTAACCTCATCTTTCATCATTTTATAGCAGTTCATCTTAAAGCATCTGGAGAGCTGCTTAATGGTAGAGCACTTGCCTAGCACATGTATGTCCCCAGATTCAGTACCCAGCACTACAAAACAAATTCCAAAGCGGTCCTTAAGCACATTATTTTGCCAGTCATCACGCCACCACCACATTCTGTAAGGCCTTGTCTGGTTAGAAGTTTAACTCATCCATTCTGCTTCTGTCTTAATGTAGGAAAAGAAGCTCCAGCCAATGTCAGGAATAACGGTCATGTTTAACCATAAGAGGAAATAGCTACTCTCCTACCTCACTGACATTCGAATGGAATGTCAATGTCATTATCAAGATCCTATGAAGACTGAAAGTGCATTGTAGTCTGTACCACTTACACCGACGTTTCTGTAAAGCACATGCGTTTGTGGGACTAGATGTGTGTATCTAACATGGAAAGAATGTAAAGGGTTATTTTTGACTCTTCTCCAATCTTGGAATATTTTTATAAAGCCAGTGTGTCTAGTTACTATGAAAAAGAATGTACTAAAAGCCCCTAGACTTAGTAAGTTATTATTTTTTATTCTGATCCAAAATTTATTTTTAATATGAAAATAAAAGGTACACTCAATTTGCGTCTGTCTAAAACTTTACATTTCACAGGTTACCTTTATTCCAAGACAATAACAATATCCCAGCCATTTCTTAACACTTTTTACCTAGTCTACTTAGCACCAAGTGCTTCATCAAAAGTACCTATTAAGAAATCATCACACTTAGACTGCTTTTCCTTAGCCTATTAGAAAAGTAATTCTTTGGTGGAAAAATGTCAAGACTATATTGTAGAGACTCAGTTCTGATGGTGAGTGTATTATAGACAGCCTTTAAACATTCGACTCTATGACTAACCCATTTCTTTAGAAGCGACTGTCAGTTTTGTGGCTCTAACAGTCTTAATGATATTGACTATGTTGACTAGACAGCCTTTTGAGCCACAATCAGCATTGTAGCATGTCAGCTCAGCGCAGCCTGGCAGTCCCTCAAGCTATCTGGCTAGAGTTACAAGATACGTATAATTACAAGACACAATAGAAGTCACACCACTTACTGCACATTCTCTAGAAGGCATGTATTTCCAACACAAAGCTTGTCTTTTGTTTCGTTAGACTTTCACTTTATGTCTTGGTAAAATGCTTAGAGGTATGGACTAATCCCAACAATTGACACAGTATGGGAACAGGATGTAATAATTCCCCACCTCTACTACCACATAAATAGTAATAGAAATTGCCTGGTCTTTTTTTGTTGTTGTATATGCTGAGGGAAGTAAACCATCTATTTAAGTACACATTTAAAGCAGTTCTCAAAACTGAGCTTTCAAAACAACCTATTTCAAAACCTACCCTTCCACATCAGGGGATGCTTACATGGTATGTGCAGAGTCCTGGGTCTGACCCACCACTCACTCACATCAAACACTTGCCAGTTCCAGAGGACATCTAAAAAACCCTTGTATAGCCTTTACTCATACCACTGACCACCACCAACCAACTCCCTCCATCCAGCATTTCACTGAACACTTCAGAAAAAAAACAGCTACACATTGTGTTGGAATACTAGTTACCACCAGAGGAGCTCCTTCACAGCAAAAGCAGAGTGAGAAAGCCAGAGGAGGTGGCATCTGCACAAGACAAGCTCTTGTGGGTTAAAAATTAACAAGAAATCCACTCTGCCTAGTCCTGGCTCACAGATGTTACAATATGACAATCTGCTTATCTTTAAGCTCCCAAATTTATTACACAGTGGTTACACATGCAAATAGAATTTGGCCCCACATACAGAAAAGGGAGAACACTATTAGCTACCAATGTGCTGGCCTTAAAGATGCAATATACATGGATGAAACTCCAGCTCAATTGGTAGTTTTATTACTACCCAGACCTCACCATACACAATGCCATGCTGCAGTAAAAACTGATAGTTCAAATATTCATCTGAAAAAAGTCTTACAGTTCAAAAATAATGCAACTACGTTCAATTTAATCTAGATACAGGTACTTTATTTACAAATATTTAGATAATAGCATTTTGTTACATCAAATGAAGAGTACAGCAGTCTGAGTAAATCCTTCTGTCACAAAAACAATTAAGACCCACTGTAACTTTGGGAATTGGAGTATTGCACCTAAACAAGCCGAAGGTCTTTACTTTGTGATTGCTACCTTAAATCCCAATGGGTGATTTGTTTTTGTTTTTGTAAATATATATACATACCAGCAGATCATGGTCCCTGGGCAAATCTCTTGTGATGCAACAGTGTGGTAAGCAAATGGATCACTGTAAGTCTTTAACAGAATATATCAGTCTACTTCAAGATTCCTTTAAGTTAAACAAGGACAGAAAGGTGAATCCACAAAAAAACCCGAATCCTATTTTCTGCACATTCCAGTTTTGGCTTTTATTTAACAATGACTATACAAAATTCTTGAACTACCATATGTTTATAATCCAGAAGATGCACTTACATTAGTGTCTGGTAGAGAGGGATTTAAAATGTGTATTTTAAACACAGCATTGAGCTGAGAACATTTTATATGTGCTCGGGCTTACCTACATGCACTTCCAATGACCTCTCAATTCCCAGCCACTTTAAACTCGGCAAGAAACCAATCAAGAGAAATGAAGAACTGAGTGAAGCAGATGCTGCCTAGAGATCGGTTTCTCTTGCAAGGTGTTCTTTCTGTGGCCACACCACCGAATGCAAAGTAGTAACTTACATTATGTCAGCACACACACTTAGAAACACCTTCCCTTTTACAAAATAATTTATGCCAACATGACATAAGATAGCCCCTCATACTATGAACACAAAGGATAATACTAAATTATTTCACTGTAGTGTTAAAAATGCACAATTTAAAATCCCTTAACAGCAGACCTGTGGTTCTGGCTATCTGGTCCAGAAGTTGACCATTCCAAGATAAAGGTATAAAAGCTTAAAATGTGCAATATTAAACCCAGCCTTCTTCCTTTTCCTATACAGTAAGGCAAGAATGCAGCCTATAACACAAAATGTTTACAAAAAGAAAAGCAGGTGAGCACATTGATTACACAAGAACAGTTAAGAAAATCAGCAGGTATGCCACAGTGCAAAGATGGAATAGAATCCGCTAGTGTTTCCGCTGATGCCAGGAGCTCTTTCCAGCATTATGCTTGTCCCCAAACACTGCCAGCACCAAGGAGTGGAGCCAGTATTACTTGTGAGCTGCAGTTGTGTCTATTTCCTTGTGTGAAATGGAAGAGTAACATGGTCACATATAGGTCACACTGTACAAACTGGTACTTTATACTGTTCCAATGCCAGTAATCAATTTATTTTCTTCATTAAAATAATATACACAGAAGGTTTTGTTAGTTAGGTTCCTTCAAATTTTATACATATTTACTTTCTGTTAAAGAGAAAAGGATAAAATGGTGTAAAAATTAAAAAAAAAAAGATAAAGCTATTAATTAAGCACAAGAAAAGATAAGTGGGTATTTTTCCCTGTGCAAGGCTAAGACAGAAGCAGACCTCATCAAGAAAAATGCCACCCCTACAACAGGGAATTTAACCAACAAAAATAAAAGCAGTTGCAGACCCCTTTTCTCTACCATCCGAAGTCATTTCACAGCAATGAACTTACTGGCTACAACAGACATACTCAACAGTTTAAAGATGGGAGAAAGGCTGAAAAGATCGAATTTAAAACCGTACGGTGAGACACAGCCTTGCCAAAAGGGAAGGTAAAAATCAGACCAGCATCAGTGCTCAGTTTAAATCAGATATTGGTGACAAACCTATCACAAGGACAATCAAAGGGGGAAAAGTCTAGATTTACCATGCAGGAGAGATTTATTACTCTACTTGCCTTTGATAACCTGATTACATCTAGTTGTTTAGCAGTTTAGTATTGTTAAACTGTTTTTACAAGAGTTGTTTTTTCTTTTTAAACCCAGTAAGATATACAGAAGACAAGGATGCAGTAAAAAGTACTGCTTCCAACAGACAGAGGTGAAAGGTCAAATGAGGGGCCAGAGCAAAGAGGTCACTAGCAGCCACAGCCTTCTCTCTGGGGTTGGGGTTCACTGGTTAGCCGTCCTCCCTGCGGGGCTGAGGGTTTGTGTTGTACACCAGACTCGGCAGCATTCAGATCCAGGCTTCCATCCTGAATGTTCTGATAGATTTTCTTGGCAGCCTCAAGAAAGGCATCTTCTACATTCTCTCCCCTAAGAAACAATCAACAACTTTATTCACAAAGCACAGCTTTCTAGAAAATGTAAGGCGTTTACACTGACCTGCTAACCTTTAGTGAACTGCCATGATGTCTTCCACTTACCCACAGTCATCTAATAAGAGATTACCAGAAGACTGAGCTAAGAGAACAACATAGGAAATGTTTTTTGGTGGCGAGTACACAACCTAGTACTGAGCTGTTTCTAAAATCAGTTTGCATATTTACATCTTCTACTCATTGCAGTGCTCTGTATATATATATTACATGACAAATGAGATAGCCACTCTGAAATGAGAGCAGGTTGTCCAAATGTACTGACAGGATTCCAGGCTTTCCATTATTTTATAAACAGCCATGTGTAAAACTATGCTATCTTTACCATGTGATGGTGACATAGTCATGTTTAACCATGTTCACAGCTTGGATCTCTTGGGACTAAAAGCAGAGGTACAGAAACATGAACAGGTTGGCTGGCCTTGCCTGGTATGATACAGAACTATGACTGGGAGTGCTGGGATCAATGCTAAACTTCAAGGAAATCAGGAAATGTTCACTGTGCCTCATTAGCCACTGAGTATGGATGTCCTTGAATCATTCTTTAAGGTGATCTTAAATGCTGTGTGAACATGTTGACCCAGTGCATGTTCAAGATACCAAACTCAACCTCAGCTGTGAGAGTCAAACACTTGTGAGAGGTCAGCACAGTTTCATTTATTAGCCTGGGTGACCAGTGGACACAATGAGGACAACCCTTTATGTCACAAAGGTCCCCATTCTCTGTAATATGAGACAAAAGCTTCTGCTCATTGCTCTTCCCACTGTGGGCGCTGTCCACGGCCTCACAGGCCAGTGTACAACATCACCCACTTACACAGCACATGATTCTACTCTGCATGGAACTGAAACATGAGCTACATTTTAGCCATACTTACGTTTTTGCGCTTGCTTCAAGGAACAATAAGCCTAAAAATAAAATTCAGACTAAAATTAGGACATTGCAGAGTCAGGAGCACTCTAGTCACATGTGAGTAGACCCCACAGCTGTCAGTACTCCAACTCCAGCCCTCATCAAAGAGCAGGGGCAGATCTGTACTTGTCATTCAGTAGCTGCACTACTACTAACATGTATCATAGAAACACACACTTTATTTCCTTATTGAGATTTCTGAATAGAACAAAAGTTTTTAAAAAGAATATCAAATAACCTGCCTGATCTAAATCTCTGTTCCTTTAAAACTCCCACAGGAGAGTGTGAACTCTCAGCCCCACAGGAGAGTGTGAACTCTCAGCCCCACAGGAGAGTGTGAACTCCCAGACCCACAGGAGAGTGTGAACTCCCAGACCCACAGGAGAGTGTGAACTCTCAGACCCACGGGGGAGACCCACCATTCTCTTCAGCAAACTGTTTGGCTTCTTCGTAGGTAACATCTCTCTGTGCTTCCAAGTCTGCTTTATTTCCTATGAGAATTATTACCTAATTTGTGAACAAAAGAAAAGGTATCTTAGAACAAAAATACCTATAAAAATTCTCAATACAAAAGTCTTGACAGGAAAAAGATGAGCCCTGAGTACCCTGGACTATAGAGTATAAGGCAAGAGCACTAAGAACTCTAGCCACAAGCTGGCTTGGGGTCTGACAGCCTGCTGTGAAGGAAGAGAAGGCGTATTTCAGATTTGTGGGCCCCACACAAGTTTTGCTGAATATTATTTTTATTGTCACAAATCCCTTAAAAAAAGAAAAGTCATTCAATAGGTGAATATGGCTCACAAGCCAGTTTGTTCAAATCTGGTCTAGGCCAAAAGAATAAGCAACATTAATAAGAATGCCCTAAAATTAAGTGTCAAGTGCAATAACCATGAACATTCCCTGGAGAAGGCTTGTAGCTTTCAGGTTCTCAAAAGATTCTGGGACCCTGAAGAAACTTGAAAACCACTAGTTTAATTCATTCAGGGTAACAGTAATTACCTTCCCTTTAAATTCAAATAAGACAAAGTTAGCAAAGAGGGCATTAGAACCCTAGAGAATGCAAACTGTGACCTAGAGACAATACTCTCCTAGCTGATGCTGCCCCAGGAGAGGTGTAAATGTCTATCAACTAATCAGCAATGCTTTTGTCTATCTGTGAAAGAAGCTGAGGATGGGATAAATACGTAATAAGTTCAAATCCTGGGACAAATATCACACTCCGTGATCTACTTTGGCGTTACCTACGTGAGTTAAAAGACTAAAGGTAGCCTTAGAAAGCACAAAGGGGGGAAGATATCAGCACCTCTCCGACCTTTCTGCCACCTTTAACCAGATACAGATGTTAGGAATTAATGATTTCAACAAAAATGCTTCCCAACTTTTTTTTCACATAAAGTTAGTATTTGTCTCTTCCACTTTCAAATATTTGGGTCCAGTGAACCAATCAATTATTTCCATATAAGTTAAATGGTATAATTAAAAAAAAAAAATTCTTCAAAGTGCAAGTGACCACTGACAAATAATGTCCATAGTTATTTGAACAATAAAATAATGGCACTTAAAAAAAAAATCAGGCCTAGTATAGACTCATTATAAGATAGGCATTCAAATCAAGAAATACTACCTTCTTTTTTTTTTTTTTTTTTTTGGTTTTTCGAGACAGGGTTTCTCTGTATAGCCCTGGCTGTCCTGGAACTCACTCTGTAGACCAGGCTGGCCTTGAACTCAGAAATCCGCCTGCCTCTGCCTCCCAAGTGCTGGGATTAAAGGCGTGCGCCACCACTGCCCAGCTGAAATACTTACTACCTTCTAGACTGAAGTGTGGGCATAGCATTTGCCTAGCAGGCACTCGGCTATGGCTTTAATCTCCAACATTCCACTCTACCACCACCCTCTTCAAAAAGTATTTTCTCTCTCCCAACTACACATCAATCTCCAATCCTCACTGCCCACCCCTCGCCCGAAAAGGTAGTCTGGTAACAAAGTGGTACAAAACACTAACAAAAATGAAAAATACATACTTTTTCCATAAAAACAAAAGGCAATTTCATGAAAACATAGTAATATAAAGTGTGCTTCAAAGAGCATTTTAAAAATTCCTTAGTAACTCACAGGGCCACATTATACAGTCAAAACCAGAAAACTAACATTGGAACGACTACCGCCCTAAGATACCCGTTTTTTCAAACTCATATATGTGGCTGTGTCCATGCCACTACCCTATCACTAACCAACCCTTGACGATCACTAGTTTGTTCTTTATCTATGTACAGTATTGTCATTTTGAAATATATCAATGGAATCACAGAATATGTAAGCATTTTAGACTTTTTAAACTCAGCAAAATTCTCTTAAGATACATCAAAGCAGATGTTGTTACCATAATTCCTTCTTCAGTGTGGCAGAATCCCCACCTTCATGGGGATGCATGCAACCAAACTGTTTTACTATTCACATGTCTGTGGTAGCTGGACTGCTTTTGGTTTTTAGCTATCACAAATAGGTCTCTATGCATAGCAGCAGTTGAGTTTAGTATAAATGAAAATGAAAGCTCTAGGCTCCACACTAGCAAAAGAGGTCTCTTACCACTCACCCTGATCTACTGGACCAGGCCTCTTACCAAGTGCAGGAGGTACAAAGCTAAGTGAAACACTGTTCTTGCAACACCCTCCAGGATACCCACTGACACCTGACGCCTGTAAAGCTGGCTTCTCCAGAAGGCCCTGCTTGACTGCGCTTTCCATCACTGAACCATTCACCACATTTCTAATTCATCACTCAGGTGGTTTTATGGCTTCTCTGTAAAGCTGAAGGTTCTCTCTGCTAGACAATAACCCTTGAGGACCAGAGACACATTTATCTTTGCATACTGTGAAAACTAGCATGGTAGCTGTCTTTACATCTCTGTGTCTTTTCTATCTTGTTAAGAAGTTAATTACTTAAAGTATGTAGAATACTTACTTTTAGTTGACATTTTATTCAGATAATTACAAATTCACATGCAACTGTAAAAAACCAAAAAGAGCCCTTGCACAGTTTTGCCCAGTTTCCTCTAATGGCAATATTTTACAAACGTAATCCAGAATTTTAAATTTTTAAATTTATAATTTCAGGTTATAATAACTCCAACTAAGAGCACCATCTCATTCATAGCTTTGGTTGTTGTTTTTTTTTCTTGATCCAAATATAAAAAGTATAATAAAAATAGAAAACCTGGAAGCAACCAAAACTAAGAGTTTTCTTCAATTAGCCTAAGAATAAAATAAAAAATACTTGGGGCTGGGGATGTAGCTTCATGGCAGATCATCTGCCTAGCATACTCGAGCCCTGGATCTCTAGCACCAAAGAAAATATGAATGCAATGAATAAATGAGTGAGTAAGAGATTGAGGGAATGGTCTCTTATTCATAGTAGTACCCAAATAACAAAATCTCACCAGTACAAGGCCTGCCTGTTTGGGTTAGCTGATTTTAAATCTCTATACAGTTAAGTGTTGACTTACAGTGTTTGGATTGGTGAGATTCCTTGCGTCTGTCAACCAGCTGCTTAAGTGGTTATATGTACTTCTTCTGCAAAAGTTAAAGTTAAATTAAAATGTGTTGATTCTACATACGATTGCCATTTGTTCAGAACAACAACAGAAAAGAGCCAGGTGTGAGATGCCTTACACATGTAATCCCAGCAATTCAAAGGCTAAGGCAGGACACAAGAGTCCTAAATTTGAGACACCGTGGCCCTACGTGAATTCCCTGTACTATGGCTTGTACTACAGTCTCAAAAACAAACAAGCAAATAAACATATACATCTGTACATACATATACAGACTTTAACTGAAAGATCTAAATTATGTGTACTTCTACTTTGATGAGATGGTTACTCCAAAGAACAGCTGTAAACAGAACCAACATAATTCTCAAAACTCTAGCCAAACTTTGTTTTATGTTTTGAAACAAGGTCTCCCTCTGTAGTTCAAGCCATCTTCCCTCTCTTAATGTAGCCAACTTTCTCTCAGCTCTCCCATATCTTGGATTACAGGTGTGTGCCATCATACCTGGCCACAAATTCATTATTTTTTATTGGATATTTTCATTATTTACATTTCAAATGTTTTTCCCCTTCCAGGTCTCCCCTTCAGAAACTCCCTATCCCATCCCCCCAACCCCTGCCTCTATGAGGGTGCTCACCCACCCACCCACCCACTCCCAAACTCATTATTTTTAAATAGCTCAATATCCAACTATACTAATGATATTAGAAGTATTTAAAGCTACAAACACACACACATATACCCCAATATACAAGCAAGGAACATAGTATATTCAGAACCAAGATTTGCAGTTTAGAGTCAAAACTAACATTCCTTGAAATTATCCATATTTTCTAATCACAAATTGGAAAACAGGACCAAAATGTTTACTCAATAATACACTCAAGGGAAAAATATTTTTGCATCTACCTTCAAGTTACGATTTTTAGTCAGAAATAAAAGACAGACATACTAAATTAGTACATAAGTCATCTTTCCTAAATTGTTCTTTTCCTTTATTTTTTTTCCTTTTTTTTTTTTTTTTTTAAATGTTTCCCAGGCTGGCCACCAACTTGTGATCTTCCTTCTTCTACCTCTTAAATGCTAGAATTACAGGCATATGACACCATGCCCAAATTACTACTCTGGACTGAGTTAATATACAGATTAAAAACTGCCTTTTAAGCCAGGCAGTGGTGACACGTGCCTTTAATCCCAGCACTTGGGAGGCAGAGGCAGGTGGATTTCTGACTTCGAG
>NW_022196897.1:23126810-23189796 GCF_008632895.1 Mastomys coucha
CTAGAAAGAAAGCTTCAATCTTGCAACTCTTATTTACATGGCGCTAAGAGCATCTGGAGATTTAGACTATGGCAGTTTTCCACTTTATCTGAGCAAATTTAAAAGCATGGTGTCATCTGCACTAGTCCAGTTGACTCTAACACAACAAATAAATCCACACACAGACGGGGTTTGGGTTAGGATGGCTCAGCTTTCTACCTCTTGACATCACAATATATTCTGACTGTTTCACAAAACAACTGACATAAGTTTCCTTATCAGTTTAGGAAAGTGCCTTGTAACAATTCTAGCTGATGCCAAAGATAAAAAGTATTATTAAAGCGGGAGCTTCTAAGTTGCAAAATGTTAAGGATTAACAGACTAATTGGAAGAAAAATAGTGTCCTTAATCTACCAGCAACCTGTGACTATGAATTGTCTAAAGTCACCCAGGAATCTAACATCCAAAGTACTTTTTTCAGTAAACATTGAAATAAAATGAATCACCACAAATAAATTGTAAAAATACAATTTACTTTTAGTATCACTACTATCAAATTCTAGAACATTCACAGGACCCCCAAAAGAGAAATTTTGTACCCAATAGCTGCCATGCCCTTGTAATCTTCCTGCCTATTCTAGATAAATAGACAGAATCATATGTGGCCTTTACACTTACATATAGTATGTATTAGTTATCCTTTTTACAGCTCAAAAGCAGTTCACTGTGTGGATATGCCACCTGATGTGTATCCATTCTTTTAGTTGATGGACATTTCTACTGTTTCCATGTGAAGTGCTTGAATACATTTGTATACACATAAATTTTACCACAATATTACTATACTTAAAAGATATGTTTAAAAGCAAAATAATTACATCTTAAGCACTCATCATATTTAAGTGTATTGGTAATGTATGGGACCTTTAATTACATTAAATCTTCAGGAATGCAGCAATGATCATAATGAGGCAGTTTTCTACAACAGCCAGGTTTAAAGTCTCCCCACAAGACCATTTATGATCATGTTACCGACTGCCCAGTAAAGAAAATTAAGACTTACTTTGCTGTTTGCTGAGAATTTACTGAGGCTTTATGTACATGGTTATAATCAGTTCCTATAAATACTCTAAAGGCAGCATTTTCAAGAGTGTGTCAAAGTCAGAGAAGTTAACAAGGGGCTCCTCCCCTGCGCACTGCTCAGTCTTATGCTCAGGTTCGCTAACTGTTCAAAATGAAATAGCATAAAGCTCTTTCTCAGTATCAATCTCCAGCTGTCACTTGGTCCCACTCACTTATCTCTCTCTCCTAAGGAAGAACTCTTCTTAGGGGTGCTTTTGGCTGATACTTTGCATCATGATGAAAGGCGACCGGTTCCTTTTCTCTCACAGTAGAGAACTGTTCAGGTCTAGTAAGCAGCAGTTTGGCTACATGCTCCAAAGTCAAAATTTTTATATTCTTCTTTTGTGACTTCATGTCAAAGTTCTGAGTTTCCAGAAAGAGCCATGTTGTCATGAATTGAATCCTGATGCGGTGTTTTAAGTCACTTCAATCCATGGTAGAAGAATGAATTTAAGTAAATGACTAATTACTCAAACATTATACATAAACCAACACCAAAATGTCAAAAAAGTCAACTTATCAAAAAAGAACCTTTTGTTGGCCTATAGATGAGAACACAGGATCTGTTTCAGTCTATCATGCTTCCAACGAAACATATTTCACCTCTCACTGCTCCTATTTACAGAGGGTGTCAATTTTAACACAGACTGAATACAATTCCTCAGCTTGCCTTCCCTGAAGTGAAAGTTTCATATAAAGCCACTTCTCTGCAAACAACTAACTCAGCTCCCGGACTGTGTTCTTCTTTTAGGTCACCATTATCTCACGGTCTTTCTTTAACCAACTTCCAGGGAAGAAGATCAGCATGTTATTTAAGTTTTTCATGCTTTAGAGTAGAATTTGTAAAACCCAAATAAATTAATTTACAGATATCCAATTTTACAAACTAAAGGAGGCCCAAATCAATAAAAAAGAAACCATCGCCCAACGTACTGGTCTACTCCAAAGCAGGACATCATCTTACCTGGTGATGTCATACACCATGAGTGCACCCGCAGCTCCTCTATAGTAGCTCCGTGTAACAGCTCTGAACCGCTCCTGCCCTGCTGTATCCCAAATCTGCAGTTTGATTTTTTGGCCACTAACTTCAATTATTCTTGTACCAAATTCAACACCAATTGTGTGAGGACAATCAGCCATAACTGTTGGAGAAGAGAAAACAGCCAAATTTCAGAAAACTTGTGTAGAAAGCAGCACAAAAATGCCATGTTCTCAATTATATTTTGCTTATCAATTACAACATATTGGCCTCTTTCTCCACTACCCACGATAAGAATTGTATTCTAAACTTTAGCCAGTGATAAAGAATCCTATTAATTATTTCAAAACTAATTATAGTGAATAAATGATACATACAGAAAAAAATGTTTCTTACGATAATATATTTTGGAGGTGGGAAGCTGGAGAGATGTCATAGTGGTTAAGAACATTATTTGCTGTCCTTCCAGAGGACCAGAGTCTAGTTCCCCACACTAGTACCACCTACACTGAACAATTCCAACTGCCTATAACTTTCAGCTAAAGGGAATCCAACACCCTCTTCTGGCCTGTGTGTACCAGCCCACATGTAATGTACACACTCATATATACCAATATGCATGCACACGCGTGTGTGCGCACATAAATAACAAATAAATAAAAAAGTTGATTAAAAAGATACATATGTAAAGTAAAAGAAAAAAGATGGGATTATTTAAATTTAACATTCTAAACTTTTAAAAATTAACTCATGCTGGGCAGTGGTGGCACATGCTTTAATCCCAGCACTTGAGAGGCAGGTGGATTTCTGAGTTCGAGGCAACCTGGGCTACAGAGTGAGTTCCAGGACAGCCAGGGGATCCAGAAAAACCCTGTCTCAAAAAAGCAAAAACAAAACAAAACAAAAAGAAAAAAAAAAATTAACTCGCACTGTGCAGTGGTGGCACACACCTTTAATCCTAGCACTTTGGAGACAGAGGCAGGTGGATCTCTGTATACCAGGGTCATCCAGGGCTACACAGAAATCCTGTCTCAGAAAATCAAAATAAACAAACAAAATCAAAACAACCTGCCACGATGATGCACATCTTTAATTCCAGCCTTCAAGGAAGCAGATCTCTTTGAGTTTGAGGACAACTTAGTCTACATAGTCAAGTCTAGGTCAGCTAGAGCTACACAGTGAGACCCTGTATTTACATATAAATAAATAAATAAGAAGAACCAAAGTGAATATAATCATATATCATGAATTTTTAAAAAAATTAACAATTTAACTGGCAATACTACTGTATTTTATCTGCACCTATTAAAAAACCCATGGCCCTCGGGCCTGGAGAAATGATTCACCAATTAAAAGTATGTACTGATCCTGCAGAAATCCCAAGTTTGGTTCCCAGCAGCACATCCATATGGCTCACAACCATCTGTAACTCACTACAACTCCTGGGGATCTGTTGTTTCTGACCTCTAAAGACACTTGCACTCACATGTATATAACCCTACAAGCACACACACAAACACACACACTTAAAAATAAATCTTTTAAAACAAACTGTAGAAAAATAATCATGGTACTTTAAAAACTCAAGTGTAAATACATAATCAAATACATAAAATACACTAAAAATAGTAATCTTTAAAATGCAGAGAATGTGACAATAAGCTACTCATCTTTTTTACCTTTCATATTGAACTTACACTTTTTTTCTGTAAATTGATGAAGCAAGCAAGATTTTCCTACTCCCATATCTCCTGTTTAAAAAAAGAGAATGTTTCAGATGGCAATTACATTTCTCAATTTTTACACATATAATCATCTGCAATGACTGCTGCGTATCAGCATATCACACACATCACAAGTTTCTGAACACTTGGAGAACCTGCATCTTCCTCCTTTATTATAAATTCAAAAGACAAACTGAGCACTTCTAACTTTTAGCAAGATAGAATTTGACCGTAAATTAGTGTTTAGTAAATAGCCAACAAGTTGAACAGGACTTGTAACAGAAAAATTGCTGTGGTGAGATTTTTTTAATTTGAACTCTTTCCAAGTGGGTATCCCAAGTGCATTTATTGGTCTATGCAAATGAACTATCACAAAAGCAAACAGAAATAAATAACAAATTAAAATTTTGAAGCTTGGCTCACTATGTTGTTTTACCTCTACATTACAAGAGATGCCATCTCACAAAGTTATACAAACTTGACATCCAAGCAAAAGACATGACCTTTCTTTTCTTTTTTAAATTTATTTACAGGTTGTTGTGTTTTGTTTTCCACTGTAGAGATCAAACACAAGCCCACAGCCAGGATAAGCTTGTAAGAGCTCTTCCACTGTCTGCAACTCAGCACAGCATCTAGGCTTGTACCTGTTATTTATAACCACTCATGGATACATGCATTAGGACAACTTGAGCAAGCTCTTGACATTTAATAAGAAACAAAACTATTTGTCTGTGTGTGTGTGTGTGTGTGTTATGTGTATATCACAAGCAATTCTGAATTGGTGTTCTCTACCTATTTTGGAATTCAAGAGGACCTGAAAACTTTTACGACACTGAGGTCTTTCGGCACTAGCAGGAAATTAATTTTATAACCCCAACACTAACAAGTTCATAGGTGGCCCTAAAGAACAACCACCATCATTTCACTGGTGCCCAGAAACTAGATAAGTACCCAGGCAATGATGGAAAAGGCATATGTAACTTCATCAAAAAGCTTTAGTCTGAAGTTAATAAAAGCAGGCACTTGTGTAGCAGTATGTTTAGGTACTGCTGTATAAATGTTTCATGTGTTAACTTCCTTTGGAGGACAAGCATACACGTTAAATAAACTTACCAATAATAATATACTTAAAGATGTAAGAGTAGTTGTACGGTGCAGTTGCCATGGTGGCACTAAAAACAAAGAAAACTATGTTACTTCAGAAAACAGTTCACAAGTTATAGAAACCTATTATTACTGCCCTTTCCAAAGGCAGAGCAGATATACTGCAAACTTACATACACATACTTACATATATACATCTTTTAAATATATCATATGTACTAAGAAAACAGTGACTACACAAACAAAATTTGGTCTAAGTCAGTAAAACTCCCAAACTGATCATAAACTCTCTCTTGAATGTTACTTTAATATTCTCAAGAGATCCACAAAAATATGAAAAAAATTGTTTCAAAACACTCTAAAGTTTTACTCTAGGAAATATCAAAAAAAGTTACTCTGGAAATCTTTCAAAGAAAATCTTTATGAATTTAAAGTCAAACATCAATAGTTGCTTCTCCCTTTAAGGTACTTTTCCTTGTTGATCAAATAAGTTATGGTATCAAAAGTAATCACTAACATAAATACAAAAATAACTTTCTCCTCTAGTTTAAATCAATACTTAGCAAGGAATATAAAGTCTAGAACAAGCATGTAATTCAAATCAAACTGACATCAAAATTAGATTTTACCACACAAAACTGTTGTTCCTATAGATTTTTAAAAAGGAGAAGATAATTAGCAGTTTCATGTGGCTCAACTTAATACAGTATTTAATTATTAAAAACACACGAATTAAGTTCTGTATACTATTCTAGGAGGAAAAAATGCTATAAAGCTATACTCACACTTATGAAATCCAAAAGCTTACATATTTAAGATACTTCCAAAGATCACAGCCCACTCCTTAGTCATCAGGTAGACTTAACCTAAGAAAACCCCAATTTCTTTCCTAAACGTTCAATCTCACAGGCACAATTACACACATGCTATTCCTGGCTGAAACTGAGGAGACTGAAGGATTTGTCTGAATGCAGGATTTTGAGGTCAGCCTGGACAATGCAGAGACCTTTGTCTCAACAACAATAATCTTCCCAAATAATTCACGTGCCATATAAATGTTTCATGTGTTAACTTCCTTTGGAGGACAAGCATACACATTAAATAAACTTACCAATAATAATATACTTAAAGATGTAAGAGTAGTTGTATCTCAACATGTCTAACACTGTGCTAGGTTCTAGAGAAACACATCCTAATATCGATAATAACATCTAATGAACTTATTTTTCACCAGTTTTCAGCTAAGGAAAGACAAAAATCATACATCCCAAAACTTATTAACTGTTCAAAACTGTGCTTCCTAGTGTTTTAATGAATATTTTGTGATAACTTTGCTATATTTCAAATAAAATTTCAACATAATAAAACTGAATCTAAAGGAAGAACATCTGCAATAGGTGAAGAATCAAGGAAAAAGAAATCCTTAAATACAGAAAACTAAAAAGAATACATCACATAATTACAGTTACCTTTGCTGTACAGTCAACCCAAGTCCATTCCTTGCTCCCAATGCACCCAGCATGTTGTGACACATAATCAGTCCTCCACATCGCAGAAAACTCCCTTAACCAGTTCTTTCAGGAGGAGTTTTTCTAGTTGGGTCAGCTGGGATCCTAGACATAGTAACTCTTACCTCTTTTCCAGCTACTACAAGGGACTCAAACTTTAAAATGAACTTGGCCTTAAAGGTAGGTAGTAAAGTGGCACAGCACATGCCTTTAATCCCAGTACTCAGGAAGCAGAGGCAGGAGGATCTCTGAGTTCAAGACCAGCCTGGTCTACAGTGTGAGTTCCAGGATAGCCAGGGCTATACAGACACAGAGAAACACTGTCTCAAAAAAACAAACAAAAACCTACAATTATTTGGCCTCAAGATTAAACTTGATTTAAATTATTTACCAGATCTCTGAACCAGCTACTTACAAGGGGTAGAAGGAACCCTCAAATTAACTTAATTTTCAAGATTATTAAATTCCTAATGTATTAATTTATTCTCTGTATGGAAACAGTACATTCTTTTCCTCAAATTAGTTTTTAATTCCTAAAACCCCTTTCCAAAGTAATCATTTGTTAATTAGTTCTCTTGCACGCTTCCCCTTGATTTTCCTATTTTCTTCCGGTCTTTTGATTAAAATTTTAGGTACATACTTTGCTTCCTTCTATTTTATTATGTTAAAATCCAGCACCAAGGAGGCAGAGATAATCAGATCTCTGGAGTTTGAGGCCAGCCTAACTCTGTATAGTGAGTTCCAGGACAGCCAGGGCTATGCTGTTATAGATAGATGATGGATAGATGGATGGATGGGCAGGTGACAAGTAAATAGATAAATAAAATTACAGGGCTTGTGCTGTATCTTAGTGTTGAATGCGTGCTTAGCATGCACAAGCCCCTGGCTTCACATACAACACCCAAAAATCATGGCCTTTAAACAGTCCCAAAGTCAACTAACTTGAAGTGTTCTAGGAGCAATTGTGAAATTATAATTTAATTCTACTTGGGCTGTTTACATGCTAGTTGTCACATATAGCATCCTCTAAAATGTCAACTAAAATGATGATTTTTTTTAAAAAAAATATTAAGTATTAATGTAGTAGTTTTCTAAATAATCACTATTTCAGGATGAACACAGAGGTTTCATTTTTACTTCACTACAATAATTTTTGGTTCAAGTTTCTTTTATAATTACAAATAAAAACCCTAAAAACATAAATAGAGAGACAGTGCTGGGGATGTACCACAATCGATAAGTGTTTGACTAGCATGTACCAAGACCCAGCTGCACACATAAACAAGATCTGGTGGCACAGGCCTGTAACCTAGCACTTAGAAAAAACATCAGCCCTGAAGTTTGAGATCATTCCTGGCTACATGCTAAGTTTGAGGATAGCCTTAGCTCTACATGAGATACAAACAAACAAAATACAAATTTATCCATTTCTGCAAATGAATAAATGAAAACATCTTTCTTATTCAAAAATAAGAAACTGGTAAATTTTAAATAATCCCATAGTTGTCTATTCAATCAAAATTACATGTTTACAAGTCATATTCAAGGGGCTCCTTTTTGAACAAAGCTATGCATGCTTTCTCAAAGTATGCCACTGATAAAGTGAACAAAATATTTTTGCCTAGCTTTGGAAAGAGAAAAAATATTCCTCTGCTATTTAAGGGCAAGTTTGTTTTAAAAGCTCAAGGGTCAGAAAAAGGCAGAGGGTGGGGGATGTGCAGGAAATGCTGGTTAGTACACGCTGAAAGCACACGCCACTCAACACTGCAGTATCCACTGGTTTAAAAAGAAAAAAAAAGGGGCTTGGCAATATTCTATAATTTGTGTGACTAAAATGCATTTTCTTCCCATTTTGTTTTGTGAAATAGGGTCTCATTATATCATCCCAGCTTGCCTGGGACTCACTACACCATCCATTTATAATACTCCTGCCTCAGCCTCTTGAGTCTGTGACTACAGGAAGTGCCACCCTTTGTTCCTTTTTTTTTTTTTTTAAATAAAAATTACTTGGATAAAATTGACATAAGAGCTCCTTTAATGCCTTTGATTTGTTTATAAGAAAAACAAAGGGATTGCTGTGTTTATGAAAACAAGCATGATGAACCATTTATAAATTAGTAACACAACCGCTATCCTTTCCATTTTGGGGGGCACTTAATAAGTACCAGGCAGTACTCTGAGTGCCACTTCATCTGACTGCTGTCTTCATAAGACAGCTACTAGGTTCCTCATTTTACAAAAGAGGAAATGATCTCAGAGGAAAACAGTGTGTCTAGCTCAGGCAGTTTGGACCAAATCTAACTGTATCCAGCACAGTTAACAACACAAATTCCCTTCCACAAACAGCACCATCCTGCCTCCTCCGGGCGATTACTTTAAGGCACAGACCTTTCACCCCTTTGCTTCTAATTTAACACTCTGAATAAGAAATATTAAATAATTACATTTGGAGTATACACAAATTTAAGAAACATTTATAGTTGGTAATGATCTGTGTTACTGATACTAATACTTACACTAATTCTTAATTCTTACAACTCTGTAAAGCTATTATTTTTATGTAAAAATTGAAGAACCTGAGATTTGGAGAAATTCACTACCTTAGCCAATGTTATAAAGTTAGTAAATGGCCGACTCAGAACTTAAGCTCAGAGGCCTGATTACAAAGAGCATATAATGCTCTCACTTAACTAATTATTGAAGACATGCAAGGTGGACACATGACTGTCCTTGGCTATCAAAAGAAACCTTCACAAAATGACCTACAAGCACTGATAATTGTTGCACTATGTAAGCAGGTGGCCAGTTTTAAATATTAAGCATCCTTAATGTTGCTTTAACAAAGGAGTTTTCAACTTTACCTTAGTATGAAACATACCTATGTTAAGGGAGTATATAAGCTTTATTTAAAGATGGAGCACACCAACTGTATAAAACATGCAACATATTCTTTCTACTTAATGAAATCATATACATATTCCTGAGTCAATACATCTAATATCTAAATGGTTACAAAACATATATTGCATGCTAGTCATTGTCAGGTCAAACAAAATCAGATCTTTTCCTGAATAAGATCATATAAATGAGTTTTAATTTTTTAAAAAAAAAAATGTATTTCACGAGTATGAACATTTTGCCTACATGTATAGTACTGCTCTGTGTCAGATCCCTTAAAACTGGAGTTATGGATGATTGTGAGCATCTACAAGAGCCGTGGCTTTTATCCACAGAGCCATCTCGCCAGCCCCAAATGATTTAAGGTGCTGGTAGAGGCCTCAGAGTAAAAAACAAAGCTCCTACTAACAGGCATTTTCTCAGGCTTATATTTTAACTCCTATGTGTTTATTTATACACTGTCATTCACTGTTTATAGCTACTGTAATCTATTCCTCAGATTACTACACAATCTTTACATAGCTAATTCAATAGCAAGGGGAAAGAACCCTCTAAATTCTCCTGGTGACCTAACGTCTGAATGTTGCTCTTCACTTTTAGGGTTTTTAATGTATGCATTTTGTTATAAACACTGGAGACAAGACTACTTTTGTGATTAAACACCAACATCATGAAAATACCCCATTATCTACAAGCACAAACCACTTGGAAAGGTTTTAACAATAATCAAAAAAGGGAGTAGCACTGTCTCTACCTTCATGGAACTCAAGAATGGGTGCATCCTTGCTTAGAGGCCCCTGAACTGGAATGCTTGGCCACTTGTCAGTCAGGTGGACAGAAAACTTCCATAGTTAATCTAATAACCAATCTAATCAAAATGATCGATTTTCTTTCCATAATAGAAATAAAACCTTGGAAAACAACCTGTCCATTTCTGAGACCAACTTTTCATAACTCACTTAAGGTTATACTTTTGTGTAGATTAATGTAAATAAAAAATTTTAAATTCCTGATTGCTTAACAATGTCCCAAGAGAAAGACAATACCTTCCCACTAATGATAGTGTGCTATGAATAAGAAATAAAGTACTCCCAAATCTGTTTTCTGATTTTCATAAAAATATTTAACAGCAACAACAACAAAGTGATACCTGCACTTGAAAGGATTAGTAAAAGTTTACTAATGATATGTCTGAGATCCAGGTGAGTGTAAGAGGAACAATGTAGAGATAGACCAAGACTGTTCACTGCAGGCAATGATCAGTAATACAGTATTAATGCTCACTATACTGATGCTTAACTTTGCAAACTTTAAGAAGTTTGAAATATAGTATTTCTTAATATTAATAATAATTTGTCTCCTGCCAGACTTTTAAAATACTTTAAAATACTTTTATGTGTATGACTGTGTGTGTGTGCACATGTGGGCACACATGTAGATATTAGAGAGAATAACTAGCATGAATCCATTCTTTCCTTCTACTGGGTGGGTTCCAAAATCTAACTCTGGTTGTCAAGCGTTGCAGCAAAGACTTTACCCGCTTAGCCATCTTGCCAGGCCCACATAGCTAACATTTTTAATGACATAACACCTCAAGAGCTATAGTTTGAACGTTTTTATCTTACATATCTTGCTAAGAATATGCAAATAAGACCTAATAAATCCTGGCTGCAAGAAATTTTCAAGCTGTGTTGCAAAGCTTAAGTTTACAAATATACAATTTAACATGAAAAATAGAAAGCAGAATTAAAAAATAGCCTTAATTCCAAGGAATTTTCAATAGCAATCAGAATCTAAGGTTTTTACATTTTTACAATAACTCCACTTACTGAGCCCCTAATATAAACTAGCTACTTTATAAACAATTTCTAATCCTTTCACAAATAAGGAAACCAGGTCAGAAGTGATATACTGATGGTTA
This sequence comes from Mastomys coucha, assembly GCF_008632895.1. Classification (NCBI taxonomy): domain Eukaryota; kingdom Metazoa; phylum Chordata; class Mammalia; order Rodentia; family Muridae; genus Mastomys; species Mastomys coucha. The sequence goes on from NW_022196897.1 coordinate 23,138,046, forward strand.
TATGCTACTAAACGGACAGGTAAGATTAAGCCAGAGTCTACTTTAACAGCACTTGTTCAACAGATATTAAACACCCATTATATGGCTAGCAAAACTACAGGCACTTACAAGATAAACCTGAGCTTTCTTTCGTTAATTCTATTTAAACCTTGAAATAACTCTACAATGTGGGCACAATTTATAAGGACACTGAGTCTTGAAGGTTGGCTAACTTGGTTAGGGCCAATTAAGTAACTAGGTAGGAAGTGTAGGTATGGTTTGGGAGATTTTACTTGGCCATGCATGAAAGCATGTAGGTTAAGGTTTTGGAGTCCCGGTGCCTTGGATTCTTATTATGGTACTGCCATTTCCTAGTTACACAGAATCCCCGAGAAAATTCCCTGCTGAAGGGAAGCGAGAAGAGGGAGCTGCATTATTACTGGGTCAAATTTGTACTCAATAGCCACACTTACATAAAAGGTAATTGAAACAACACACCTCGACCAGTAAACTTTCCAAGAGTTTCTAACCCTTGGCTGTGTAGCCACCAAGAACATAGCTTTCTTCACAAAAACAGAGGAAATTCTACCACCACTTCTCCTCCAAGAGCATTTGCCAGAGTAGCAGCTGACAGGATAGATTTTGGATCTTATCAGTTACCACCCAGTGTGAAGAGAGAAAAAAATGGAATTCAGTTGTTGCGTCTCTGAACTGATCCAGTATTGTGTGTCTCAGCCCTCGTGGAACGTTCGGTAGTACAAAACACCCCAACCAGGATGGGAAGAAGCCAGTCTGTGTTCCATCATTACTCAGCTACAGGACAACTTCTGGCTTCGGTCCGTCCTCCCGCCCCTTATAAATAAATGCGGAAAACTCTCAAAAGGCACTCAAAGCAAGCTATGTGTGAAGACACCTAAACCCGTGCCTGGCACACAACTGGACTGTTTGCATTCCCATTCCATCGTCTTTTCTCAAATTCTCGAGACGCCCAAACTTTTTTCCCTTCGTTATTTCTAGATGCTGTGTAGGTTCTAACCCGTGCAGGCTGGCCAGGGACTTTACTGGGATTCAGAGAGCCTCGCGAAGAGTCCCACACACCCAGTCCTCAGCCGGGACTACAGAGCGGCTGCTTACAAGGACACCGGGGCCAGCCCGAGATGCCGAAGCGCTGTCTTGTAAGATGAGGCCCTGCAGGGTGGGATTGCCACGGCTGGGGCTCGTGGGTGGCAGGACGGCGCGACACGCGTGGGGAAACACTGCGGGGGTGGTCTGCACCCGCGGGCAAAGGCGGCGAGACCCGGGCCTGCGGAGGCCGGGGCTGCGCCCGGCAGGCCGGACAGAGGTGGGAACACACCCTCCCCGCACGCCTCGGAGCCGGGCTGCGGGCAGGGAGCGCGAGCCGGCCGGGGCGGCGCGGGCGACAGCTCGCCCCGCAGAGTCCTGTCGGGCCGGCGCCCTCCGCCGACCCCCGGGCTGGCCGCGGCCTGCGAGGCCAGCCCCGGACGCCGCCCGCCTACCTCTCGGCTCGCCTCCGCCCCTTGGAAGGGCCGGGCCCGGAGGCCGGCTCCGGGCGGCCCTTGCGGAAGGCCTCGGTTACCTGGGGGGTTGCTGGTGGCTGGGCAGCTTTCCGGACGGGAGGGGGACGTCAGGACGATGAAGCGGAGGGCGGACGCGGCGGGAGGGCGGCCGGAATCGGTCGGCCGAGGCCCTGGCAGGTAGGCGGGCTGGCCGGAGGTTGCAGACGTTCGGGCGGCAGTCGCGGCGGTGGCGGCGGCTGCTCCTGCGGCTCCCTCAGGATCTTCCTCGGGCTGGCCCAAGATGGCGGCGCTCCCTGCACAGGGTTTCCTGTCACCCTCGCAATGGGCCGGACCACAAAAGAAGGGGGGAGGATGCGCGCGCAGCCAGCGGAGCCCGGAAGAAGGTGGCGGAGACCAACCTGAGGGCCACGCCCCTTCCTCAGTTCGCCCCTCTGGAGTAGACCCGCCTCGGCCTCGGCCCGCCCCACTGGTCCTCACGCCTGAAGGAGGCGGGGAAAGGGGTCTGCGCAAGCGCAGTCGTGTGCCACGCCTCCCGGCGGGGTTACTGCGCAGGTTCGCACGCTGCTTTCTAAGGGTTGACAGTGTCCGGAATTGTCGCCGTTGGAGATTTAACTATTTTTAATACGCGTAACTGCTTCTCACTGGGCCGCCTCTGTATACCGGTCTCTGGAACACACACGTATTTGCTGTATTTATTCAACATTTACTGACCAATTGGAGACTAGTAGGAACAAGGCTGGCCAACACCCGGAGCCGCTTCTCTTGCCATCAGAGGCAAAAGGGTGGCTCACATTGACCAGCCCACTTGTATAATCATGTAGCTAGGAGGTTGCCCTTGCTTGTGTTTCATCTTTGTCTAGCCTAACCTTGCTTTGCAGACACCAGCAACAGGAAGAAGGAAACTTGACATTTTTATTGTTTGGCCACCACTCCCACCTTCCCAAGACACCTTGGTGAAAGCAACAGTTTCACTTTCTTGGTCTTAAGTCTTTTTGCCTTGTAAAACCTGGATATGGATTTACTTATTTTACATTTATGTTTAATTTATATTTTACAGTTACGTTGCCACAAGGATGGTAATGTTAATAACGTATAGTAAGGCATTTTTTTTCAGCATAGAAGTTGATTTTTTTTTCTCCTGATGTTTTTGGAGGGGTGAAGTGAGGTTCAATAGAGGATTTCGGTATGTACTTCTGGCTCCCCTCAAACTCACTATGTGAATCAGGCTGGCCTCTAACTTGCAGAGATCTGCCAGTCTCTACATCCCCAAATGTTGAGGTTAAAGACATGTGCCACCACACCAAGGTTTTCCCCCTGGATTTTAAAAGATTTTGGTACATATCTTATGTGTCTCTGAAGGGACTATAGACTGTAACCATTATCCCTACCATGCCTAATAGATAAAATGGCCCTTTCCAGAACCCCTAAAGAAAAGTCACTGTTCTAAGCATTTAAAACCTTTTGTTGTAAACTGGTCCTGCCTTAAGAAAGTGAGATGTAATTAGAAAAATAAGTAGCAGTTTGCAAATCTCTTGTTTTAATAAATACATGATACAGACATCGCTTTTATACATGCCATTTAATTTCTCAGGTCCTCAGTCTTTTCTCCAAAGTAAGGATGTGATATCTAATTCCTATGGGTTCTTGTTAAAATTAAATAGACAATACATACAAAATTCCTGGCATATAGTAGCTTGAATGGGGACAATTATTATATGATATACGTAAGGTACTCTCTTCCAGTCCTGGAGGTCAGTGGTTTAATTCATTGTGGTGGTTGAAATAAGAATGGGCCCCATGACATATATAAGACAGAAATTGGTGCCATGTACTGGGGTATTGCTGTGACAGGCCTGACCATTCAATTTGTTGGAAGAATATGGAAGACATTGGGACTTTGGACTAAAAAAGGCACTGGAGATTTTAAGTGGGGCTTAACATGCCATCCTGGTAGGAACATAGAAGGCAGTGCTGAGGGTAATTTGAATAATAGGAGCCCACTTAAGACATTTCTGAGGGGAAGAATGACTGGCCTAGAGTCCATCCTTGTGATATTTTGACAAAGAATGTGGCCACTTTGTCCTGGAGGATAAAGTGAAGAATTAATGGGTTAATGGCCTTCCTTGGAAGAGGAGATTTCAAGACAACCTCTGGTTGACTGTGTCACCTGGTTACTAGTGGTCACTTTTATTTAGATCTACAATGAAAAGAAGCAAGTGGGGCAGGGAGAAATACAGAATGCACAGTTAGAGCACCAGAAAGTATAATGGAGCTAAGAGTCCAGTGCTCTGGATAAAGTTTAAAGAAAAGCCTGATGCTAAATGGGATAAAGGGAGTGGTGGCCTCAGGGGAAGACCCCACTCAACTAAACTTGAAGTTTGTCAAAAGGAATTCAGGAAAAATTTGGGCAGTGAAAGAAACCATAGAAAATAGAAAGCTGGTGAGAATGTATTTGAATGAGGGGCCATCTTCCAGCCCCAGCAAATAGAAGATCTTGTCAGCTTCAGTCACATGGCTCTGGCTTTAGAGTCAAGGACACCAGAAATGGACTGCAGAATCTCCCTCCGTGACTAAGGAAAGCCACTGAAGCCAGGAATGTGTCAGGGGTGTCCCTGTATGGAGGCCTGAGTGGCCATCGTGTGAAGCTGTGAAGGTGAAGCCTGGATTGCTTTGGAGACCCCAAGATGTTGGAGATGCCAGAGTAGGAGAGTTGACAAGGAAAGCTGCAAACTAAATGTGGAACCATTCCAAGGAAGAAGTCTGTTGCAGCCAACAAACCTAAAGGGAGTTGGAGATCTGGAGAGCACTTTGACATAAGACATGGAGATGCAGAATTTGGAGTTTGCCCTACTGATTTTCAGTCTTGCTTTGGTCCAGTGTCTCCTCACTATGCTTCCTTTTCTCTTCTGGGAATGGTAATGCATCTTCTGTGCCATCATATATTGGAACTATGTGACCTGCTTTTGATTTTTGATATTTCAGAAGATTACAGTTAAGAGATTGCCATGAGTCTCAGTAGAGACTTTGGACTTTTAAACAGTGTTGATACTGTTATAGACTATGGGACTTTTGAAATTGGACTGAATGTATTTTTGCATTATGACATGGCTACAAGCCTATGAGGCCTGGGAGCAAAAAGTAGTGGTTTGAATAAGTATGGCCCCCACAAGCTCATAGATTTGAATGCTTAGTCACCAGAGAGTGGAACTGTTTGAAGGGATTAGGATTAAGAGCTGTGGCCCTGTTGGAATAGCTTTGACCTTGTGGAAGAAGTGTGTCACTAGGGGTGCATTTTGAGGTTTCAAAAGCATATGTTAGCCCAGTCCCCCACCCCTCTCTGTGCCTAAGGAGTGGAATGCAGCTTCAGGTACTGCTCTCACATGTGCCTAGATGCCACCATACTCCATAGACTAAACCTCTAAAACTGTAAGGAAACTTCAATTAAATGCTTCCTTTTATAAGGGTTGCCTTTGTCATAATGTTTCTTCACAGCAATGGGCAATGACAAAGACATTTATACACTTTTTATACTTATTTTGACATTTTTTTTAAATCAAGGAAATTTCTAGGCAGTCATAGAAAGAACACTTGTATGTACCAGGATGTGAATTCCATTTTAAACACAGAAAAGGATTAAAAAAATATTTTTTTGCCTTGGTAACTAAGGAGAAAACTGAACATCGATTGTCACTGCTTGCTCAGGGATGAATTTATACCTAACCAGAAAGTTTGTATTTGTTACCCGAAGTGAAACCTTTCGGTGTTATTGAACAATTATTACATACCAAGAATTATCCAAAAGTCATTTTCTTACTCAGTTTCTGTAAGCCGTTTTAGTTTTTAATTGTAAGTATATGAATGATTTGCCTGTATGTCTGTGCACCGTGTGTGTGCCTGTTATCGACAGAGGTAAGAAGGCACCAGACTCCCTGGAATGGTTGGAGTTATAGATGGTAACGAGCCACTATGTGCATTCTGGGAATGAAACAGGTCCTCTGCAAGAACCCCTGCTCTTAACCTTTGAGCCATCTCTCTGGTCCCATTCTTACTTAATTTCTATGACAGCTCTATGAATTCATCACTGTATCGATCCATTTTACAGATGAAAGGCATAATGCCATGTAGGCCTAAAGGTAAAAATCGTCAGTGCTGAGACAGGAGCCTGGCAGGACAGGACTTCAGAGTTCTGCCCTGAGTTCTACCCTGCAGCTCTTCCTTAGCTGTAATAGCAAAGGACTAGAGACAAAAATAGATAGCTGTTACAGTAATTTATAGTATATCCATATTGTAGAATATTATGCAGCTCTTTTAAAAGGTGACTCGCTTATGTAATAGACATTGAGAAACATCTTTTCTGTTGCCTTGCAACTACTACTATGGCCAACCTAAAAACAAAAGTCCCCAGAGAGTCCATATTTTACATGCAAAGAGCCATCAGTGGCAGGAGCTATGGACCTTCTAGCAAGGGATTTGAACATCTATTATTCAAGATGTGGATCTTGTTCCAGGAAGCTCCCACCTCCACTCCACTGCTTCTCAATCCTTTCCCCCATTTGTAGATGCTATGCACAGACACATACCATCCACACTACTCAGTGAAAAGATGGGCTGGAAAGATGACAGAGACATCAGTCTCCATGGAAAATGCAGTGGGAAGGGGCTCTCCTTCCACTTTCCTCATAGGGTCTCATATCCCCTTCTAGAGTTAAGAGAGGAGCTCCAACTCATCAACGAAGACAGAGTGTGCCTGTAGCAAGGGGGGACTGGCCATTGCAGGATATCTGTTCAGGAAACAGATTTAACTGATCCAGTCTGCGCAGTTGCTGCCGGTGTTCCCCAGTGGAGGGAGTCAGCCTAGCAGGGGGTTGTGGAACAGGAGGGGAAAGAGGAAGAAACACTTAAACTACTTGCATCTATCCTACCTCACTTCCCAATCCCACAATGGGATGTTATCAGAGAGCCAAGGCAGAAACAGTGGATCCCACAGTCCTCTGGACAATACAGCAGATACAGGGGCTCACCAGCTCCCAGGCATTGAGAACCCCCTTGGTCCTGAATCATTGCCATGTCCACCTGGTCTTGTTTCTCTGTTCCTGATGTATTTTTTTTAATGTATTTTCTTTTTTAAGAAAAATATTATTTTATTCTGTATCTCATTTCAGAACATAAAAAAATTAGTCATTTTCAAATCTACCATGCTTATTAAACCAAAATAAACAAACTAATAATTTTATTGTAGGTTTTACAATCTTAATTTTGTTGGCTAATTTTCCTCATACGTTTCTGATTTTTGGTTTATAGGCTTAGATTACAGATGGCTTTTTCTCCCCTCTCCATCCCTCCTCCTTGCTCTCTTTTCTTCTCTTCCAGGCTCCCCTCCTCATCCCGTTTTGTCTGGTAGTATTGGAGTTGGCACCAATCCAGATTCAGATGTTAAGATATCACAGTCCCAATGCCTTAGAAGATACTGAAGATAGTACCAGAATTTGCACAATTTGTAATCTGAATTGTATGCCATATATCAATGCTACCTAATTAAAAACAAATACATCTTTAAATGTAGTTTATTAACTCTCAGGGATGCATAATTAAGTAAAAATAAGCAAGAAGCAAGCAAACAAAAAACCCTTGTTCAGGTAAAGAAATAAGTAGTGTGCTCCAAAATTTAGCAGATTGACAAGTGAGTTAAAATCAAGTTCACAGGACCTTTTAGTCTCTAGTGTAACTGAATTGGAAAAGTGTGGAACACAGTCTCCTTCTGCTGCCTTCAGATCAGGATGTAGAACTCTTGGCTAGCACTCCAATACCATACCTGCCTGCATGCTGCCATGTTTCCCTTCATGATGATAATGGGCTAAACCTCTGAAACTTTCATGAAACTCAGAACTGACCTTGAGAGATGAGGACGACGGACATCTTGGTATTCTTCAGAAGGTCAGTCAAGGAGATCAAGGAGAGAAGTCGGTAATCCAGATCAGCACCTTCACCCATCTAGTCTTAAACAGTCACTGAGCAAGGGGGTGTGGCCAACAGGTACTGAGCAAAGGGGTGTGGCCAACAGGCAAAGTGCATCTTAGGCTCCCATACCTGGTCCTGGTCACATAGAACCCTTCTCCTCTATGGGTAATTTACTCATAACAGGAAACCTGTTTTGTTTCACAGTCGTGGAAACTGAACTAGGGCCTTGCACACACTGGACAGAGGTTCTACCTATGAGCTATATTTCCAGTTTTGTTTTTTTTTTTAAATTTTTCAACAATGTCTGAATAAGTTACCTAGGCTAGCCTGAACTTTTGACTCACCTCCCTTACGAATAGCTGGAACCAAAGGCCTGTGCTGTCAGGCCTAGCTCACTGTACGAAGGCCTTGCTGACAAACCTACCTGCTGCCACCCTACACACACAGAGGCCCGTCTGTAGCCATGCCATGTGGCACCAGCAGAGATCACCCAGAGCTCCTCCTGGCAGGAGTGGCCAGCCTGCAGCAGAAGCCACTACAATGTGCAAGTATGTGGTGGACAGATGGGAGAGGGAGAGACTCAGGACATTTTGAGCATTGTGAGGAGAGATCGAATTGGAAAAGCAAGGCTAGAGAGGAAAAACCTGTGAATAGCCAGCCCTGCCACCTGAAGCCATGGTGAAGTCCCAACCCATGCTACTGCAGAGGGCCATGCACCAGCACGGGTGAGTGTCCATGTCTGTGGCTCATATTACCACCAGAGACCGTGAGAACATCCCTGGGCAGGGCAGTCATCTAGGACCAAGTAGAAGTCAAAGGGTTGTGCAGAACTAGTCCCGGCCCTCAGTGGCTGTGGGAGAGCGGGCTGTGCACCTCAATGGGGCAACACAATGGAGTTGTGTTGAATGCACCACCTCCAAATGAAGGTGCAGGTGAGACAGCCCAAGCAGACCCTCACAGACTGCAGTGCTTTGGAGAATGAGCCCTGCACCGTGACTGGGCAGCACCACTGTGCTCCAAAGACATGGATGAGCGAGAGCAGGCCTTGAGGGCATGCATGAGAGTGGGAGAGCTGACCTGCCTCCTACTGATGGAGGAGCTGGGTGACCTGGCCAAGCAGTAGGGGAGAGCTTGTCTTTGTGGTGCATGGTGGGAGAGCCAGCAGGCTGACCAGCCCAGCTACCAGTCAGTTGCAGATCCATAGTTTTGAGTTGGCCCACCCCCAAATCCACACCATCTGTGAAGTGTTAAAGGGCCAGTTCTGCTGATCCAAAGCTTCAGGATGTCCATGACACAAGGCAACAACAGGATAACTGGGAAGAGTCCTGGTGAGGATCCAATGTTGATGGTGTGACAGAAGCCAGAGACCTAGAACCAGACCAGTGACTCACTGCAATGAACATTTGCATGTGAAGATGTGTAGTCAGAGGGATACACTGTGAGACACACTGTAACACACTACAGCTTCCATGATGAGATGTTTTCTGTGCTTTGTTTTGTTTATATTTGTGTGGTTTTTGTTTTCTTTTGGAGGGAAGGTTGCAAGGGTAGAGGGTGGGTATGAATGGATGGGGAGATGAATGGGACTGGGGTGCATGGTGTGAAACTCACAAAGAACCAATAAAGTTTTTTTAAAGGACTCGATCCAGTTAGTGGTCACTAAAGATGGTGTGCTGTATCAACACAACTGTATAAAAAGTTAAAAAAGAAATATTCTATTATAAAAATGCTTCTCTGTCTCCACTTTATTTATTTATGTATTTATGTATTTATGTATTTATGTATTTATTTATTTTGGGTTTTGTGAGACAGGGTTTCTTTGTGTAGCCCTGGCTGTCCTAGAACTCACTCTGTAGATCAGGCTGGCCTCGAACTCAGAAATCCACCACCGCCCGGCCCCCATCTTCACTTTAAACTGACTCTCAAAAGTAAGATCCACTCCAGCCATCATTTATGACAATGTGACATCTGAAAGCTGACCCATAAAAAAAGAAAGATTAAAAGTCACACTTAAGATTTCTAAGACAGCTGGGTGGCCTATGCCTTTAATCCCAGCACTTGCGAGGCAGAGGCAGGCGGATTTCTGAGTTCGAGGACAGCCTGGTCTACAGAGTGAGTTCCAGGACATCCAGGGCTACACAGAGAAACCTTGTCTCAAAAACCAAAACAAGCTAACAAACAAAATCAAATAACAACAACAAACAAACCAAAAACAAACAAACAAACAAACAAACAGATTTCTAAGGCAAACCCAAGGACTGGAGCCTTACCTTTCTTACTTTTTCTATGACATTGGGTCTGATAACCATTTCTCTGGCTGACCACAGAAGTAGGTAGTTCTGATGTAGAGTCATGTTCTAGTGTGTATGTGTATGTTTGAGGGGGGAGGACGGAGGCATCTTGTTCTAAGGGTTCATTCAGTATGGGCCAACGAGCCACCTGTGACATTCACACGGTAACACATATGCTGAGAAACAGATTCAACTCTTTCATTGGATCCTCACCCCAAAGAGGCACTACCTGGAGACCAGGAAGACAGAATGGCAGTTAGAAGCATGTCTCTATTGCCTGGCACTTTAACCGAATATTAAATAAGGATATGGGATGTAGCTCAGTGGCCAAACACTTGCCTAACATGGACTTACAACCCAAGAATTGCAAAACTGGGGGGCGGGGGGAGAAGCCAGAAACCTGAGTAATATGACGCAGCCATTTTAGCCCCTTGTGATAATCCTGATGGAGTGAAGGTGGAAGGATGCATTGTCAGGAAAAGTGTCAGGAACATGGACAAATCTGTTTGCACATACACTAGTCAGTCAGCTTTGTTCATAGACAGGAGATGAGAAACTGCTGGGCTGCTGGTTCTCAGACTACAGGCCTTGTTTGTGGGAGCATAGCAAGCAGCCTGAGCATCAGCATGCTAGAATTAGTTTCCTCGTCACTGGGTCCCTGAGGTGCTAATATGAGTGGGTGCCAGAACACAGGGCAGACTATGTTGGAAGATAAGAGCCTTGAGCTTTGAAAAGTCTGTTGTTTTGTTGTTGTCGGTGGTGGTGGTGGTGGTGGTGGTGGTGGTGGTAATACTTAACTTCTCTGAGCCACAACTATAACATGGAATATCAGCCTCATTCCCCTAGAACTATTATTGTCTAGATAAGTGAGGAAGTAGAATATTCTGGCAATATCTAGACCATCCTAAGCATCTAGAAATCTCTCACCACTTTTATTTGTCCTTTATGGATTTCCTCATACAAATGAGTCCAGTGAACTTTTAAAGACATTGTTTTTTATTGCATGCGTGTGCATGTTCTGGTATGTGCGTCTGAGTGTAGGTACACACACTAGGAGATCAGAGGTGTTGGATTTCCCCAGAGCTGGAATGATAGGTTGTTGTGAGCTGTGCAGTGTGGGTGCTGGGATCTGAACCCAGGACCTCTGCAAGAACAGTATGTGCCCTTAACCACTGAGCCTTCTCTCCAGATCCAAGTGTGTTTGTTTTTTGTCTTATATGTATGGAGGCTCAGGAGGTTGCTCAGTGGTTAAGAACATGTGCTGTTCTTTCCAGAGGACATGAGTTTGGTCCCCAGCACCCATGTCAGATAACTTACACCTGCCTATAACTTCAGCTTTTGATTCTGACACCTTTGGCCTATTAGTGACTGCACTCAAGGGCACATGCCCCTCAGCACACACACATTAAATTAAAAATAAACAACCAAGTAGTAGTGGTACCTTTAATCCTAGCACTCAGGAGGTATAGGCAAGTAGATCTCTGTGAGTTCCAGAACAGCCAGAGCTACACACACACACACACACACACAGAGAGAGAGAGAGAAAGAGAGAGAGAGAGAGAGAGAGAGAGAGAGAACATGCATATGAATGGAGGTCCATACAGAGACCAGAAGAAGCCCAGCGTGGCTGCTAGGAAACAAACTTGGGTCCTCTAGAAGAACAGCAAGAGGTCTTAACCCCTGAGACTTCTTGCTAGCCAGAGCCTCCTTCTTCTTGGGAGGCAGCTTCTAGGATCCCATTTGTGTTAGGTAGATTGAGTTCAGATACTACAACCAACCAAGGCCCCCAAGATGTTTTGTTACCTTTCCCTCAAAAAAAAAAAAAAAAAAATCTGTCTGGTGGCTCAAACACTTACAGTGTCTGCCCAGAAGCTGCACACACCACTTCTGCTTCTATCCCACAGATGAGTCACCTGATCACAAGGCATGCTAACTTGCAAGGCCAACTGGGAACTCAGTCTCCAATCCATGAGACACGCCCACATCTGCCACTCTACACTCTGCCTAATAGGGCACTGAGAATAAAATAACTTAAGGGAGATGAAGTTTAAACCCTGAGACCATTGAGTGCTCTCTCTCTCTCTCTCTCTCTCTCTCTCTCTCTCTCTCTCTCTCCCCCTCTCTCTCTCTCTCTCTCTCTCTCTCTCTCTCTCTCTCTCTCTCTCTCGGTGTGTGTGTGTGTGTGTGTGTGTGTGCGTGTGTGTGTGTGTGTGTGTGTGGTGTGGTGGGATGAGGCTGTCATATTGAGCTGGGGTGGGGGAGGCAAGCAATAGGAATTGAAGTCTTTCCCACCAGGGTAATTCCCCCAGGCTACCCCTTTGGGGCTCGCTGCAGAACTCTAAGTCACTGTCTTCTCTTTGTGTTGAGTTCTGAGCTTCTTGAGGAAATGAAACTTAAAGAAGCAAAGGGAGGCCCTTGCTGATCTACCCTGGTTGGAGAAGAGGATATTAGATCAAGCAGCAGGAATGCACCACTATCGAACCCCAGACCTGGGCTGCAAAGACCAAGGCATGTTCCAAAAATGGTGAACAGAAGCCAAGACCACGCCATCCTGAGTGCGGCCACATATTCTCAGATTTAGCAGACAAATCAGTCCTTCATCTCCCCAAGAGTGTATGAAATAGAAGAGGTTTAGGGCCATCCTCAGAAAGAAAATCCTCCCCGAGCGAAACAGGAACTAGAGAAAAGAATTCCCCTCTACCATCCTGATGAACAGAGTGGGGTTTAGAAATAGCAAACCAAGCAAGTCTGCAAAAGTCTCCAAACTGACAAGTCAGAGCGATCCAACATCATGACTGGATTTGAGCTCAGCTTTCTTCTCCGTAGCTGAGGCTTTAGATAAGTTCCTTAAGGAACTTTATTTCCTCATCTACAAAATGACTAAGTAGCAACATCAGACTCTCCCAGTGGCGAGTGAGCTAGAGTGAGGGAGAGAATGCAAAGCACCTAGCATGGGACCTGGCAGGCCCGAGAAAAGGAGTGGCTGATATGAAACCTGAGAGCCAATCAACAGCTGCAGACGCAATCCTGTTATATAAGCTGGGAAAGGAGACTTTCCCCTGCGATCGTGGAATTTGAGAGAGATCAGAAGGATGTTCACAGAGAAACAAATAAGCAAAGAGAGAGATTGGGAAGTAGGTGTGTATAAGCTTGGCTATCTGAAAAGCTGGCTGACATTTGGGACAGTTTCAGCAGGATCTTCCATATTCCTTGGCACATGCACACAAGAGCACATACCACACACATAAAGGCACACACACATATATGCGTATACACATATATGCATGTACACACATATACACATGCACACACATATGCGCACATTGTGCATGCAAACATGCACACACACAAATGTACACATGTGAGCACACAGATGCATGCACACATACAGAAATACACACGCACACCACACACAAACACACACACATGCGCGCACACACACAAACACAAACACAAACAGAGCCAAGAATTTTGATGAACCTGAAGTCACCGCTCTCTGTTTCAGGAATAGATATTGCTTTCATAGATATGTTAGCAAAAGGCTAGGTTTTGCTGTGTGACACAGGAAACCACCCTCGATCTCAGTGTTTATAACAACTACAAACATTTAGTTCTTGCTCATCCCTGCACCCATAATGTGTCAACTGCTTCTTAGTGCTGTGTCATCTTTTACTCCAGGATGTGGATGGCGCACTCTGTGTCTGTTTCTGGAGTATTGCTAGACTTCACAGGAAAAGACCAGTGAATATATTGAATCATCAGTCTTCTCTCCAAAGTAGCACAATTATGTTGTGTGGCCTCAAGTTGAGATTTAGGTTGTATAATTCTCCTGTCAAATGATGTTCACAAGTAGATGGTATTCCAATCTACCACAATAGACTCCATCCCCATCAATTATACCCATGAGCCCAAGAGACAGTGGTTGCTAAGAGCTGCCCTCTGCAAAAATGGGTCCAGCAATATCTGTTCTGTGAACCTTACAGAGAATGGGTGGGAATTTATATGAGAAGTACAGATCTGAGGGTGGTTTGTAAACTGTAAAGTCCCAAACTCCTAATAGGGAGTCTCTTTACCACTCTGAGTATTGGGAAAAATAATAGTGTTGTCTCGGTCTGTCTGCCTGTCTTTGGGCTTTGGTACAGGTTGGTCTGTGTAGCCCTGGCTGTCCTGGAACTCAATCTGTAGATCAGGCTGGCCCTAAATTCAAAGATCCACCTGCCTCTGCCTCCTGAGTGCTGGGATTAAAGGCATGCACCACCAGGCCTGGGTATAGTATAATTTTTCTACCTTATCCTCTCTTTGCACATAGGAAAAGTCTTTTGACCATGTTAGTTTGTAGTGCCACACTATGTAAGCACCTTGCCCTGATCAGACCTCAGGAGAATTCTACTAATGCCACTGAGACCACTCACAGGTAGATGAATACACAAATGCAGTGCCTTGTTATTTAGTCTCAGAGGGAAAGGAAATTCAGATTCATGCCACATATGGCTGGACCTTAAGCACGGTGTGCTAGTGAAAAAAAAAAAAAAGCTAATCACAGGACTGGTATCGAATGGTTCCACTTCCCTAGAGTCCCTAAGATACTCGGGGACGGGGGTGGGGGGTGGGGTGGGGTGGTGGCGGCACTTGGGAGGCAGAGGCTGGTGGATTTCTGAGTTCAAGGCCAGTCTGGTCTACAGAGTGAGTTCCAGTACAGCCAGAGCTACACAGAGAAACCCTGTCTCAAAAAACCAAACCAAACAAACAAACAAACAAAACCCTCAAATGCACAGACCCAGGAGATAAAGAGATGCTTAGCAGGAATGGGGAGCCACAGCACAGGAGCTTTTGCTTCATTGATACAGAGTTTTAGTCTTCAGTGATGAAGGATCTCTAAAGTTGAACAGTGGTAACAGTTACACAACAGTGAGTATCTATTTAACACCACTGAAGTATACACTTAAAAAGTGCTTCAGTGGGGCCCAGGGGGGCTGGCTCAGTCCTAACATGCTGACCTCGAGTTCTAGTTTGCTTTCTGATGCTGAGATAGATACAGTGACCGAAAGTAACTTAGGAAAGGGTACTTCAGCTTCTGTTTCTGGGTCATAGTCCACCATCAAGGGAACTCAAGGGAACTCAAGGGAACTGGAATAGAAATGGTGAAATAGCTGTTTATTGACTCATTCAGATAGCTTGCTTTTTCTTTTTTCTTTTCTTTCTTCCTCTCTCTCTCTTTCTTTCTTTCTTTCTTTCTTTTTTTTTTTTTGAGACAGGATTTCTCTATGTATCTCCCTATCCAGGAACTAGACCAGGCAGCCCAAACTCAGAGACCCACCCACCTCTGCCTCCTGAGTGCTAGGATTAAAGACGTGCACCAATGCCCAGCTGCTTTGCTACCTTTTTTTTTTTTTTTTTTTCCTTTTGGTTTTTCAAGACAGGGTTTCTCTGTGTAGCCCTGGCTGTCCTGAAACTCACTCTGTAGACCAGGCTGGCCTCGAACTCAGAAATCTACCCGTCTCTGCATCCCAAGTGCTGGGATTAAAAGCGCGCACCACCATTGCCCGGCGCTACCTTTCTTATATAGCCAAGACCCACCAGCCCAGGAATAATGTTGTTCAAGGTGGGCTGGGTCCTCCCACATCAATCATCAGTCATATCAGTCCCTCAGAGATACAGCACATCTGATTGGCACAGCTGCTCACTTGAAGTTTCCCCTTCCCAAGAGCTCCAAGTGGACAGTGAAAACTAGCCAGCACATCGCATAAATATGTGTGCCTGGGTTCCATCGCCAGCACCTACATAAAAAGCTGGTGTGGTAGTACATTTCTGTAATTCCAGCACTGGGCTGTGGGCTTCCTGGGGCTCCCTGGCCAGTCTAACCTATGCAGTGAATTCCAGAGTAGTAAAAGATTCTGTCTCAAAAGACCAAAGAGGATGGCACCAAAGGTTGTCCTCTGAATTCCATACGCACCTGCACATATATACCCCTGCAAGTGTGTGTGCACGCACACATACACACATATACCGATACACATATACAGACATATACACATACACACACACACACACACGAACACACACATATATGCTTACTAGGGTTAAAATGGCAAATGATATATATTATATTCTACTACCCCCAAAAAAGTACATTGTAGCAAAAAAATGTTTTTTTTTATTTTGAAAAACACCCCATATTCTTCAAGTCTTAGGTAATTGAACTCAAATAACATATCCTGTAACCACTATGTAATTTACTGGTGGCTTTTGTAGTCTGTTATGCCAATAAACAGTAGCTTCCAGATATACCTGCTGTTAATTAACTAGGGACCAAGGGGGTGAGGCAGTGACCTGAATAACCTATGACATGATGCTGGGGTTTGAAGAGCAGCAGAAGCCAACTGGGACCCTGTGGCAGTTGCTTTCCCTCTCTGGGTCTCAGCCTCTGTATCTGGGAAGTGAAGAGATTAGTTGAACTCAGACAGCAATCCATTCCAATGTTTCTCAGCCCTAGGGCCACAGGGTTATCCACAGGTTCGGGTGAATGAGGCTCCATCCCCCTCAGCTTTCCCCCTCAACACCTTCGTAATGGGAAGAAATGATGATGATGATGATGATGATGATGATGATGATGATGATGATGATGATACAGAGTAGCCATTTTGAAGGGTTTATGGCTTGGTGGTTTTGGTTAAAATGTGAAAAACAGAGAGATAAAGAAATCTCTCTGGTTGTTGATGTTCTCTGCTCTTTACTGATAAGGGTCTGAGGTGCAGCGGGAGAGGCCCTGAGCTGACAGGGCATTCCTTCCCTCTGCTGCAAAGAAACGCCTGGGCTCTACCTGGGGCCCTCTTCTCTTCAGAAGGTTCCCTCAAGGCCCCCTGTGTCCTGTTGTGCTCTTCTGCCTTGGTTGTTGTAGTAGCTGGCAGACCTCGAAGAAGCCATGGGCACCTTTTAAATTAAGTTTCTGTTGTGCTGATAAGAAAACAGAGATCCCAGCAGCCACACAGCAAGCCTCCACGTTGAGACTAGGTAATGGCTTTTGGACGTTTCATTTCCTGCTTCCTCGAGATCTAACAGCAGCTCATCAGGTCTAAGGCTCAAGCAAGCTTCTTCATGTCTCAGGGCCCGAGTGTCCTCGCCTGTGAAATAAAGGTGGGCAGGAGGGGAGTCTCTCGTTGATTGGGTTGATGGTAGTTGGTTGGTGGGGTGGGGTGGGCTCTATCATGGTAGCTCGGGCTTTCTACTCCCTTTTTCTCCTCTTCAAGATCTAGCTGCACTCTTCCCCTCCCCCACCCCAGGAGGCCCACAGAGGCTCACAGAGCAGTGCAGACCAAAATGCTTCAGTAGACTTGAGGACCTAGCTGTGTTAGAACCGCCAGAGTACAGTGTGTGCTCCTATAGTGGCAGATGAACTCAAATGCGTTTAATGCATTATCGCATTAAAAAACTCCCCACATACGCACCCTTTTTTATCGCTGCGACGCCCCAGGAAGTAACTTACAGGTAGCAGAGTTTTATCTTGGCTCACAGTTTGAGGACTTCCAACCCGTGGGGAAGGCACGATGGGAGGAAGGAAGCTGGCCCAGCTCTACGCCTCAGTTCCAGAGTCCCAGCAATGCACTTCTTCCAGCCAGGTCCCACCGCCCAGAGGCTCTACTCTCCACCCAAATGGCACCCCCAGCTAGGAACCAAGAGTTCAGACTCAGACAAACCATGCATTCCCTCTGGCCTTGGGCTTGCCAGAGATCTTTCCCAACTCCAGCGAGGGCAACAAAAGTGAAAGAGAAAAGGAACATGAAGGAAGCTGAATTTCTTCCTGCCGACATTATTTGTTCAGGATTTCGCTTATTTTATGTTCCACTTCTTCCACACTGCAGATGAAAGTTCGGGTAGGTGTACTGTGTTTTGCTTCTGTTAAGTACAGACATGATGTAAAACCAAAACACAAAACAAAATCTCTGTTGCGTCAATAACTGGACCCAGCGCAGCTGGGCTTCCCAGAGCAGCCAGCATCTCCGCGCAGGTGTAGGAGATGGAAGCTGAAGCCACTGTTTTCCAATGCTGAGTAAAACACCCTCCTCCCCTGGCTACTCCTGCATCTAGCCTATTCTGAAGTCAAAATGGAGAACCCAGGGGAGCGGAGCATTTCAGCCCTTCTCCACAAGAGGGCGTAGGTTGTCCATGCCGGGCAGCTCTGCAGCCTGCCCGTGTCCGCTGGACCTATGGTGTTGCTGGCCCACACCTTGTTAGGCAGCTATGTTTCCCTGAGTTTCTTTGTTAGCGCCTCTTATTCTCCAACCTAGGAGTAAGCCGAGAAGCTTTGGAGTCAGGTGTACTTGGATTCAAATCCTGGCTCTGCCATTTGCTAAAATCTTGGCAAGTTAGCTCTCTTTCTGATTAATAATTAGTGACTTTTCCCCAAGCCTGGGGAAGCATAGAATTATAGACCTCCAGGCACACAAAGGAACCTGCCTTCTGCTTTGGTCAGTACCTCCCTGATGTTTCACGGATCAGGACCCAGAGATCCAGGCTTGAGGAGAGAGAGCCCATGGCTTACTCTCTGGACTCTGGCTCTTGTCTCCACCACCCATGAAAAGCAAGGGTCATTCATTGAGGAATGAAAAGATAGAAAGCCCTTTTTATGCTGCAAGCTCAGGCTTTCTGTTGGAGCAAAGACAGAGTGTTGCATTCATGATCTGGCTTCTGCAGTTAGACACTTGGGCGCGTACTTGACCTGCTGGCTCATGGTTTCCCCAAGGCTGTGGCGGAAGGCATAAAAATTAAAATAGTACCTACCCCGGAGGGCTTCGTGCACTTTCAGTGACATCATGACCGTGATGCTCAGCGTAGGGCCTGGCACCTCAGAGGCTTGGGATTAGTGTTAGTTTCTGCAGCACATGAGCCTTCTGGTCATGTTCTCCTCCATAAAGAGAAGGTCGTCCATAGGTTTGTGGACGCACAAGATGTAAGAACAAACAGTCGTTTACCCTCTTCTGTGGAACACGGAACAGCTGTTTCTAAGAGCAAAAAAGATCAGGACTATACTCTAACCTATTTTGAACATCGTTCCTTTGGGTTAATTTGCCAACTTGGAGGGATCTAAAGCCACCTGGGAGATGGGCTGGTGGCTATTATATTGATATTGTTCACTTATGTGGGAAAACCCATCCTAATTATGGGTGGGAACTTTGCCTCTTTAGGGGAGCCTAGGATGTATAAAATGGAGAAAGCTCATTATAGGCATTCTCCCTTCTGCTTCCAGACAGTGGATGTGTGCAAAGCAATGAGCTGCTTCAAGCTCCTGGGTTTCCTCCACGTGATGACTTGTTCTTTGAGCTGTGAGTGCAAAGTAAACTCTTCTTTAAGGAGCTTTATCAGAGTGTTTTATCACAGCCACAGGAAGAGACACAGACAATTCCTTCATTGTGCTGCTTCCCTTCATAGTCCTTCATCTTGCCATTCCTGTACAGCTCCTGTCCGAGCCGCCCCTGCCTCCTCCACTAGCAACTGGTTCAGAGGTAAGTCCCCAGCGACTCTGATTTTTCCTCTCTGATGGCTATTACATTAAACAAGTCTTGATCTTGTCTTCCTGGACCTTTGCTACAGCAACGGCACCTCAGGAAGAAGCTTCGATGTTGTGTGGCTGGTGAGTGTAGGCTCCAGCCAGCCTGCATTGGGAGGAGATGTAGATTCCTCCTCCTCCTCGCTTCCTAGAGATGCTGGACCACAACTGGCAGGCTAGAACCACAGAACTGTCTTCTCCCACGGCTCTGCAAGCTGGAGGTCCAAAATCAGAGTCCGCAGGGCTGGCCTCCATCTGACTAGGATCCTTGGGGACATCCAGCTCCTAGTGGTGGCCGTCAGTCTCAGCTGTTTCTTGATTTGCAGCTGCCAAGTTCTAGTCCCTGACTCTGGTGTCCCTGGGCCACCTTGATTCTTGCTTCTTTTTGAGCTGCTGATTAAGACAGTAGCCATGCTGGATGGAGGGTCCAGCCTACTCTTGTATGACCACACAGAACTTTATTAGTGTCTAGGAAGGAGGCACAACGCTCTTTAAATGTTCTTCCATATTCGTGTCGTTTTGATGGCAGGCCATGTTCTACCAAAGTACACAAGGTCAAGCAACAGTTCTAGGGGTGAACCCTTTAAAACTGTGAGCTGACATAAGTCTTTCTTTTAAGCTTATGCCAGACATCATGATGACTAACACAACTTCAGACCCCTCTACGCCACCCCTGTGCTCAAGGATTACATTCCTGTTTTCCTCTGACCCAGACCAGAGCTTCATGGCAGGCCCTGCTTACCTCTCCTTTCCCTTATGTGGGAAGCAGAGACCATGAATTATTCTGCTCACTTCCTCGGATGGCCCATTTAGAGGCTACCTTTCCTGTAACAGAAGCAGTTCCTTACCCTTTATGGGGTGGCCCCAACCCCACTCCCTCTCCCTTCCCGGACTTAGCTCCACCCCCAACCCTGCCAGACTCTGACTTTCTTTGCTCTTCACCTTTAAGGCCCAGTTCTAAACCCACTTCCTCTCAATACCTGCCAGGCACCTCATTCCAGTTTTCTTGGAATTACAACACTTCACTCTAAGACCCTGCTTCTCTGACTAGGCTGGGGGAATCCTGAAGAATGGAAATTGACTTTGTCCTGTTAGCTTGCTACGTGCGTCTGTCAGACATCCATCATGCTAACAAAATGCCTGAGGAATTAATTTGGCTCATACTTTTTGAGGTTCCATTAATCCTGCTGGGCAAATTTGAGCCAAATTTGGAGCAAGTTGTAATTAAATTCTGGCCAGGATGATGGACTCTTGCCAGGTCCATTCCGGGGTTCCCTGAAAATGGCCAGGAGCTACACTGGTCAGGTACTTTAAAAAGTAAACCCAACAAGGCTACACACTACTTACTACCTTTTTCCAGTGGAAACAAGCACACACCCTGAGGTACTTCCTGCCTGCAGTCAGGTTAAGTTTACGTTTCACACCCTGATGATGTTATTTCAGCTTATCTCTTTAAGACTCTGATGCTTACCATTTTGTTGTTTTCTTTGAGACACAGTCTGCAATCTCACTATGTAGCCCTGGCTTTTCTGGTGGCTTAGTTTTGTTAGCTTGCCACAACCTAGAATCAACTGGGAAGAGAGTCTCAATGAGGAATTACACAGATCAGGTGGCTTCTGGGCACAGCTGTGGGGCCTTGTATTGACTGTAATTGATATAGGAAGACTAACTAACCCAGAGTGGGTGGCATCATTCCCTAGACAAGAGGTAAGAGAGAAGAAAGCTAGGCGAAGCCCCCAGACATGTATTTATTCCATTTTCTCTCTGCTGTGGATGTCATGTGATTGTTTGACTCTTCCCCAAAATGCTGGACTGTAACTTGGATGTGTAACCCAGATAAACCCTTTCTCTCTTAAGCTGATTGTCAACCTGTTTTATCGCTGACACATAAATGGCAACCACAGCATAACCTATATCAGAATATAGTTATGGTCTGAGGTACTAGGAGTGAGGACACCAGTTCATCTTGGGGTGAGGTTGCATGATTTGGTCTTTAACAGTTATTCCTTTACATTTTTTTAATAAACTCAAATAACATACAAATGCATTCTTGTAACTTCAAATGAAATGCTGAAGTCCCCACTCCCAAACTGTCCAACTCCACCTAGCTGATAACTCTTAAATCTCCATCTTAATCTCCTTTCTTCTTCTCCTTCTCCTCCTCTTCCTCCCCCTCTCCTTCCTCCCCCTTCCCCTCTCCCTCCTTCCCCTCCCCTCCTTCTAATTCTTCTATGTACTGCTCTCACCCTTGCCTTGACATGGAGATTATCTGTGACTAGGCACAGTTGTTGAAATATTAGAAAGTGGAGTTGTGACTAGGAGTAGTTGTTGAAATATTAGAAAGTGGAGGCATGAAGCATATATGCCTGCTATGCAATTCCTAGCAGTCACCTAGTAACTCGGCGACTTCTTATCCTTACATGTAAAATAGGGGACAATGGTTGTGTCGGATAGTTTTTATGCCAACTTGACACAAGCTAGAGTCATCTGAGAGGAGGAAACCCCATTTGAGAAAATACTTCCACAAGATTGTGATGTAGGGTATTTTCTTATTAGTGATTGATGTGTAAGGGCCCTGACCAACGTGGGAGGTGCCACCCCTAGGCTGGTAGTTCTGGGTTCTATAAGAAAGCAAGCCAGCATCCCTCTGTGGGCTCTGTATCAGTTCCTGCCTTCAGGTTCCTGCCCAGTTTGAATTTCTGTCCTGACTTCCTTCCATGAGAGACTATGGATGTGGAAGTATAAGCCAAGTAAACCCTTTGCTTTCCAAGTTGTTTTGGTAGAGACCTTTTACCACAGTAACAGCAACCCTGACTAAGATAGAAATTATCCTAGTCAGCTCCTAGGGCCATCCAGTTAGCAGGTGTTTAGAGGCACCGTCCCTGTGACAGGCTGCTTTGGAGGCACCGTCCCTGTGACAGGCTGCTTTGGAGGCACCGTCCCTGTGACAGGCTGCTTCTTCGAAAGCCGCCTTTTTTGGAGTTGCTACCTCCCCTTTGCCTAGTAGTCTGAATTATAAGGAAGGTCTGTGCCTAAATGATTTAGATGGTAACTACTAATTAATCTTTCTTCAGAGAACACCAGAAGATGCTCTGCCCCTCTTTGCTCTAGTCTTGTGCATCAGCTACCACAACCCTTGTATCTTAGTTTCTCTGCCTGGTGCTGTAATAAACTACACTACAATAGTAACATAGGGGTGCCTTAGGGTTTTATTGCTATGAAGAGATACTGCAACCTTAAAAAGGCAAATTGGGGCTTGCTTATAGTTTTAGAGGGTTAGTACATTATCGTCATGGCAGAGAGCATGGCAGCATCCAGACAGACGTGGTGCTGGGAAAGGAGCTGACAGTTCTACATCTTGAACTGCAGGCAGCAGAAGGAGATTGTGTGCCATACTGGGCATAGCTTCAGCATAGGAGACCTCAAAACCTGCCACCGCAGTGAGGCACTCTGTCCAATAAGGCCACACCTACTCCGAGGCCACAGGTCCTAACAGTGCCACTCTCTATGGGTCAAGCATTTAAGCACATGAGTCTATGGGCATCAAACTTACTCAAATCACCACACATTCTACTCCCTGGCCCCCATAAGCTTGTAGCCATAACATAAGGCAAAATACATTTAGTCCAACTTCAAAAGTCCCCATAGTCTATCACAGTCTCAACAATGTTGAAAAGTCCAAAGTTTAAGTCTCTTCTGAGATTCACGCAATCTCTAAACTGTAATCCCCTAGAAAGTCAAAATAAAAAAGCAGATCACATACTTCCAACATATAATGCCACAGGATATACATTGCTGTTCCAAAATGGAGGAACGGGAGGAGGTTGAGCACTAGGAGACCTCAAAGCCGTCTACACAGCGACACACTTCCTCCAACAGTCCCACTCCTCCTAACAGTGCCACTCCCCGTGGGCCAAGCATATTCAGACCACCACATAAGCCTTCCTTCCTTTCAGTGGATCCTTGTCTCTCTTGACTTTTGAGTGGAAGCACACGGACTTCAGTGCAGTAATGTTTGGAAATCCATCCCGCATGACCACCAGTTCTACTTTACTTTCCCCTTTCATTGCTGAGAATCTAACCCGAGCTTGTGGATGCAGTGGAAGTGATCTACCACTGAGCTGCATCCCCTAAAGCCCAGTTTTACTTCCTTGCTGTTTCTGAGAATCCCAGGGATGGCTTTCATCTTCCATAGACCCAACACTGGGAACAAGAGCTTCTTGGTCAACAGTTCTGCTACTGACTTCTATCTGAGGCTCCCTCTATGTCTCTTCATAACAGCAAGGACCAGACTCCTGTCCCTTTCCCTCAAAGTTCAGATTGGGGGAATTTTTGCCAGTCTTTCTGATAACACCACCATTAATCTTTACCATCCTCACCTCAGAGAACCCAGTGGTTCAAGCATTGTTCTTGTACAAGATGGCTTCAGGAACCAGAGGCTCAGTGAAGTCACTCAGCCAATGGATGGGAGAGTGTGAGAGCTAAAGTTATGTGTTAAGTTTTAATTACCGTGCCTAAGAGATCCACAAAACCAAATACCTCCAACCTGTAAGCCCCTAGCCCAAGGACAGTTACTTTCTGGGATGCTGGGACTGTTGTTCTGTCAGGAAGCAGTTTCCTGAGTCCTGCCATCTCAGGAACAGCCTCCATCTTGCTGGGAGGGCCAAAACTGAGTTCATGTTCCCAGGCCCCAAAACCAACTCCTATCCTGCTTCTTCAGGTATTTCGTGTTTGTTAACCAGTAAAGGATGTAAGGAGGGGAGTTGCTGTTAATCCTGTTATCTAAACTAAGGCACACAAATAGTAAATGTATTGCCTGTCTTGACTTAATTGATCATGTGCAGTTTGCCACTTCTTTGTTCCCTTATCATTCTAAATTCTGGACCAAACTGGCCCCAGCATCTCAGGAGGGGGCCTGACCGGAAAAAGCTGAATCAAGAATCCCAAAACCAGGTGACCCAGATAAGATCCAGTCACCGATGTTAACTTCCTTGCTTAACCCCTTCTGTCAAAATAGGATTAGTCAATGCAACCAAAGCCCACCTGACTCCTCCTCACTTTGAATCCCCATCCTATAAAAATGTTGTACAATCTCTCTTCCCAGATGAGGTTCTGATTCTGAACTGGCCACCTCCATGCACTCAGAGAATATAGAGCCTTCATTTTTAAGCTTCTGTCTCTAAAGTGAGCTCTCCTGTCTTCCACCCCAAACCCAAACCGTTCATACAAGCCCATGTTTCCACTCTCCTATACAAGTTTGGTTGACTCAACTGAACCGGATGTACTTGATCACACATAGGCGGGGGTTGTATAGGCAGGAAGTACGTCAGAATGTATTCTTGCCACTAATTGGATCTGGTGGGAAATATGTAGCCTTGTAGATTTGCGTTTATAAGCTTTTGCACAATGTGAGTTCTTGCCATTTTCTAGGAACCTCCGAATGGTCGTGGCCGGAGTCTATCATCGTGGCTGGTATTTAGTTAAAGCTTGTTTCAAGTTCGGCTCAAAAATGTGGTAGTGGTCTTATTCTCCACCTTGGAGTTATCATGCATGGGACCTGGCTCAAGCACCTTCTGACGTTTGGCTGTGCTCAGTGGTGGAATTCCCCAGCTAATTTTAGCTAGTGCGCACAAAGCCTAAGTAACTGAACTGCCCAGTGAGGTACTAATTCCATTTTCTCCTGCCTTTTGGAACCTCTGATTAAATCAAGGAAAGCATCGAGTTATTTCTAACAGACTTTAAACAGTCCCTAACATGCCTAATCTCCTTTTTCAACAAAGATGGAGCCTGGCAACAGTATCCAGGTAGAATTTAATCACCTTGTTTGGCTGTTTGGTTTTCTTTGGACTCATTTTCATGGAAATGATGTTGATTTCCATAAAAATTGTGGGTTTTTTTCTCCAGTTGGAAAAAATTGGCATGGCTAAATAAACATTAATAAAAATAGTTATGATATTTAAAAGAATAAATTTCTACAGAAAAATAGTAAGCAAACAATAATGAGATTAGCTCACTAAAATGGTAAACATTGAGTCTGGGGACCTTACAGCTAAGGAACAACAGCAGGTAATAAAGGCTAGGTGACCTGGTCCCATCAGGGCTCAGCTGTCCCTTCTTGTTTCTAGCAACCTGAGAAGAGATGCCCTGGCCCAGCCCCAACTCCATCGCAAAGGAAAGCCATGCACGAAGTTCAGCCCTTCCCTTTAGCTGCTCCTTTCAAGTAGAATTTCCATATCCCTTCTCATAACAATTACCCTCTGATCAAGTTTTTCCCCAAAACAAACAACAAAAAAAGCAACCAGTTTCCCCCAACAAGGTCTTAAATGACAGGCTGCTTTGCAGAGGTCTGGACAAAAATTAGGTCATGAGGACAGTCCCCCTGTACACCCAACCTCAGATGTGGAGGGATTCCACTTTCTACCTCTAAAGAAAAACTTGTAAAGGCTCAGCCTTGGCCTTCTGTTATTGAGTTGTGCCATATTCCTGAGGCCGGTTTCCTTGGCTTGGTCTTCCACCCACTTAATGACTAGTATGGCAAAGCAGGAAAACATTGGCCAGGACCCTGGATGCTGGGGTTGTACTCTTGTAGTGATTTTTCAGTTTGCTGTGTTACCTCGGTAAGGGGTGGGTCCCCCTTCTGACCTAAATTCTCCCCTCTATAGATTAAATGCAAAATTATGACTTTGCTGTAAAGAAAAAAAAAACATTCTATCCCAAGCCCTTGGGTATATGGTCTATCACAGACTGCAAGCCCTGGTGGCACCACAGCCACAGTAAGGAAACAGATGAATGCTTGTGCTCAGTTTGCTTCCTCCTTCGCTTCTCTTCTTTTATTTGACCTAGGACCCCCAGCTACACACATTCAGTGTGCCTGCCACTCCTTGTATGTTAGATGCATGTTTCTTAGATGACTCCAAACCCATCAAGTGACCATGATGAAGGACAAAAACACATTCAGGCAGGTTGTATCTTTCACATGTGTCAGAAAGCACATGGTGTCAACTTCTGATGGGAGATCTAAACTAAACCAGTTGCTAAAAGCAACATCCATCCACTTGACATCCTTATTGCAAGGCCGTCCCCTACTCTTTGTAATTAACAAGAACATTTAGGAAGAAATACTTTGAGACTAATTGTTCTGTCCCTAAATAACGTCTCATGTGATGATGCCCATGAGCATGGTCTTCACATCCTACATCATCTTACCAGAATCAGTTTTCACTGTGGTAGCTGTAAGATGGGGTTTTTAATTCCCTCTCCCCCATCTCCCAATGGAGTAATAACACTATCAACTTGTGAATCCTTTTTTATTCAACGTATAGAAATCTTTTGTGGTCCGTCTTAGTCAATGTTCTATTGCAGTTAAGAGACACCATGACCATGGCAACTCTTATGAAAGAAAGCATTTAATTGAGGCTTGTTTACAGTTTCAGAGGTTTAGTCCGTCATCACCTCGGCAGGATGCATGTCAGCAAACAGGCAGACATGATGCTGGAGAGGTAGCAGAGTGGTCTACATCTGGATCTGCAGGCAGCAAAGAAAGACACTTGAAGTAGAAGTTTCTGGAAATGTCAGGTGATACAGACTCACATGGTGTTTCGCTGAGGGAGAACACATGATGTTTGGAGAGGGTATACATAAGGCACAACAGACAATGCCAGCCTGCTTGCATAGCTAGCTTTGCAATGCTTCATTAGTTGGTCTCCACTCCAGTCTTTGTCTTCGCTGATCTTCACTTTGTTGAGAGAGGAATGGCAGAAAACTTCTCCTGGAGTCCTGGCTGGCCCCGGTTGTTCCTGCCAATTTGGCAGAGGACTGACAATTTCTGCCAGATCTTGCCACCACTGCTGATTTCTGTTTGATATCCTAACACTACTGAACTGGACCGCTGGTATCCTGCTGGAGTCACCCCAAGGAACTACTTTTAAACAGGTCCACATCCCCTTATGGTATTTACCATCTTTTCTCCCTTACCTATGTTGGGCTAGAGGGAAGGGGGTGTTGAAGTGTTTGTGAACCCTGATTAAAAGTAGATTTTGAAAACGCTAAGCCTACAGACACTAAGTGTGGCTTGAGCATTTGAAACCTCAAAGCCCATCCTTAGTGACACACTTTCTCCTACAAGGCCACACCTCCTACTCTGTCAAGTACCTCCACTCTCTTGTAACCAAGCATTCAAATATAAGAGCCTATGGAGACCATTCCTATTCAAACCACCACAGTGGCCATTATCCATTGTTGTCTTAGCCGTTGTTCTTGTGCTGTGGAGAAACACCATGATCAAAACAACTCTTATAAAAGAAAGCATTTAACCGGGGAGTTGTTTACAGTTTCAGATCTTAGGCCATTATCATCATGCCAGGGAAAATGGTGATAGGAAAGCATGGTACTGGAGAAGTAGCTGAGAGAGAAGCAGAGATGACACAACCCTGGCTTGGCCTTTTTAAACTTTAAAGCCCACACCCAGTGACACAGTCCCTCCCACAAGGCCACACCCCAAATCCTTCTAATCCTTTCAAATAGTGTGTCACTCCCTGGTGATATGAGCCTATGGGGGGGGGGCATTCTTACTCAAACCACCACAAATTTTAAGTTTGAATCATCTCAAGTTTGACTTGTGGAATCTGATTTGAACTGGTGCCTATGTGTTTTTAATCTGTCTCCAACAGCCCTGAACATTTCCTTGCTTTCTGTTACAAGATATTCCGACTAATTTTTACACTTTTAAAGGAGGAATGGGGGCGGGGATCAGAGAGAAAATGCTAGGCCTCTTCACAATATTGGAGGGGGGGAAGGCTCAAAAATTGTGCATTTAAAATCACATGTTCTCAGGGAAGTAACTTGTGTTGCAAAAGGATGTCCTCAAGATGTGTGAGACTGATCCGAAAGCCGGGCCGCCTTGGCTAACTGACTGCACATGAAGCTGTCTGTTAACGGGCACATCTGGATAATTAACTTTGAACTTAGGTAATTAGCAACATGTCTGGAGGATATTGTGTTCATTGAGGAAGTTGTAATATGGAGATAAGACTAGGTTATCAGGAAGCAGGAAGGACCCTGCTTTCTTTACACACTGGGGCAGGCTTTTCCTTGTGTCTCTGGGCAATTCACTTTTCCTGGATGAGCCCCAGCCTTCCAATTGTGAAATGACGAAATCATATGCACCTCATAAATTTAAATGGAGTCATTTAAAGGAAGTGCTTAATGTAGTAATTGTTGCATATTAAACACCTAATAAATGAGAGCTCCCTTTACCAAGAATGCCCCTGCCAACGTTGACATCCTAGAGAGCTGAAGTTCGTGTAGCTCTACGATAGACTTACCAAGCATGAGGGAAGTCTGCTGGTCTTGTCTAATTACTATAGAAACGTGACTGTGCTGGCGTGGAGGCTGGGGCCTGGACTTCACGTGCTCTCTCCAGTGCTGCACACGGGATCAGCACCAGGGGGAATTTAAAGATCGTGTGTCTTTGAGGGGCCGAGAGGAAGAGGAGGGAGGATGGAAATCGCAAGGTCTCAGTACTTTCATTATGATTAGCATGTTCGAGACCCTGGGTTCATGACCTAGAAACACATTTGAAAAACCCTGAGAAAACTCTGTGATTCCAAGACTTGGGTCAGGAACTGTTTGTTTTTGTTTTTGTTTTTGTTTTTTACTTGTGTATGTTAAGACTTTTTATCCCTATTAGGAGCATATCACAAGCCTAGTGCTCACAGATGTCCAGGGAAAACAGGAAGTTTAAGCACATAGGATTGTCTTTCCAATGGGAAAGATGTAAAACAAAACAAACCTGTTCTTCCATCTTAAACTGGAAATTGGAAGTGATTAATAGCCTGGCGCTCTGCGCTCTGCATTATCTCTTGGGCCAGGCCACATCAAGTTTCCATAACCAGGTCCGGAGGTGGCTAGTAATCTAAATGACTCTTATTGCCAGGGATCCCAAGGTCCCACAACCAGGACTGGAGGTAGCTAATAGTCTAAATGACCCTTACATAATCTGTACAGCTAGAAGCTCCCCCAAGCAGGACCAGAGGTGGCTAATTGCCCAAATGATCTTTACGATATCTGTATGATATGAAGATCAAGCCAGACCCTTCCTTAGGTCCTCAAGCTAGCGCAGGTAGCCTATCTTTGGAACCCATCTTCTTGGAAGAAATGACATGTACCCTGAGTTAAATTTAATGTAATTACACTTCCGTGTGCGCTGGGGATTGTATCACACCAGGAAACTGTCTTCCAAACTGTGCTGTGTTTTAAACAGGCCGACAACGAACTGCCTGGCACCAGACTCCTTGCAGTTAGATCCAGGTTGATGACGTCAATCTGAAAGGTTTTCAGGCTCACTTCTTTGCGCATGCTCACTTCTTTGTGGCTTATTTCCCTACCTGCCGCGACCACCGGCAGGGTCTCTTACAGATCCCCCCTCTGCAAACTCGTTGTATCCATGCTGACTGCAGGGGCTTCCATTCCCATCACTACGGATGAAGGGCAAGCATGATTTTACTCCTCCTCAACACAGCAATTAGCAATTAGCAGCCCATGAGAAGGCAAATCAGCAGTCCGCTGGTCCAGCTTCCCGGACCGCCATGCTTCTTCTCTGTGGAGATGGACGTGTTGTTTAGGAACAGATTCCAACAACTGCTCTGTGTTTTATTTGTAGTAAGAACACGAGACGAGATCCAGTCTTTCAACTTATTTGTGTGTGTGCAATACACTTGGTGCCATGTGGCACAGAAACTCTCTAAAACCTAACCAGTATTGTCATCTTAAGCCAAGGGATGGGAAGGGCAGACTCCCTGTAACCCAGACTGGCCTTGAACTCAATCATCTTCATTCCTTCAAGTGCTGGGATTATAATGGCGCCACCTTTTTGCCCTCTGTGGTGACTTAATAGGAAACGCTCCTGCAATCTCAGGCATTTGAGCACTTGGTCCCTAGTTGGTGAGCTGGCTGGAGAGTTTTAGGGGTGCAGCCTTGCTGGAAGGGGTAAGTTGCTAGGGGTGGGTTTTGAGGGTCAAAAGCCTCTACCGCTTCCTGTTTGTTCTGTCGGCTTTGAGCTTGCTGTTTCAGGTGTGGGCGCGTGGCTCCCTGCTTCGGCAGTTATACCACGAGCTGCCATGCCCCGCCTCTGATGGACTCTTACCCCACTGGACCCGCCAGTTAAAATTAACTCTTTATTAGTTGTTTCTGTCATGGTGTTTAGTCACAGCAGCAGAAGAATGACTGATAGCGTCACCTGTTTTAGATGCGTGCTTTGTGATCCTAGGGGACCATGTAGCCAGACATCTCAAACACCGATGCGTCCCTGGGTAGCAGCTTTTCTCTCAAGGGCTTTGTGGTACATTTAAGGCGTTGTAAATCTCTTATTTCTTTATGCTGAGAGATTAACTTTGTTCCCTCTTGACTTGACTGGGAATTGACCCGAGACTTGGTAACCAACACTCTGTGGTAGAAAAGAAGTTTGGTTGGTTCTGAGTTGACGAAGCATACAACTTCCTCTTCCTCTCAGATCCCTGGACACCCCCTCCCCTGCCCCCCCCAATAAAAGAACTTAAGGTCTTGCTGAGGCCACAGGCCACAGGAAGAGCATCAGAGAACTGGAGGCATACTTGTAGAAGCCATCTTTGATGTCCAGGTCAGTCAGACCTCCAAACCCAGCTGACACCCGACTGCAGTCTAATCAGAGACTCGAGGCTAGAACCACCCAGTGCCCTCCCTCCCCCCAGCCAACCCACCAGGCCAACTCACTTCGGCAGGTGGGTCTGGCCTGTTCTACCCCTTGGTTCCTGAACCAGCTGCACTGCCAAAGATTCAGTTTGGCTAAATCCAACAACAGAAAACTCCAGACAGCAGAGTTTTAAACACCCAGAAGTTCTCTCAGAGAAGTCTGGGTGAGCAGTTCAGGCTGGAACACTGGCCCAGCATGTGAAGGACACTATACTCCAATGACATCAGCCTTGTGGGTCAAAATAGCACTTCAGGCAGCAGGGTAGAAGAAGGCATGAGGAAAACTAAAGGTGCTTTCTCCTGAGGGAGATTGTTTAAAGCCGCCCTACGTCTCGTAGCTGCATTCAACTGGCCCGGGTGTGTCTCATCTTGTCTCCTTGAAACAGACGCTGCAAAATGCTTGCTATAGATCCTGCCACTTTGGGTAAGAAGGCTGAGGGGCAGCTATTGGCAATATCAGCCTTGCTGTTGGGTCTTGGGGATAAAAAAGAGAAAATCAGAGTTTTGCATATAGAGTGTGACCCAGGGAAGGGAGCAAGCGCTTGTCCCCCCGTGTCTGAAGGGTAGGGACTAGAAAAGGCCATAAGGTTTAAAAAGCCAGGTGGGAACTAGGAAGATTACATAAAAAGCCTCTGAATGTGTTAGCTCACATCTGTAATCCCAGCACTCCAGACTGGAGACAAGGCAGGAAAAAATTACTTCCTTAACGAGAAATCAGAAAAAGAACAAACAAAGGCAGAAACATGAAAAACCTCTGACATTTGTATGTGTGAAGGGAAGCTTGAATGCCCACACTCAGCCACATACACTAGAAATAAATTAGAGAGGGATGAGGGAAGAGAGAGAGAGAGAGAGAGAGAGAGAGAGAGAGAGAGAGAGAGAGAGGGAGGAAGGGAGGGCGGGGGAGAGGGAGAGGGAGAGAATGGGAAGGAATGAAGAGTCGCAGCTAGTTGACAGGAGACTGGAAATGCTTCTCTACTTGGGCTTCATGCTACAGAACCTGTGGTTTCACAAACATGAGAGAGGCAAGCACAGGGTGACCAGCCTATGCACAGGTCCTGAGCTTAACACATTTCCCATTCCTGAATGTGCTTAGTCTTTCTTAATAAACTACTTATTTTTGTTACTGTTGCTTGGGACAGGGTCTTACTGTGAAGCTGTGGCTGCCTGCAACTCCATATGTGGTCCAGGCTGGCCCTCACAGAGATCCTCCTGGCTCTGCCTCCTGAACAAGGGCGTTAAAGCCAAGTGCTACTCTACCTGCCCAGTGTCTCTGACTGCACAACCTTACCAAGAATCCCTGTGCAATCCTTTGTCCAGGAACATAGAGACCTGGAAACTCCAGCGGGTGCTCCCAGAACCAGATCTGTAACCTGTAACACTGGGATCAAAGGAAACTTGAGAGAAGACCTTGGGTGAGACAGAAACGGGGCAGCCCCAGGCAAACATTCCCAGGCATCTTCAAAATGGTTCTGCTACAGTGTCCTCTGGTCAGTGGACATGTGTGCTTTTTACTTTGTGTGTGTGTGTGTGTGTGTGTGTGTGTGTGTGTGTGTGTATGTGTGTGATGGAGTGGGGGAGGGTCAGGTCCTTCCTGAGAGGGGAGATTAGAAACCATGCCACCAAATGATGTTGAGGTGGGAGGGGATTGAACAAAGGCATCGTCGTAGATGGTGGCTGCTCATAGAAACGCATTTGCAAAGGGTTTCCATGTTAGGCACGTCTCTAAATATGGCTCTCACAAAGGAATCATTCAGTCATCTGGAAAACGCAGAGCTGTGGGAACACTCAGCAGCACACGGAAGCGGGCTTCTCTCCACTGCTCAGATCCACAGGTGGCTTTCATTCTCGCCACAAAACTGGAGTCAACTGAAAAGCCGGAGGAAACAAGGACGCTCTGCCACTTATCAGGTGATGGGAGATGATGACGATGATGATGATGATGATGATGATGATGATGATGATGATGATGATGATGATGATAAAAACAAGTCAATTAGAGAAAACCCAACAGAAACAAAATTATTATTCAGGTTAACTTCTAAGCCATCCACTTGTGTTAACAGGCTTCCTTGCCCTTGTAGAAACAGGACGGTTCTGTCCAGAGCCTCTCAGCTTCAGACCATGAACCGTATCAGGATTGTAAGAAGGAAGAAAGGCTCACTTGGGGGCTGGCAATCAACAGCACCTACCTCAAAAGTTACTTGCAGGGAAAAAGCACTTTCTCAATTTAACAAATGTTTCCTATAAGTAGAAAAACATTTAAGGAGCCGTCAGCTTCAGTTCTCAGATCTGCCTCCCTCTTTTCTTCTCTTTTCAGGAGAGACAAAGGCCAGCCACTGTCAGGGCTAGGGTGGGGCTCAGGGCAAGAACTCGTGTTTAGCATGTTCCAGGACCTGGGATAGAACTAGAAACAAACAAACAAATAGGAAAAAAAAAAAAAAAAACAAACCTTTAAAAAAACCTACTCAGATGCAGTGAAGATGAAGGAAGAAAAACCCTGAGATAGCAAAGATGACATTTCTCTCTAAATGAGTGTTCAGAGGAAGAAAGTCTTTCCCACACAAACAAACAAAAATAAAGTTTCAGTTGAGCGTTACTTTGGAGAACTCACCCTTTCTTTTCCTAGTTGTGAGAGCCTGTCAGGCATGCCTGGTGCTGGCGTGCGCCTCCCTGAGAAGGAGTAAGGCCAAGCATGATAGTACAGAGTGTCTGGATGCTAGGAAATGCTCAGTAAACGAACACTTAAATCATTACCTATGGCAATTCGCATTATTAGTACTCTCAGGACTTATGCAATTCTGAAACTGGAGGATAATGTGACAGTGAGAATGGCTAACGGAGGAAAGACAAAACTTTCCTTCGTCTGCTGGAGCAGACCCCCAGATCACAGGACGATTGAAAGCCACCAGGTTTGGCTTTCTCTTTTGCTTGAAGAGCTTCTCAGGAGCAGCCTGTCCTTTTCTCTGTTGAGATGAATTCATAATGCTTAAGATCCATTGATTCTTTGGCTAACCTGCATTTTGGTGTTTCTGAATTTCACTAGGTTTCTAAAGGGTGGATAAATAGTACACGTTGTATGGATGTGCTTTCTTGAAAGTGAGATGGCTATCTGAAAGGTGGCTTTGTGCCTCGGGCCCCACTTAACGGTAGTGACTCATAATCATTCAGCTGGGCTATCTCTCCTGTAAGAGATAGAAGGAGGCAGATCTGAGAACTGGAGCTGACGGCTCCCCCCAAATGTTTTCCTGTTCATAGGAAACATTTGTTGAGAAACTGCTTTTTCCCATCAAATAACTTTTGAGGTAGGTGCTGTTGATCGCTAGCCCCCAAGTGGGCCTTTCTTCCTTCTTTCAATCCTAACATAGTTCACCGTCTGGGGCTGGGAGGCTCTGGACAGAATGGTCTGGTTTCTACAAGGACAAGAAAGCCTAATTACTCTTAAAAGTGCTTGGTTTAGGAACAGGCGCCTGAGATATGAGGATTCAAGGCCTCTGAGAAATTTTTCCTTGTTCTTAGAAAGAGCAGGCATCCCTGCGACCACCTTTAAATCCAGAGGCAGAGGCTGAGCCAGCCACCAGGACTCCATATGGTGAGGTTCTGTCAAAAAATAAAGATACGAATCATGTATTTGTTTTTGCTGACCTCTCTTTTTAAAGGTAGAGTCTTCGACTTTGAACTCACCACAAAGCTCACGTTTGCCCTGACCCAAGGATCCCCCTTAATGCTGGGTTACAGGCATGGACCCGATCACACCCAGCCTTGAAAAGCACAGTCCCTTCAGAGGAAGGGTACACTCCCTTGTTATTGCCACATAACAAATTCCCACAAACTTGATTTAAAACAACACAGATGATTCAAGGCATGGGAGGTCCAAAGTCTCGCCAGCCTGTGTTCCCTCTGATAGGTCTGCAATGGAACACATTTCTCAAGTTTTGTGGCTTGTAGCGGTCTGCTCCTAACATTTCTCTGAAACATGGCTCCTTTCTCCGTCAAGCTCCAAGTCTGGCAATCCTGACTCTTCAAATGTCTCTGCTCTTGTCTTCACATTGCTTTCTCCTCCTTAAAATCTCCTTCTGCCCCCCAACCCTGTTTCTAAGGAGACCTATAATTCCACCGGGTTGGGGTGGGGGGTAGACTGCACTTACAGGACATCCTTCCGTGTTGACATTCTTAAATTATGCTAGGAAAATTTCCTTTGGGTTTATAAGGTAATGTGGACTCTAAGAACTAGGGTTCAGGAACCTGTGGTGACTTCTAATTGGGATATTAGAGGGGACTGGGGCCCTAATTAGCAAGTTACCCGTGTTTCCTCTTCTCCTCTCCCCTCCCCTCCACCTCCCTTCCACTTCTCTCCCCTTCCCTTCCCTCCTTCCCCTTTCTTACCCTCTCTCCTACTCTCCTCACCTTCTTCTCTTTCTTTTTTCCGTTTTTTGGTGGTACTAGAGTCATAGCCCACGGCCTCCTATTAAGTTATTACTCTACCGTAAAGCACCGAGTCAATGTGCTGACCAATCCCCTTCTCCTTTTTCCTTAACTTTGAAACCAAGTCACTCTAAGTCGCCAGGCTGGCCTCAAACTTGAGAACCCCTTGATTTTTCAGCCTTCTAAGTAGCTGGGAGTATAGACACGTGCCTCACCACATCTGGCTTTTTATTTATTTTTGCAGGTAGGCTTACTGAACTGTCACTTATATACAGTAAAATTTGCTCTTTTAAATATACAATTGGGCTGGAGAGATGGCTCAGCGATTAAGAGCACTGACTGTTCTTCCAGAGGTCTTGAGTTCAATTCCCAGCAACCACATGGTGGCTCACAACCACCTGTAATGGGATCTGTTGCCCTCTTCTGGTGTGTCTGAAGGGAGTGACAGTGTATTCACATAAAATAAATAAATAAGTCCTTAAAAAAAAAAAAAAAGGAAGTTTTAGGGAAGCGAGATGGGACCCGGAGAGCAGTTCTAGTCTTTGGAGGTGGGAGACTAGCTAAAGAAAAGTGTCTGTGGTTGAACTTACCTTTGTTTTACTGCTGTCACTGCTGGGCTAATAAGAGCTTCTCCAGTGAGCAAGACTGCAGCTTGTGTGTAGGAGAGGACAGAGAGCATCCACTCTGGTTCTTGCTCTTTGGTTTAGCTCAGAAGTTGTTACAGAACACAGGCAAATTTTTTGGGTCAGGGAATCCATGGATAGTAAGGAGCCCGACAGACTTAAGATGCTCAGATCTGGTGCCAACTGCTGGACCAGCAGGTAAGAGCCCATCTGCTTCTACAGAAGAATGTCCTGCGCAGTGCCAGTCTACACTTGTTCCACATGGTCCCATTTCTCAAAGAATCATGAATCTTGACCCTGGCCTACCAGACAAGGAAGACACAGTAGCTCTAGCCTGACCTTATGCTCATCTTCTTCCTATGTGTTTTCTGTCTTGGTTTCACTGTGTTGTGAAAGCCCTACTCTACACGGATAGGAAGTGAAGTGCAGCAGCCTTCCACCATCGGCTTTTGTAATGTCAGCTTCAAGCCACTGGGCTGACACAAGGTGGTGCTGAGATTAAACCCATGCCCGTGCCAGCCCTTAGCCATTTTCAGTTAAATTTACCTGGAAGTTTGAAAGAGAAGCCAACTGAAAGTGTTTGCCTGGGTTGGGGTAGTTGTGGTTAGTCTGTAGTATTCATTTGAATAAAGAGGAAACTGGTACCCAAGTACAGAAGGCATCCAAACAGAATGATGTCATTGCATGCCCAAATATTACACTGAAATATAAATGAATTCTAACATCAGTCCCACCCAAATCAAGATTTTAGGAAACAGTCACTGATTAAACACAGCCAATCAAACTCTCTTCTTTCCCCCATGCCCCACCCACTGCAGGGACTCCAACCAATGAAAAAGCACTCCACTAAGAACTGCCATTAGGAGAACGCTAAACAGAGGCCAATTCACAATAACCAATATTTGCATAGAAACAAACAAGATGCTTCCTTGGTGTCTCCTTAATTCCATCCCCAAACAACGGTGCATTAAACAGCATCCATGAATTCCTAACATGAGTCAGGATACAGGCTCAGAACTGGAGATTCAGGAGGAGACAGACACGCTTACTCCTGTGAGAAAACACAGCAGGATAAATGGTGTGTCCAGAACTGAGTGGACACCCTGTGGAGACCTCTCAGAGGAGACTTGAAGAGTTAGCAGCAGCAGCATGCAGAGATGGCAGTATGGGAAGGATGTCCTAGGTGGAGGGAACAGAGAAGGCAGACACTTCAGAAGACTGGTGGTGGGGAGCAGCTGGGGAGGAAGTCTGGTGTGAGCAAATGAGAAAGCCAGATCAGAGAGAGCCTTAGAGCTGTGCCAAGAGGCTCCATGATACTGAGGGGCTTGACTCGAGGAACTGACAGAATTATATGGTTGTAAGAAGGATCTTTCAGAGGCTATCATTCGGTAAAGGCGAGATGGAACTAGAGGTGTCAAGGCAGTTAAGAGGATGTTGCAACAGTCTAGACCAAAGATGATAAAATATGATCTGAGGCAAGGAAGTTGCAGTTAAAAGAGTTATAAGACAGCATTGATGACAGGAATGCTTGGAAGCCCAGGCCGGTGTGTAAGGGATGGCAAGGGGTGGGAAGTCCTTCTCAGAAGCTGTGTTACAGGTCCTTTGCATCACTGACTCCATGATGGAAGTACTCGTTCAAGCCACGAACCTCAGCACATTGACAGCACCACCTGCCAGCACGGAAACAAAGACCTAATCCATCAAAGTCCTCCATTCTGGGAAAGTCTCTAATGTACTCTCCTTGCTTTGTGGCTTCTGTAGTTCTGCTTCTGGCTAACTGTTTTTGTTAACTGAAGTATGTCAACCCAGAACGTGGTTTTGTGTTTAAGAGCTCACTCTGGGAAAGCCTTACGGCTACATTGGGATCCTAAACACCCAGTATAGTCTCCGGCTGGCTAATAGAGACTTCTGTCCAAGCAGTCCTCTCTGGTGGCTAACCCACAACACTGTGTCCTTACATCCATTGTTTGCATAGAAATAGTTATAGTTACACATCTATTTTTGAAGGCATTTTCTCAAGACTAGGTCCTGACTTCTATAAACAGTGATTGCTTTTTTCCCAGTTCCTGATCATGGAGTTAGTTTCTTTGTAAAAGCAAAGTCATGTCTAGTGGCTATAGGTATAGCTGGCGGCTTCCACTCAAGTACTGAGTACAGTCCTTCTCTGGAATCTTGAAATTGGAACAAAGAATATGGCTACCAGAGCCTGGAAAGGAATTAGGACCTGGGCTGCTGTTGGTTATAGCTCAAATGGTTGTTTGCGAGCAGAAGGAAACCTAGGCTTATTGAGCGAGGATAATGAAGTTTAGGCCCATAGAGAAACAGACGGCAAGTCCACACTCTGCCTTCTCTGGAGGTTGGCACGATGGTGCCCTCGGGTCCCGTCGCTCTGGCTCAGGCTCTGGCTGTATCACTCAACCCAAGGGACGGCTAATAGCTTTAGCTACAGATAACATTTCAAAGCCCACACACCAGGGACTGCAACTGCTAGAAGTACTTTTGTATTCATGAAATTTACTCTCTAAATAGCTCCCTTGTTTATTGTTCCTGTTTGCGTTTTAAAAGAGACTTTTAAATTGAGATACAGCATGCACAAAGATAATGTTCATTGTTTTTAAAGACCCGCTTACAATTATCTTAAAATTATTATCCACTCTTAAATATAAAACAAATGGACCGAGTCCCATGAAGCACTTCCTGACATGAGTCCCAGGGCTGGTTGGTAAGTGGCCAATGGAGATGACTAAGACCTCATCCATCATTTGGAGTTTATAACTTACTAGGGATGCGGATGAGGGTAAGAGACACACAAACAATTTCATCGCCATTTGAAAAATTCTAAAGCAGGAGCAGTTCCTCAGTAAACATTTATTCAGTGCCCACTCTATGCCAGGCACTGGGAAAGATGCCAAGGGTTGGTCTTGTGGGACCGAGATGGGAACAGGAAAGAGTCTAGTCAAAGAGATGGGGCCACACTCTACCAGTTAACTACTTTTACCCTGAGGGATTGCAGATGGAGAAGACAGCCTCCAAACTGGGCTTTCAGTCCACGGATGGGGAAGGTAGAAAGATGGAGAATATACACTCAAAGAGCATCATGTGCCGAGCAATGGAGGAGAGACTCTCAGGATACAAGATGGAAGCTCGCTGATATGAGTCTGGGAGATTAGAGTGTCAGGAAACAAAGCTGGAGGGCTCCTGAGACAGATGAAAAGGGTTTGTTTTTGTTTTAATGTTTTTTTGAAACAGAGTTTCTCTGTGTAGCCCTGGCTGTCCTGGAACTCACTCTGTAGCTCAGGCTGGCCTCGAACTCAGAGCTCCGCCTGCCAGTCTCTCGAATGCTGGGATTAAAGGTGTGCACCACCCCATGTCTTAAGTGGCACAGAGAACAGAGGAACGTCCTGCTTGTAGGCTCACCAAGAGCCGGAACTGGCATCTCCCATACCGATCCTGAGCTAGAGCACAAAAGAGCAAGTTGTACAGTACCTTTCTTGCCTTGCTCTGAAGACCAAAATGGATAAAAGTGGTCAACAGCAAGGTGGCCATGTTAGGTCTCAAACCCAGGACAAATGGCTAACCAAGGTGCCTATTTAACATATCAAAGTAGACTTGGCCACCAGGTTCTCCCAGCATCCCTCAGTCCCTACCTATTGCATATCCAGTGCGGTACCTTAAACTCAGCCCAGAGGCTGTGCTCCCCCCACCCCGTCCTTCCCTATATAATCCAGCTATTGTGGTTACCCTGCCTTCTCTGGCCTCTAGGTCTGGTTCTCTCCCCTCTTCTCCCATAACATGGCCTGGCCCAGGGTCATGTCCACTCGGGATTCTTGCAGATGTCCCCATCTCTGGCTGTCCTCTCCCTTTTTATCTACAGTAAACCTTCCCTACCATCTGTTCCTAGGAGCGGCCATGTCCTTTCTTTTTATTTTTGTTTTTCGTTCATCTGGTGATGAAACCATGGGATTGGGGTTTATGAGCTCCCTTCTAAGGAACTCGGCTTCTCCCAACCAAGCTGCTGATCTGAGGTATGGCCAGATCATTGTTTCTGCTGGCTCCTGTCATCCATCAAATTTGACCCAATTTCTAGAGCCTGCCTTCTCAGCTACTTCTCCTCTCCACCTTCGCTAACAACTCCTCTCTGTCTGTGTCTCTGGTTCCTAGAGCCTTCTCCACCCTCTCAAAGAACCTGCCTGGGCACTCTTCTTGTATTTCTGGGCTCTGGCCTTCCACACCCATCTGGGTCTCTCTACTAAGACATGTACTGTCTCCCTTTGGGCCCAGTCTCTCACACCTGTGTGCCAGGAAGTTCTTCTCATCCTGCTTGTGCTTGAGTCACATGTAAAGGGATGCCTTTCTTTTGTGATTTGGAGCATTTTTCTCTTTCTCCCTTTAGATTAAGGACAGAACAACAGGTCTCCAAAATATCTTCGATTGGTATGGATTTTTGTATGATAAAAATGTAAGGTTGTAAAGATCTACACAGGTTGACAAAAGCTGACTTAGAGACTTACATATAACTACTTATGTCTTTGCTAACTGTGAAACACCAGGCCTCTAAAAAGTCTTAGATAAGTAACAACATGTATCTGATGAATAAGATTTGTAAATTCCTAAGGTCTACTTGGGTTTGTAGCAATATACGTCCAGCCCCCTTTTCTTTGTACATTTTGATAAAACTAAGTCATGCAAAACACAACAAAACTGTGATATTCTATAATGGCACACCATAAAAGGATCAGAAAAGTCCCTGGCCACCCTATGGACTGTCTTTATGGTTTAATGTTTTAGTATTTATGTTTTAAAGTTTTATTTTGATGCTAAAGGTAATTCAACTATATCTTCAACTCAAATTTTTTTTTAAGTTCAAACTTACAGGGGTAAAGTTGTGAAATCCTAGACTTATAAAAGCTACCAACTTAAATTGTTAAATATAATTAAGACATACAATATTTTATGTATTAATATATTTCCAATTATTATTTTTGGAACTTTGGACAATTAATGTATTTCCAAGGTTACGCCTAAACTCAGGTATGCTTAATAGATGGCCCTTTAACTCTTTAGAGATCTGCTGAATATGGTATTTAAATGTTTGATAAGAAAGCTTCCCATAATAGATATGCCAGCTCCTACTGGGAACGCTATCGTCTCCAAAGAAGATAAGTGGGAAGGAAGACATATACCAGAATCGTGGCAACACTAACCATTGGAGAAAACTGTCCCACACCTTGCTAGCTGCCAGGGCTCTGCCCAAGCTGTGGGCACTGCTGGGTTGATTGCCCCACTCTTCATGGTTAAAGTAAGGTCAGTTTTCCCTAGTCCCTTCTCCACAGGAAAAATCTCTCAGACCTGGGTCTGGCAGCCGATGGCCAATGCTGCTCTGTGTGGTGACTGAAGATTAAATGCTGTTCTATATAACAGCCAAAGACCTCCAACCACTCCCACAACGAAGCCATCAAGTCCATGGGAGCCTGAGGCAGAGATCTGGGTGGTGGGTAAGTCTCTGTCATCCTAATTGATACATAGGCCATTTGGATTATATCTCTTGCTGCAGTTTATTCTTCTCGGAGCTCTTATGGTATTGACTGACTGTATAGCTTTAACAGCTCAAGCAACCAGTTCCTCCCCCAAGGATACAGCTGCCTTCTCTTCAAGTACAAACCAGGCCTCTGGCCTCGCTTTCCTAGAGCTACTTGGTCTCCAGCTGAGAAACACAAAACTCTGAAAAGAGATAAACTCTCAAAGCTTTTAACCCCAAACCAGTTTTGTTTTCCTAAGCTTTCACTATGTCTCAAGGGCATAAGCCTCCTGCCTTTTCTACAATGTGGACTTCAGTACAGATTACAAAGAGTGGTAACTCTAACATAGCTAAGCCTTTTAAAAATATTTTTTCATATCATTTTATGTGCATTTGCCTGCATGTATATCTGTGTAAAGGTGTTGGATCCTGTGGAACTGGAGTTACAGACAGCTGTGAGCTGCCGTGTGGGTACTGGGAACTGAAACCCTTCCCCTCTCTATGTTCTGGAAGAGTAGACAGTGCTCTTAACCACTGAACCATCTCACCAGTCCATATCTAAAACTTTTATCTCTTTTTGTAAACTTAAAAATCTTATAAGCTTCAGGGAATCCACCTCTCACAAGTCAGCCTCCAGAGAAGTCCCTCTAGGTTTCCCCATCCCCTTATTCCTGAGGCTGGATCCTGTCCCTCTCCCTCTCCCTCTGGCTCTCTCTCTCTCTTTGCTCCTCTCTTCCCTATCTCCATCTCCCTCTTTTTCCCTCCTTCTGCCCCCTTGGGACTCACCTCAGTTTCAAGTGTACAAAATTGGATAAAAAATTTCCTCTAAATTCCTTAATTTTATCCTCCATCTCTAGTCTATCTGTTCCAATCGATTTTCAGTCAACTAAATACTGCAAACTGCTCCAAACTCAGCACTCCTAGGTGCTTCTGACAGAATTTTCAACCAGCCTGGGCCTCTGTATCCTAGATGGCTCTAGAGTGGCTAGCCCTGTGGTCCAGCCTGTACTTCACTAGCCCCAGATGGTCCTGCAAAGCCTATACAGTGATTGAAACAGCCTACATTCCTCTTGATATATTCCCAGTCTTGGCTAGCATTCCAGGTCCCAACAACAATGCTCCGATGTCAGCAGGAAGTAATCATAGAAAAGATTACATCACCTGACATGACATTTATTGTCAACAAAGAGGCTGTGGTGTTAGGTCCCAAACCTGGGACAATGGCTATGGTGACTATTTAATATAGTAAAGCAGACCCGGCTACCAGGTTCTCTCAGTACCCTTCAGTTATACCTATTAAAGGTCATGGCTGGCATATCCTACCCCTACCCTAAATTCTCCAGCCCAGGGGCTGAGCTGTCTTTACACCAGCTGCCATTCCCTATATAATCCAGCCATTTTTGTCACCTGTAGGGTCGGAAGGCTGTATGATTGGGGAAGACAGTCTGGAGCAAGAGTGAGGGCAAGATGTGTTCAAACACTGAAAAATCTCATCCTGAGACCAACATGAGTTAGGATTGCTCGTTCCCTGTTCTGGGCCTTCGGGCTCCAGCGCACTTAACCTGTACGATCTCAACTTCTGCAACCCTTGAGGAAGTCACGTAGCCTGGTGG
This sequence comes from Mastomys coucha, assembly GCF_008632895.1. Taxonomy (NCBI): domain Eukaryota; kingdom Metazoa; phylum Chordata; class Mammalia; order Rodentia; family Muridae; genus Mastomys; species Mastomys coucha. The sequence goes on from NW_022196897.1 coordinate 23,181,262, forward strand.
CCAAATTACAGGTTTAACTTCCTCTCTCCATATAAGGACATGTCCAGCAAGCGCCTGAAATTCCTCTTCATGCAAATGAAGCATTCCCAGCACCTGGGCACCAACCAATCATGTACACTCACCCTGAAAACCCCTACTCACTCCGCAAGATTTATATAGCCCTTGTTACCTCCAATAAAGAGGAGCTTTTTCACTGAAAACCATCTTGGAAAGGCTGCTTCTCGCCAGCACTCTTGCTGATGGAGATCTGTGGAACCCGTGCCCACTGCGCTTCATGCCTTCCAGCCCAGCCCAGCGTGCAACTGTGCTGGACACCCCAAGGGCAGCAGCCAACCAGGGACAGCAGCTGCCATGCCTTCTCTGGTCTACCCTTCACTCTCCTGGCCTCATGGTCTGGCTCTCTCCCCTCTCCCCTCATGGCCTGGCTCAGGGTCACGTTTGCTCTGGAGTCTCCCAGATGTCCCCACCTCTGGCATTTGAGATTAAATTTACCTCCCCCTTTGTTGTTGCCCTTCTCACACTGAGCACAGGCATCTAGTTATGTAGCTACCGTCTCCCTGGGTCCAGAGCCTCAGTTTCTTGCTTCCTATTTGGTCTGGAGCATTAACAGGACAGTGACTCCTGAAGTAGGAGCTTGTTTGCTGGGAGGGCCTGTTTCCACATGGTGGGCATTAAACTGGTGAGCTGGCGGTGCTGGTGGAGTGACACCTGATGAGCCACAGAGAAACAGGGTATGAACATGCTTTTGATGGAGGCAGCAGGAGGTTAGTTAAGGTTCTCCGGGGTCACGGCTGTGTCAGTGACTCAGGTCTAGCCTGCTTCTTGCTGCTTAGACCCGCCTAAGGTCCTGCTCTGAGACAGTCATTTGTCTCAGTTGACCTATTTCTTGATAAACTGCCCCAGATCAGCTCTCAGGGCTGACTGGATATTGATGTGACCCTACATTTTCTTCCTGCACCCCACTTCTCTGACCTCTGTATGACCTTGAGAAAAAAATCTTTTTCAGCATCTTCTATTTTCTCCTGTCTCTAGTTTTTCGGTTCTACTTAACAGAAGACTTGATGGCTGTGTTTTCAATGAGACGTGTCCCTGTAGTGTTTGAACCCCTGGTCTCCAGCAGGTGTCCCTGTTCTGGAAGACTGGAGACTCTAGGAGAAGAATCTCAGGAGCAGAACATTGATATTTGCTTCTGGTACTAGCTTGAACTCTCTACGTTCTGGTTGTCCAAGACCTGAGAGGTGGCACCTGCAAGCTGCTACCACCGAGACGGATTGAGCTTCTTCAGCTTCCGTACCTCTTCTGTCACAACGAGAACTGTTCCCTATAAACTGTGAGCTGGGGTAAACCTCTTCTAAGTTGCTCTGTCAAGTGGTTTCTCCCAAGAAGGAGGAGATCACCAAACACAGCAACCTATTAAATCAAGAGACAGGCTGATACTGGTTAAATCAGGAACCAAGAAAGGAGGGGAGGAGAGGGGAAAGGGTTCTTCCACTTTAAGAGTCAGTAGTCTTTGAATTCTGCCATTCATGGGGGTAAATGATCACACTAGGCAGACAAAGAGGGAAAGAAATCAGCTAAGCTCTGATGAGAGTGGTATCGGCCTCCCCAACCCTTACGCATGCACAACAGCAGGCTCAGTCCCTCAACAACACAAGAAGCATAGAACACCTTCTATGGCAGGTGGGCTGCTGTTCCCTTCCAGACCGGGCCCCAGGCTTGGCCTTTCCCAAATGTGATTCCTTCAGGCAGACCTTATAGCACCATGCACACACAGCAGTGTTTGTGTCCACAATAGGTAATTATTATTATTATTATTATTATTATTATTATTATTATTAGAGAATATATATGCATGGTTTAAATCTTAAAAGCAGCAGAAAGATATAAAAAGGGAAAAAAAATCTCCCTTTGGAAGCAGCAGTGATGGCCCAGTGGTTAAGAGTAAGTGCTCTTGCGGAGGACCCAGGTCTGAGTTCCAGCGCCTATGATGATCAGCTCACAAGTGCCTGTAACTCCAGCTTCAAGGGATCTAAACGCCCTCTTGTGGACTCTTCTAGAACTTGCACTCATGTACACATAATAATCACACACAGATACATAGACATAATTAAAAGAAAACAACCTTTCTGCCCCCAGCTGCCATGTCTCATGTGTTCTTCTGACATGCAAACACACAACTAGTCTTTTCCTTATTTTTAACATGCATGCTGGTATTCTAATTCTATACACATTTTTTTGCAATTTTTTTCCATTTATTATTATAGTTAAATCTTTGTTTTGTTTTGTTTTTCCAAGACAGGGTTTCTCCATGTATAGCCCTGGCTACCCTGGAACTTGCTCCATAGACCAGGCTGACCTGGAATTCAGAGCTCTGCCTGCCTTTGCCTCCCAAGTGCTAGAATCAAGGGTGTATGCCCCAAAGCCTAGCTAGTTAATCTTGAGAGTGCCTCTTAAGCTTTGTCCAAGGACCTTTCCTATTGTTAGTTTACAATACAAGAGTGTTCTAGGCATGGATACTCTTTCTTGGGGGGGGGCACGTGGGTGGTTTCTAATTTTTGCTGCTCTGACAGCATTTGCCTAATCTTGTCAATGTGTCCTTTTAATGTGTATGAGTCTGTCTGCAGAAAACAATCTTGGAGGTGGAATTGCTGGGTCAATAAAATAACTTTCTAGCTTTCCTTTTGCTGGCTTATATTGGTTTACATCCTGAAAGGGATTTTAGAAAGGTCCTTGTGAGACTCGTGGGAATAACTGGAGGACAGCAGGTCAGGAGCGATAGTAGAGATTGTGTGCTGTAGATAAGTGGAGCTGGGGACAGCCAGTCTCTTTGAGGGTTGTACTAATTAACTTTTCTGTTCTGTGATAGGAATACTATGACCAAGGCTCCCTACAGAAGGAACAGTTTATCTGGGCTTTTGGTTGCAGAGGGGTAAGAGTGCATCATAGTATAGACACATAGCAGCAGGTAGCAGGCCTGGTGGCAGGAGTAGGGAGCTGAGAGATCAAATCTGAGAGAGCAAAGCAGAAGTAGGGCAAAGTCACTTGCTCTCAAAGACCATGCCCAGCAAGGCCGCTCTTCCTAAACTCTTGAAACCATGACACCAAGGGGGGACCGAGTGTTCAAAGGCCTAAGCCTAGAGAGGAATAAGAGGAGGCTTCATGGGGTGGGAAGGTTTTCAGGTCAGCCTTGTACTCATGGGTTCATGAAGCAGAGGGGGAGCCCTATAGCTGGCTTTTGCTACTTCATGGGTTCTTCTCTCTTCAACCCTTCTCCACCCCTTTTTCTTCCACCGTTTCAACCCCCTAAGAGTAGATAAGCGAGAAAAAAGGATAGAGAGGAGAGGAAAGAGATCTCTAAATAAAGGAATAAAGTCAGGGGTTGGAAAGGGATTGATGTTATTGTCAGGCTGCTTCCTGCTGATTAGGGGTGTTGAGTTCCTTGAGGTAAGTTTGATCTTTGTCATCAGGATATTTCATTTCTTCTTGTGACCATAACTACTTAACAAACTGTGACCAACAGCCAACTAACAGTCAACCAACAACTCACACCTACTTCTCAGGGCCCTAGCATTTATATACCCTCTGAAAAGTCCCCAGAATTCCAAACATCACACAATATCAGTAACTATCTGCAGCTGGCAAAATCATACCTCTACTAGAACACGAGACAAATCTTAGTCAGGTGCTACAAAGCAACCCCACCCAGGATTAAAACAAAAACATATTCTTATACTTCTGTGTTTTTTAAAGAAACAAACATTCCAGAATTCTCAGTACAGAGCACTCTGGAAAGTTTAATCTGAAGAGGGAAATCTTAATCTGAGGAAAAGAAAGACACACTGTGCCTAAAGATGGATTCTGCAGAATTACTTGTGAGAGTTAAGGAATAAGAATTCTTTGGGTAATGATGGTAAGAACTGAACAGTCCTGATGTCTGAACCCTATGAGAAGGGACAATATACAACAATAATCACGCCATTTGGAACAGTAACACTATCAACAGCTAACTATGTGTCAGGTGCTAGGTTAAATGTTACGCATGGGGCTGATGAGATTCCTCGGCTGGTAGAAAGGTGCTTGCCACGCTAGCCTGACAACATGTGTTCAATCCTCTGGAAGTTTGTGTTGGAAGGGGAAAATGACTTTGGCCTGCACATGCCCCAAAGCACATGTACCCCCACTCAGTCATCAATCAATCAATCAGTGCAATTTAAAAATTAAATAAACACCATGCATGCTTTTAAAGATCAGTCTTGCGCCATACTTCATGAGACGTTGTAATCTGCGGTTTTCAGATGAAAGAGCTAAGGATCCAAGATGACAAGGATTCAGAGGCAGATATTCTAGAAAAATGCATGACCTCCTGGCCTGCCCTCTCCTCAAGGCCCTTCCTCTCCTCACAGCCTGCCCTCTCACAAACTGAGTGAGGGAATAACCAGAACCAGTCCCAGACCCTAACTAAGCTCCGAGACGAGCTTGGAGTGCAAGTGATGGCAGGTAAGGCATGGAGCCTCAAGTGACTTAGTAAGAGGAATATAAAGAGAATGTGGGGCATGGGGAAATGTGTTAAACAATGTAACCAGGAGGTTAAAAAAAGACCTGTGTGTACAACTATCTAACTGTACGGATCACAGCTGTGTGAAAATAGAACTATCCGTGGGAGTCCTGACTACCCAACCAGACTATTCCAGCATTCCACAGCTAGCTCTGTGCTTAATGATTATGGCTGATGACGCTTTTCTCTCCCCGAACGTAATATTTTTATTGATTATTTGAGAGTTTCACATAACAAACCCCAATCACATTACCTCCCAGTCTTCCCAGGTCCAGCCCTTCACCCTTGAAGCCCCCCTCCCCCCAAAACAAGAAGCAGATAAGGAAAAAGAGAAGAAAATATATAAAAGAAATAAGAAAAAACATAGACCAAGTTTAGTTTGTGTTGCCCATATACTCACTAGAACATGGCCCAGTGGCCAGCCCCTTAAAGAAACGTGAGTCCTGCACCCCCACCAGAAGTCAACAACTGTGGAGAGCTACACATTAGGATTCTGATCACAAATTTCTATGAGCTCTCTTCAATGGTTTCCCGTCTAGATTGTTTCTTTTCAGGGGTGGGAGAGGCAGGGAAGAGAGGTTGTCGCAGAAGCTTTCCATGTCTCTTATTCTCAACCTTGAGTCTGCAGTCATTGATATCTCTGCAAAGGAAGCTTCCTTACCCTTTACAGTCAACAGGAACGTGGATCATGGATTTCCACATGGGTTCAGGTGACAGCACGTACCACAGACATCCACATGGCCTCTGGCTTCATCTCGGACCATGGACCACCGACCTCAGCATGGTCTCCAGCAGCAGCAGACTGTGGACATCAACATGGCCTCCTATGGCAGCACAGTCCATGGACATCAATACTGCTCTTACTTGCAGCGTGACCCACAGGCACCCTCATGACCATTTACCACAGGCCACTGACTTCAACATGTTCTCCAGCTGATGACAGTCTTATATTAGATTCTGTGCTCCGAGTTGGGGCAGTTTGGGGACATATGACTACTTAAATTCAAACACTATGCAGAAGACACCTGAGCAGGCTGCATTTTTTCTTTTGTTTTTGTTTTTTAGATGTATTTTATTTATTATATGTAAGTACCCTGTAGCTGTCTTCTGATGCACCAGAAGAGGGTGTCAGATCTCACTACGAATGATTGTGAGCCACCATGTGGTTGCTGGGGTTTGAACTCAGAACCTTTGGAAGAGCAGTCAGTGCTCTTTACCACTGAGCCATCTCACCAGCCCATCTTTTTTTTTTTTTAAAGATTTATTTTATTTATTATATGTCATTTTTGTTTTTTTAATATAAAAAAACTTGGGAAAACTAAAGGGTTATATTGGACAAATCTAGGAGGTTAAGGAGCAGACATCTGGAGAAGTTATCCCAGTGTTACTAATGAATGTAAGTTGGTGTCAATGCCTTGCCTGGTCATTAAAAGGTTCCTCCAGTCATTGGGTTTTGATGGTGATTGTACAAACTCCATTAGAAGTCACACTTCCTCCATGCAAAAGTACAAGCCAACAGAATCAAAGAGAAGCCTTCCAGCAGTGAGCAGCAATGACAGGGTCATCTAGTGGGTTATTTATAAATGTTTTTGATTATTTTTATTATCCTACATTCATGTTAGTTCTTCCACTTGTCATTCCACCCACTGATTGGTCCATCCATTCATCCATCCATCCATCCACTCAACCGTCCATCCATCCCTTCTTTCCATATTTATTAGTATCCTATTATGTCCTGAGCTCTGTACCAGCACTGAGAGAGTAACCCTGAACAAGTTCTTGCCTGTGATGGACTCACTGGTACATCTGGGCATCCCAGGTGCATATTGGAAGATGTGATAACCAGCTAACTTGTCAGTTTCATTCTGTGGTGTGTGCTGGAGACTTCACCCAGGGCATGGTGCTTTCTCAGGCAGAGGAGAAAGGCACATCTGGTCCTGAATCCGAGGAGCTCATGGACCAGGGGAAGAGACAGAAACAGACAGGAAAATCATTATAGATAACCATCAATGATAAGAGACTTGAGGGGGATTCTGTAGTGAAGAATAACAGGATGGAGGAGCCTAGTTCTACGAGGTTAGAGGTGTATTGGGAACCCTGGGGACACAGAGGGACAACAAATATAATACACCATGAAGGAGTCAGAGAAAGCCTCCCAGAAGATCTCCCTGTAGAAAGCCTTCTAAGGTGGATTCCCCTGTGAAACTAAATCAGGAGCCACATTATCATACATAGTTACTAAGTCTCTACACTTTACCAGAATGTTTCTGTTTCCTACACCTAATGCATCCTGTAAACTATGTTTCCCAATCTCTGCTGAACTTGTGACCCCCATGGTGTGTACCTAGCCCTTTGCCTTGCTAAGCTCCTGAACACCTGCAATGACTTCCCTTCCACGCAGACACATTCCTGCACTTAACTACCCACAAGCAGCCTTGAGCCTGAGGCCCCACTCTCTGTCTAGGTGCTGACAGCCAATTACCTCAACAGGTATTTCTATCAAACCTAACCTTTCCCCATAAAAGGGACCTCAAAACCAGGAAGGGGCTGCCCACTGAAACCCAGACTTAGGAGGAGACAGTTGTCTGGCGAGGGCATTGTATACTTCTAAATACAGCTTGCGTTAATTGAACAGTTGTGGAAATGCTTTTTCCTCAGGTCTAACGTGCCCTTCCCCGCTTTCAGAGAAAGCTGCCTAGAGGGTCCTCTCACAGAAAGCCTCCTAAGGAGCGCCCCACCTCCAGAGAAAGTGTCCTAATGGGTCTCCCAAGACTGAGTCTGTAAAGATAAGGACAGATCCAGTAGGTGGCATGTTACAGTGTGTAGTACTGAGAGGGGGGGTGTTCAGGGGTTTGGGGTACACTGCCAGGGAACTAGCAAGTGCTTTAATTGCTACAGGTACAGAGTTCAAGCAGGAAGAAGACTTGAGGCTGGAGAGATAAAGAGGCCAGATCACCTGTGGTCACCATGCCAGGCAGGCAAGCTGGGGACCGGTCTGTCTGGACTGTGAACCGCAGTGGTTACCAACCCCACCCCCTCCCAGCCCTGGACATATCAAGTTCCTGGAGTCAGTCATGAGTCTCTCTAAGGCCAGATCATGCCACCCGTGTATTTTTTACCATGATTAAACTATACTCTTTACTGAACAAATCCCAGAGGCAGGGCAGATGGCTCTGTGGTGCTCTTCTAGAGAACTGGGGTTTGATTCCTAGCCTCTACATGGTGGCTCACAACTGTCTACAACTCTTGTTCCAGAGGATCCAATGCCTTCTTTTGACCTTTGTAGGCATCAAGCATGCATTAGGCAAAACACTCACACATATAACGTATAATAATAATTAATAAGCAGAGCCAAGTGGTGGCACACATCTTTAATCCCAGTACTTAGGAGGCGGAGGCAGGTGGATCACTGAGTTTGAGGCCAGCTTTGTCTGCAGAGTGAGCTCCAGGACAGCCAGGGCTACACAGAGAAACCCTGTCTAAAAGCAAAAACAAACAAAACAAAACAAAATAATAAGTCGTAGGGCTGCTTCTGAAATTTTAATGATTTTCCATTGAGGAAATGGTCCTTAAAGTCTTATGTGGGTGGGTATTCTGCCTTGTACTTGCCTGAAGGCTGTGTTTTCATTCCTCAGCAAGAACATGGAGGTCATCAGAAAATAGGAGGCAGCTGGCGTCCATAAAGGTGGAGAGGGGTTACCCCAACAAATTTTGGTATAGGGTTGCTAGCCAGCTGAGACCTTGAAAAATGGCTATATGAGAAGCCACACATGTCATTGGGACCTGCTCAATGACCAGGACCTGCAAGGCCACCAGCCTGAGGTCAAGGTCAGAAGAGCATCATTCTTTGCCAAGGAGAAAACAACACCCTACTGCAGGGGGGCTTGGGCTGGAAGCTGGGGCCGCTCATCAGGAAGAGCAAAGAGGCAGGCTTTTGGCGATCAGAATTTGAGATTCTTAATTCTTTTTTTTTTTTTTTT
>NW_022196897.1:23190000-23224662 GCF_008632895.1 Mastomys coucha
TTAATAAAAGATGTATTTATTTTATGTATATGAGTACACTGTAGCTATCTTCAGACACACCAGAAGGGGGCATCTGATCCCATTAGAGATAGTTGTGAGCCACCATGTGGTTGCTGGAAATTGAACTCAGGACCTCTGGAAGAGCAGTCAGTGCCCTTAACCACTGAGCCATCTCTCCAAACTGAAATTCTTAATTCTTGATTTTCATTTGAAAAAAAGGGGAGGGGGCAGGATTACATCAATAGTTTAAAAAAAACTTGGAAAACATCCTTACAAATTAAAGGTGTAAGGACAGATAGCTCAGAGTGACTTTGATAAAAGTTAGTAACCTGAAGGTTAGCTTTAGTGGGTCTTAAGGAGACAGCCACTGTCTGTCTGTCTGCCCGTTTATCCTTGGGGCAGGTATCTTGGGGCTAGTGGTGATCAGCCAGGAGCTAGGGAATGTGTGCCTGGTGCCATGAGTCAGGTGTGAGCTCTCTGACACATTTCCTTCCTTGCAGATAAGATGGGGTGGGGTGGGGGGAGTATCTTAGAGAGGTGAGCATCTTGCTCCAGGTCCTCTGAAAGGAAGAGGCAGGTCAGTTGGCTCAGCAAGGGAATTTGGATCCCAGCAAAATGTTTTCTGCTGAACAGTGTTTCGGGAGAAGAGGGAAAGAAGAAAATCAAGAAGGAGAAGCAAAAAAGAAAATGAAAAGAGAAAAGAAGAAAGCCTCGAAGGATGAGGAAAGGGGAGGAGGGAGAAAGGGAGGAGGGAGAGGAGGGGAGGGAAGGAGGGAGAGGGAGGTTAACTTCTGTCCTTTTAACAATGTCTCTCAATGTAGCTCAGGCTGGCCTCAAACTAGTGAGCATCCTGCCTCCGTTCCTTGTATGAGATTATCTTGTTTGTTTGTTTGTGTGTGTATACATGTGTGTTGGAGGTGGGGTTGCATGTGCGTGTGTGTATATAGAAACCAGAAGTCAACCTAAGGTGTCTTCCTCAATCACTCTCAACACATACAGGTAAACACACACACACATAGACACACACACACAGGCAAACACACACACACACTTTTATTTATTTATTTACTTACTTACTTACTTATGTCTGGCCAGCACGCCTCAGGAAGGATTCTCTCGTTCCCTCCACAACCCTGGAGTTACTGGCACACTGCACATATACTGGGAAGGAGCTCAGGCCTTGGTGCTTATGCCCATCACGGGGAGAAGTACGGCAGGCACTTTACCAACCATCCTCAGACTAAGGTCATCATTGACTAAACTCTCCACCCCATCAGCTGCTCTACTGGTTTTTATTTCTTCAAAGTTTTTATTTTTCCTTTTCACATCCCAAAGAAGGTAGTGTGTTGTCAGCCTGACTGAGTTCCAACCCTAAGGCACATTGCCACATTTGAAAAGCCCATTGTTCTGCAGGCTGAGAATATAAGTCTGTCGTCGATGGTACAGTCCTGTATACAAAGCACTACCCCTCCTCCCACTGGTGACCTGCACGGACAGCTTAATGCTTTCTGGTATGCAGCACCCCAAGAGTAGGACTGGCCTTTCACAAACAGCTGGCCTGATTCATCTGGAACAAAGGCAGCTCTTCCTGCTAAATCCCTGGCAGGCATGGGCTGGGAGGCCAGCAGAGCCCCTGTGTCCTCCACCAGAACCTCTCTCTGTCTCTGTCTCTGTCTCTGTCTCTGTCTCTGTCTCTGTCTCTGTCTCTGTCTCTGTCTCTCTCTCTCTCTCTCTCTCTACCTCCCTCACTCCCTCTGCCCTCTTCCTCCCCCCTCTGCCTTTTTCTCTTTCTATCTCTGTACCCCCCCCCCCACCCCGTCTTAGTTATTTTTCTATTACCATGACAAACATCATGACCAAGGAAACTTTTGGAAGAGTTTACTAAGGCTTAGAGTTTCAGAGGGTGTGTATATGTGTTTGGCATACTGAGAACCCCCAAAAGTCCTTTGCCCACATTCCAGAGCCAGGTTTCTCCCTGCCTTCAGTAACTCAGTGCCAATGACCCTGTCATCACTAATGGCCAATGTGATGCCTATTTTCCATATGTGGGCTATAAAGCCCACCATCACAATCTCTACCTTGTCGTCTCCATCCTTGCTCAGAGGTAGCCACTTGGCATCATCCCTGCCCCAATAAATCTCTTGTGTGAGGTCTATTCTGAGGTGTAATATTCACGGCATTCCTTAGCTCAGGATCACCAAGATACTCTTCCACCACAAAACCTTTCAATATGCCCATCATGGTGAGAAGCCTGGCAGCAGGCAGGCAGGCAGGCATGGTGCTGAAGCAGTAGCTAAGACTCCTTAAGACCACCGTGAGTTAGAAAGAGCTAACACAGAATGGTGTGGACTTTTGAAACCTCAAAGCCAATGCTCAGCAACACATTTTCACCAACAAGGCTACATACACCTCCTTCCCAATCAGTTCTACCAACTGGGAACCAATTTTATTCAAATATCTGGGCCTATGGGGCCACTCTCATTCAAACCATCACACCTCTTTCCCTCCTAGGCTAAGAAGAAAACCTGAGTTTTACCCCAGCTTGGCCATTTCCCAGGTGTGCAACAGAAATAAGAGACATCACCTTGTTGCTGAGCCTCAGTTTCTCCATCTGGGAAGTGGGAGTGGAAGTTGTGCCAATCTGAAAGATCTGTGGTTAGATTTTGAAGGCTATAACAACCAGAGCAGGTACACATGAGCATGTATTTCTTGTAAGCTGGAAGCAGCTTGCTGTCTGGCTTGGTCTACAGTTCAATCCAGGCAGTGAGCACACGGCACACACTGGCGTTAAAGCTTAGCCACTGTTAGCCTTTGCCTAGGGGTTCCCATGATGACTATTTCTGTGCTCCAGGTGTTGACACAAATAATTTAACTTCCCCAAAGCTTTTCAAATGAATACAACTTATTGGGGGGGGGTATTTAAGGGATTTCTATGAATTACTTATTTTTTCCCCATTTTGAGACAGAGTCTCACTATGTAGCTGTGGCTGGCCTGGAACTCACTGTGTGGCCAGACTGGTCTCAGACATACAGTGACTGCCCTGCCTGTGCCTCATGGTGCATGGATTAAAGGCATGTGCCACCGATCCCTGCTTTACTCTTTGTTTAAAGCATTTTTCATAAGCTATCTGAAAATGTTGCTACAGTTTTTAAATAACTCCAAATACCCTCCCTGCAAAGAATTAGTAAGTAAGGGAAGGGAATGTAGCTAAACAGTAGAATAGAACACTTAACGGCCAGGAGTTCAATTCCCAGCATTGCACAAACCAACCCCCAAAAGAAGCAAGCTGTGGCATTGCATGTCTTTAGTCCCAGCACTTGGGAGACAGGGGCAGGCAGATCTCTGAGTTTGAGGTCAGTCCTGTCTATAAGATCCAGTTCCAGGACAGCCAGGGTTTCACAAAGAACCCTATCTCAAAAACACCATTGTAGGGGGAATTAAAAAGAATGAATTGTTCTCAGTTATTGTCTGAAGTGGATAAGGAGGGGCTTAACATTGTGCTGTAACACTAAGCGAGATAATTTTTTAAAACTATTTATTATATATTAAGTTATGTGCGCATGAAGCAGATCCCTGCAGAGGCCAGAGGAAGGCATCAATGGAGCTGGAGTTACCCACAGTGGGAGCTGGGGACAGAAACATGGGTCCTGTTCAAAAGCAGCAATGACTCTTAGCCACTGAGTCATCTCACCAGCCCTAGATAAAATAATGCTTGATACTGTATAGGAGACACAGAAAGGACCTTGATCCTCAACTGCCTTCTCTTTGGCCACAGAAAGGATTTTCACTAGAGACAGATCTGGGTTTAAATCCCCTTCTGTGGCTCTCCTAGATTACTAGTTGAGATATTTAAGTTACCTAGGTTTAATGGAAGTATTAAGTGGCTGTTATAATTGTACTTTCCATTGTTATTATTATTGTGGATGTCACCATCATCGGACCTGCTGTAGGAGGTGGGAGCAGCAGTGGCAGGTTCGGCAGAATGAAAAAATATCTGATACTTTGAGTCATTCCTTGACAAGGTGTCTTGAGAGGCAGGGAGCCTGGGAAGTCCTGTGCTGTGGAGCAGGGAGGGGCGGAGGGGGACTCGAAGAGGCGGGGCGAGAAGGGCAGGGGCGGGGCGAGGGAGGGCGGGGCGGAGCGTAGGCACTAGCCTGCTGGTGTTAGAAGTAAGCTCAGGGACTCAGGGCTGGAAGCCTTTACTAAAGGCTTTTCTGATTTCTGCCTTGGCTGTTTTCTGGCTACCTGCATGATATCAGGGAAGGTTGAGTTGGAAAGAGGCATGAATTAGTGCCCAATTACATGTAGCGTTTCTGCCATATGGGCAAATAGCTGAAATGACCTTAAAAGTCTAGTCGGTAGTGAACTATAGCAAATTTAAGTGGAAATCATGCTTTGAGAATGAATTACCCATGTAACATATTTAATTATAAGTCACACAAATTTTTATTTATATAAATTGTTTTTAAAACATTCTGAGAGATTTACCAGCTCTTGTGAGCTGGTGTAAGCTGGCTGTAGCCATCCCCGAAGGGAGGCAGATTCCTCTCCTTCCTCCATCTTCCATACACCTAAGCCTTTGAAAAAGAGCTAGTCCCCTTCCTCATGTCCAGTCTTGCTCCTGGTAAAGCTGTCTTTCTTGATCAGAATTACATCAATTTTTAATTAACAAAGAATTTCTTTTTTGAGGCAGCATCTCATGTAGCCCAGGTTAGCTGGAGACTCACTGTATAGTCAAGGATGGCCTTGAACATCAGAACATCAGATCCTTATGCCTGTCCCTCCTATGTGCTAGGATTATAGTCGTGTAGCACCAAGCCTGCTTTATGAAGTACTGGAGGTTGAACACAGGGCTTGTACCTGTGAGACAAGCATTTTACCAGCTAAGCTACAGCCCCTCACCTCTCCATCCCTGAAACTGCATCCCTGCACCCACAGATGAGGGTAGGAGAAGCCAGATTATGGTACTGTGAACCTGCTACGCTGGATGGAGTATGTTACAAATATGGAATATAGTACAAATATGGGTTCCTAGTGAGAACAGAGTCTGTGGGTAAAAAGAGGCAGTCTTGAGAAGGAAGTGAACTCTTCAACTGTCTACTGCGTGACCTACATGTGGTCTTTACCTCTCACATCCTCATTCTGAGCATGGGGAGGTCTTCTGTCAAAAGAATACATCAAGATTCTTCCTTCTATCTGCAGGTAAGGATCCAGGACTAATGCTGAGCTTCAAGGAGTCCAGAAAAGAAAAAGGATGGGACACTGTGCTGGCTGGTTTTATGTCAATTCCACACAAGCTAAAGTTATCTGATAGGAAGGAACCTCAACTCAGAAAATGCCTCCATAAGATCCAGTTGTAAGGGCTGGAGAGATGGCTCAGCAGTTAAGAGCACTGACTGCTCTTCCTAAGGTCCTGAGTTCAAATCCCAGCAACCACATGGTGGCTCACAACCATCCATAACGAGATCTGACACCCTCTTCTGGAGTGTCTGAAGACAGCTACAGTGTACTTACATATAATAAATAAACTAAAGAAAAGTCTTGAAGATCCAGCTGTAAGGCATTTTCTTAGTGAGTGATAGATGAGGGAGGGCCCAGCCTATTGTGGTGGGACCATACCTGGGCTGGTGGTCCTGGGCAAGTAAAGTCAGTAAGCAGCACCCCCCACGGCCTCTCATCAGCTCCTGCTCAGGTTCCTGTCCTGACTTCCTTAAATGATGAAGAGTGCTGTGGAAGCATAAGCCAAATAAACCCTTTTCTCCCCAGCTTACTTTTTGGTCATGGTGTTCTGTCATAGCAATAGAATAGTCTGACTAGGATGGACATGGAGCTGAAGGGACTTCTAGAACTCTCACATAGCACACTTGGCATGAAAGGGCATATTAGAATATCCCCTGAGCATCTGTGAACACCAGGAAGTGATGGACCCTCCTCTGCAAGCACCCCATCTTTATCCTTAGAACTAGTTGTAGTAATTTTTGACGACAGCTCTCTGCCTCTCTAGCCACTGAGTGGAACGATCAGAGGTACAGGAGCAAGTCCCTCTGCCCTCTTAAACCTCAGTCCCCTCTTCTCCTACAGAAGGGGTTGAACAAATGTTCTCTAGTGTTTCCTATATCCCAACATGATGCTCTACAGCTTGAGACGCAGATTTAAGATTTCCTTCCCTTTTTCTGGAAGACATTCCTGGGTTTGGAAATGTTGTGCTAGATAATTCTCTGTGTCGGGGCTCAGAGTCAGGGTGCGGGGCCAGGCAGCTTGTGCTTTTGCCTTCAGCCTACACTGGGTGGGCCACAGGCCCTCTGCAAAAATCTGTTTAGCTGAGAGAGGGGTGTGAGTGTCCCTTCATGAGGGCACTCTAGTTTTTAGAGTGGAACTGGGCAGTGCTAACCGAGCCAGGAAGAATTGACAGAGTATGACATAGGAACAAATGAGCCACGGCCAAGCCTCGTGCATAGAGGACCAAGCCCAGAGAGCTACTCAGCGCTGTCTGAGGCTTGCTCATTTCATCTGAAAAGTGTACATCGTGATGCCTGCCGGGAATGACTAGCAATGAACTTACTAAGAGGAGTAGGTGGGAGGAAGAGTCAGCCTGGGATTCCCCAGGCCTTGTGGCTTTCCTGGCTACTTCTCAATGAAAGACCAAAACTAGGAAATACATTTTGAGGTCTCGCTTTCTCTGCTACTGACACACCAGCCTTGGTACCTAGTAATTATGGGATTCCGGGTGTATTTTACCTGGGTTAGAGCGTCACGCTGGTGAATGTGAGCGTTGTCAGCATTCAGCCTGGAATGGGCATCTGACATTTGTTGCGGTCCCCCGTGTGATATGTGAATTCTGCCCTAGAGAAGCCCTGTTTGTAGCATCCTGCTCCGTTATAAATGCTCTGTTTTTCAAATGGTGTTTGGTGCCATGGGGGGAAGTCCCGTCTCTCACTGGCAAGGAAGTGCTCTCACGCTCATCTTTCTGACCAGTGCCCCATGGAATATTTGCCTTTGCACTAATGCGAACCTTGGTTTATGAAGGTTTCACCGTGTTTGCCATTGTGTTAAGCATCTTTCCTCCCATTTGACAAGAGACTGTACTGAGGCTTAAATGTGTTAAGTACATTGCCCAGAGTCCATCGGCTAGTTATGACAGGAGTTCTGGCCTCCTGACTCTGACACTTAGCTACTGTTCACATTTTAGGAAGGATTGCCTTGGCATTTCCCCTTCCTAACTTCTGTATGACCTTAGGGGGGAAAAATCTCCTTCAGTCTCTTCAGTAGGGCAAGCTGCTGGCTGACTGCACATCGCGGCTATTCTTGTAGGAAGCTATTTCACAGTCGGAGGATTTTGCCTGGGAAGGCCTTCTTTTTACAACTTTAGCTCTGCACCTCAGGCTACCCACGCCCAGTACACTCTTTGTCCCAGGTCTAGCCTTGATGTAATCCCGAGTCTCCTCGCGACTACCTTAGGCCCCTTCGGATCTGCCTTCCACGTTCCGAGACTCAGTTTCTTTCTATGAACCGCAGAGAGCTTGATTGACATCTTCCTCGGGACAGAGGAAGCGGTTGTGCACTGGATGAATGCTTAGCCTGGAGCCGGAATCTACATCCTCCCAGCTGCGCTCCTCCCCGAGCCTGCCCCGCCCGCCTCGAGGGCGGCTCCGGCGCGTGCCCTGCCCACCCTGCGGCTCGCACCGCGCACCCCGCCCCAACGCCAGGAACCAGCTGAGCACACAGCTGGACCGAGCCGTCGCTGTCGCTATCGCCGTCGCCCCCTCCGCTGCATCAGGTAGGGAGGCGGGCCGCCCGGGTCTGGGACTTTTGGGGTCGTAGTCCGAATTTGCTCTCCCTCCCGTGCCCATCCGAGGTCGGGTGAGCCAGGAGCTGGGCCCAGGAGCGGGCATCGCGGGAGAAAGGAGGTGCTCGCTCACTTTGGCTTTCTTCTAGGGGACCTAGGACTGTGGCTGGGGGCTAGAGGCGAAGAGGAGCGGTCCTCCCGCCACGCCTAGATCCGCTGTGCTGCAGGCACCGGACCTCATCCTGATCCCCACCCCGCGAGTGCGGGACATGGGCCCGAGTCATCCTTGCTTTGGGGGTGACTGCCCACGCACGGTTTGAACAGTGGCTAGGTGAAGAGTCCGAAGCTTTCCCCGAAGAAAGCGGAGCTTTCACTCCTGAGCAATACCTTCCTCCTTGGGGCCCGAAACTGTTAGAAAGTTCCTCCTTATAGGTGCCTGACTTCTCCATGACTTACCTGAAGGCACTAGCTGTTTCATTCCCGCCTTGCCTGTTGTGTTCCCTTCAGGCAGGAGAGGAAACTTCTGACTGAACATCAACTCCTTTTTGAGTAATTAGAACCTTGTTTCTGGGCCTCCATCATTTTGCAGGTCCGCCCTCCCCCAACTTTATTGTAGCTACTTCCCCATGGTCCGGGACTCTGGATTTGTGGGCTTGATGGGCCTGTAGGGGAAGTCCCAGCCTTGAGAGATCTGGGGAGCCGGCAAGCAGGGGATCTGACTGTAGGTTCTCCTCAGCCCAGACATCTGTCCTTTTTATCCAATCATTGTGGTCTCTACAGAGCAGAGAAGAATCCTTTAAAAAGACCCAGGAGTCCTTCCTGGTGTTCCTGGAAGTAGCTTTTGTGGACTGCCGTAGCCTCTGGCTTTGTTTGGCCTCTGAGACTAACAGAAGACTTAACCTGCCTGTCCCCTTCCCACAGACCATATTTCTGATCTGGTCACCAGGGCCTCTCAGCCACTTAGGACTGACCCCACTCTATGGAGTTGCACCACATCTCTGAGTGTGACCCAAGGGCCCGAGTCACCCAGTGAGGCCGTGGCAGGGGATAGACCCAGCTCCAGCTCACTCTTTCTGACCCTGTGGGACCTTAGTCTCTTGGATATTCCATGATGCGAAGGCCAGAGGCCCCACCCTGTTCCATACAGTTGGGTATGAGGGTGCTATTCCTTGGGGGATTTTAAAGTAAGGAGGATGAAGGATGTGAACAAGGGACCAGTGGCTTCCAGCTTCTTTCAGACTCTTTCCCTTTATTGGGCCTCCCTATTTTTTATAAATGCCAAGGAAATCATAAACAGCCAAGGGAGCTTGGTTTGGCACTTGTGTAAATGACACAGCAGCAAGGGTTTCTGTGTGAACCAGGGGAGGGAGTTTACTCCATAATTTTCCATAGTCTTTTTATTAGGGACTCTCAGAGCTGGAGGCAGCTTGCCTGTCATCTGTTTCCTTCCCTCTGACCCTGACGTGGCATTCTCTGGCTTGTGCTCCAGTCCTGTCCTTGGAGGGGCTCAGGAGCCCCAAGGAGAGCTCCCTATACTTCCCATCTTGACATATCTAGACCATACTAAGTTACTTCAGCCATGTAAGAGGGGGTGACTAATTGTGTCTGGGTGATGATGGGAAATGAGTAATAGTTTGCCAGGGGAAGAGGGCTGGGGGAAGCGCTGTTCTAAGAAGCAGGGAAGTTTGTGCAAAGGCACTGAGGATTTCTGAGCATCCTTTCATGGTTAGCATGGAGGATGGGGCAGGGCCGGAGTACTGGAGTGTTAGGTGAAGGTGCAGCCGAGAAAACCACGGGCAGTCAGATGCTGGGAAAGGTTTGTCACCAGGGTAGTGACCAAGAACTCTCATTGATGCAGTGGCTGAGGTGGGAGTGCATGAGGAGGCCCTGAGGAGGTGGCCTGGTGGTCAGCAGGCAGATCCGACCCAGAGCAGTGCCTGCTGGGCTGATCAATGCCAGATCCTGGAAACTCAGCTTCAACGGGAGCTGTGCATTTTATCTGAGAACAGATGAGGTGACGCTACTAGGTAGCTACTGTGATTGTCAGTGTCTCCATGTTGCTGTTTTTCTTCTTAAGAAAATAATTTTAAATTAAAAAGAGACTATAGCTGTGAAACAAGGGACACAGGTTCCCTTGTCTTGATTGTCCCACTGTGAACAGTGGTCTGTGCAAGGAGACGCACTGTAACATGGGAGGGAGGACTTGGTGTTTCCTGGTCATCTGGAGCCTGTGGGTCGCTCGCTAACTCCAGGTGCGCACCTTGGCTCTTAGATGACCTGTTGTGTGGCCATAGAGATGGTATCATTTAGGCCTGTAGCTCTTTGCTGAGACATTGATCTCTGGTTTTCTTCGAGGAAACTCTTCTGGCCCCAGCCCACAACTTTTGAGTATTTGCTTACTGGAGGTGATAGGTTAGAGGGCAAGAGAATGTAAAAGAAATTACAAGTGCTAGCTTAGGTGTGTGTGTGCATGCATGTATGTACACACATGTGTGTACATGTATGTGTGTGTGTGCATGAGTGTACTTGGGTGTGCATCCATGGGTGCATTTGCAGATGCCAGAGGTCTAGTTCAAGCATATCCTATCAGTTTTTACTTTATTTTCTATTAAGTTTATATTTATTATTAATTTATCATTACTGTGTAGATGTGTGATTTATGTGTGGGGGTGAGCATAGTGGGCACACATGCGGAGGTCTGAGAACAGCTCTGTTGAGTCAGTCTTCCTTTCCACCTTTACATGGGTCCTGAGGACCAAACTCTGGTCATCAGGCATGTGCAGGAAGTGGTCACTCTGCTCAGACATTTCTCTGGCCCCTCTATTTTTTGAGACTGACCCTCTCAGTCAACCTGGTGTTCAACGATTCAGTAGGCTGACTGGCCAACGAGCTCCAGGGATCCACGGGTCTCTAATCCCCCCACCATCAGCACTAGAGATACAGATGTGCCCCCTACCCCGTCCCATGCCCGCAGCTGTTACATGTGTGCTGGGGCTTGGTCTGCACAGTCAGGAACACTAGAGAGGCCTCGGGACTATTTATAAACACATATGTTCTTTACCATCAACAGGTCCGCAGAGTGTGGATCAGTCTCCTATCTATTTTTAGGAAATTAATGCTCCTGGACGCAGGCAAGGTCTTTTGTTAGCTGAGCACCCAGCCAGAACTGCATTCTTCCTTTCTACTTTTTGACAAACTCTTAGACATCCCCAAGAAGCTCCGAAAAAGTGAGTCGCCCTGTTACCTTGTAAGAAAATGTAGGCTGAAGCAGAGAAAAGGGGGTCCCAGGAGTTATGTGTGGTGGAGGCAGGGATGGGCAAGCAATGTTTAGGCAGCTGAGGGAGATTACATAAAAATATCCCCTTCCTTTCAGCTGAATGAGCGAGCGTGTGTCATATTTCAGCCTGATGTGGTTTGTGAACACGGAGACCACAGGCAGGCTTAGTTCCTGCTGGCTCTGGCTTCCCCTCCCCCCCTTCTTGAGATGTGCCTATTTGCTCCTGCCCTGCCTGGGACCACACGGGCAATTGCAGGGTAGAGGAGAGAAAAGCAGAGGGTGTGGTGGGTGAAGCTAGGCAGCTAAAAGCCTGGGTTGGGGTCCTGTCTGTGCCGCTGACAAAATGAAGGGTAAGGTTTGGCTCCTGTGTGCTTTTTTAATGGACTCCAGCATCCCTTGCACACCACATGGTGGGCAGCATAATGTCAGGCTTGCCCGGCTCTGATGGCTTCTGAGTCAGAGTGTGTCCTACCATGCCAACATGGTACCTGCATGCCAAGAAGTGCAGGTGAGCCAGACGCAGTCAGATGCACAAGTTCTGTGACTCTATTAGAATGTAAGCAGAACCAGTTGCCTCATTTTGCAGACTGGAAGTTGGTAATGAGGTTTCACTCACCGACTATTCCTTGATCTCTAGTAGAAACAGCGAATGCAGGCTTTTATTATCTTGTTTGCTTTTAAAATAGTCTTAAGAATGAAGAAATATTGGCTCTATTTTACAGATAAGCAAACTGAGGCTCTTCATAGAGGAGTGAAGTGGCTTAGCCTTACAGTCACCTCAATGTTGTCCTTATGTAACCCACTTTGCAGATGGGGAAACTGAGGCACGGATAACTGAATCTCCTTGCCCAGAGATCCCTTCCCATATCTTCTAGTCTGTAGTTAGTGCCTCTCATTGGCAGCTTCTCCAGGTGTCTTGGCACCTCCTACGCTCAGTTCATTTTTTTTTTAAAGATTTATTTTATGTGTATGAGTACACTGTAGCTGTACAGATGGCCATGAGTCATCATGTGGCTGCTGGGAATTGAACTCAGGGCCTCTCCTCTCTCCGGGCCCTGCTCGCTCTGGCGTAACACACTATAGCTGTCTTCAGACGCACCAGAAGAGGGTGTCAGATCTCATTATGGGTGGTTGTGAGCCACCATGTGTTTGCTGGGATTTGAACTCAAGACCTTCGGAAGAGCAGTCAGTGCTCTTACCCACTAAGCCATATCGCCACCCCCCAGTTCTTCATTTAAGGAATGACAACTGGGTCTCACTATGCAGCCCTGGCTGTCCTAAAACTCACTCTGTAGACCAGGCTGGCCTGGAACTTAAGAGAGATCAACCTGCCTCTGCTCCTGAGTGCTGGGATTAAAAATGTGTCCTGCCATATCTGATCAGTTTTTGGCTTGTTTTCTTATTTGTTTTTTTTTCTGGTTATAAAGTCTCTCTGAATATGGCTTTTCTGAGAAGACTCCAGAAGGGTCTGAGCTATGGAGCCTGGTAGGGAATTACAATGAGGGAGCCAGGCCGGGGCTTCCTTTATTTTGCTAAGTTGGTTAAGCAAAAGGCAACTTGTTACTTTCCAGCCTCAACAGATCTGTCATTTGAGTCAAGTACTTATCAAGCAAAAGATATATATATATATATATACACATACCATGTAAGTCAGCTTTGAGGGTGGGGCTCTTGATTTCTCTGCTGTAGGGGCTGTGGTTGGGCTGGGCTGGGCTGGGTAAATACTAATTAAATTTGCAGAGTGACTTAGTGGCTTGGCTGGGGGGATGTGCTTTGTCTCCTCGTGGGCCGTCCTTCCTCAGGGTAACCAGAGCTTGTGATAGAAAATTTGGAAAATAAAATTCTTTTAAAGGATAAAATGAAAACCAACCAAACAAACCCAAAGAACTATCTGTAACTGCCACCTCCGTGACCATAGCTAACATTTAGGTATGCTTCCTTCCTGGTATTTTCTTTCTTTAAAAAGATTTATTTCGTTCTTTTAATGTGTATATTAAGTCCATCCTAATGATATGTTTTTTTTTTAAATTAAAAAAATATGTTCTTTTAAAATTTTTTATTTACATTAGTGTGTGTTCACACCAAGATAGGAGTACAGGGGTCTGAAGACAACTTTATGGAATATGTCCTCTACACCGTGGGGATCATCAGGCTTGACAGCAAATGCATCCACCTACTGAGCTACCTCTTGCCCCTGAGTTCTTCCTTCATTATTGCAAATGGAGCTCCTGGCTCAGTTGTGATGCATTTTATAGCTTTTGTTACTTTTTGGCAAATTGTTACTCAGGAAGAATAACAGTGGTCCCTGTTCCTAGCACCCTTGGTGGGGAAATAGTATTCTTAAAAGAATACTGTAGTATTCTTTTGTAGACTACCTAAAGTCTAGCTATCCTAGACTTCTGGTCTAGGGACCACTTTCCTAAAACATCAGACTTCAGTTCATTCTCTCAGCAAATCTTTTTGCACAGTCTAGCATCAGAAAAAGTAGAGTTGAGATTCTAGGCTAAAGAGCAGAGGGAACCTAGTCCTCTCTGCACTTGTGGTTCAGTCCTGATTAGTTTGCTTCTCTGGGCTTTGGTTTCAAGGGTAAAGTTAGGATTTCAACACCAGCTTCCTACATTTTTGTTAGTTTGTTTTTAGGGTTTCCTGTAGCCCAGGCTGGCTAGTCACTATGTCGCTGAGGATAACCTGAACTCTTGCCTCCATCTCCCAAGTGCGAGGATTACAGTCATGCACCACTGTGCCTGATTGTATGCAGTCCTGAGGACTGAACCCAGAGCTACATGCTAAACAAGCACTGTACTAACTGAGCCACAGCCACAGCCCATTCCTAGGGTCTTGAGGAGTGATGGCATGGTACTTTGCCTGTGTAGATCATTCAGACTCTTGGAATTTCTGTTTTTTCATCTGATTTAAAACACCTTAGGACAAAATAGAAAGGGCGAGGGCCATTGTTTTTTGTCTTCTTTTTCTTTTTTCTTTTCTTTTCTTTTCTATGTCACATGTTCTTAGCTTCTCAAGCTTCAGGAAGTAGAAACCAGTTGAGCCATGTCATTCAGAGTAGGATTTTTCCTGGGCTAGCCTAGGCCCTGTGCCCTTTGTACTCTCCTAGAGTCTTTCTCTATAAAGCACGAGAACACTTCATTCTGGAACACTCCTTCAAAAGTTGGGAAATGCCTGCCATACTCTATAAAAGGTCTTTAAAAAGACCTTGTAGAATTCATGGTTGCATAAAATTCCATTCTCATAGCTGTAAATGGTATTTTAGATGCAGCAAGGCTGCATTTGGGAGCTTTTTAAAAACGTTGAATCTCAAGCTCTGCCCTTAACATGGCCATATTTAGCAACTAAGAAAACAGGATGCTAGTTAAATTAGAATTTCAGATAAAGAATGAATAATTATTTAGTATTACCATCTTCCCTGCAATATTTGGGGGCATACATATAAAGAAAAGTCTGTGCATATCTGTAGTTAAAATTTAAGTGGGCATGCAGTGGTTTATCTGGCGATGCTACTACCTCTTTCAGGTCGGCTGTGTCTGTTCTGCACGCCACTAGGAGGCTCGTGGGATAGTCTTACACAGTGGGAAACATTGTTGCTAGAGGCCTTGCTGTCAAATCAAGCTGAATTCTTTTTGTTTCAACTGTGTGTATACATCAGATTGTAGTATTTGGGAGGGAATCCCCCCATCACTCCTTTATACACATCTGCATGATCCTATATTGTTCTCATAATGTAGAGAACTGGGACTTCTCATCCTGCCTGTGGCTCAAAAGGGTCCCCCACACTACGAGAAAAACAACACGATCTATAGAGAGATGGAAAGTTAATTTATTCATGGCCTTGCCTGAAACTGTGGTGAGCTGAGTTGGAGTCTGTCTCAGCCTGGCTCATAACAGGGTGGCAAGTGTAGAGGGGAAAAAAGAAACAAAAGCCAGGAAATAAGCATAATGCAGAGGGTTTCTTTTGGCGTCAGGGCTTCTGTGGGTGGCCCACCCTTGTTCCTCACATGGAATTTTCCTAGAAGAACCCCAGTTCTTAGGCTCCTGTCACACAGCATGATTGGCCACTGAAAGATGCTTGGCTCTAATCAGAGGCCTTGACAACTCTGGTGGCCTCAGTTCCCCCACCATTCTAAGCATCCCTCCAGTGCCCATGCCAAGCTTCTCTCTGCCTCCACACTCTGGACGGTGGCATCAACCTTTGTGTTGCTACCCCTGAGACTCTGTGTCCAAGGTGCAGAAGATACTGCTCCTGACTGTCTTCTCACCTGACAAGTCTCCAGATCCGACCTGTATAGATGGGCCAATTGCTTAGTGCCTGCCATCTCTTCACTCCCCAGGCCTGGGGTTCCCAAGGCCCAAGAGAGTGAGTGTGTCTCGAACACCCACCGAGGGCCCCGGGTGCCATCACTTAGGATATTTCAAAAGAACACATCCAAATCAGAATTAT
Source organism: Mastomys coucha (assembly GCF_008632895.1). Lineage (NCBI taxonomy): Eukaryota > Metazoa > Chordata > Mammalia > Rodentia > Muridae > Mastomys > Mastomys coucha. The sequence goes on from NW_022196897.1 coordinate 23,205,518, forward strand.
TTTGGTTACTATTCAACCCAAAGGCTTGGAAAGATCGAGGAAGCTGGCCATGGACATACCCCTAGCTCATCTTGGGTGCTGAGCTGGGATAAGTCATTTGTTCACTGGTCTAACCTGGTCTATAACTCGGCTCCCACTCCTCTGTGAAATGTGAATGTTGCTTTCTCTTTTCCTCCTAAATCTGCTTTCATACCCCGTTAGGGCTGGGTCTAGAGAGGTGACTCCATGGCCCCTGGGAAGATGTGCTTAGACTCCTTTTAGCAATATTGAAAGGAGACAGAAACGATGTTCTGAAGATCCCCCAGACTTACCACATCCACAGATCACCCAGCGATTCGGTGAGAATGTAGGTGCTGGTTCCTTAGGGCTGGGTTGGGGCCTGGAATCTGTATCCTAATGAGCTCCCAGCTGATGCTGATGTTGCTGGTCTGGGGTTTCATACTGAATTTGAAGATTCTAAAATGAAGAATGCTGTGTAGAATGCCTACATAGCATGTTTGAGCCCTGAGTTAGATCCCAGGAATGCTAATGTGGGCATGGTAGTGCACACCTGTGTAAGGTGGGTGTGGTCATACACATTTGTATAAAGTGGATGAGGTGGCACACACCTGTATATAGTGGGCAGGAAGATCAGAAATTCAAGATCACCTTTGGCTGTGTATAGAATTCAAGGCTAGCCTGGGATAAATGAGACCTTGTCTCAAAGAAAAAAAGGAGGACAGATTATCAATTGATAGTTTAGGATGAATATCTAAAAGGTAAGTCTATCAATAAGGCATAAATAGCCAGTCTAGATCCTGGCACTTTTTTCTTTTCTTCAGAGCTGGGATTAGAACCCAGAGCCTCGTGCATGCTGGGCAAGCGTTCTGCCCATGAGCTGCCCCAAACCCAGGTTTTTTGATATCTCATCCTTGGGATTCCTTCTATCCATCCTATGGGCTTCCTCTTCTCTTTGAACTCTGGGTCAGACTTTATTCCACTGTTTCTAGAATGTAAGCAGTTGTTGAGATAGTTTTCTGCTAAGTCATGGAGAGGTAGGGCCCTTCAGTAGGAAAGACTGACTCAGTGGGAAGCCATCTGAAGGGAGGAAGGTAGATGAAGGGCCTGCAATGTGGCTTCGATAAGCATCTCCACCAGAAGGTTTTACACTTAAGATGATAAACATGTTCTCAGTAAATATGTGAATGACTAACTGGGCCAGAGGGGCTTCAGTCTGTTTCTGTATGACCCTGAGCTAAGAATGTTTTTTAAAAGCCAACAAACAAACAAACAAATAAGAAAGGAGGAAAAAACAAAGAGAGAGCAGTGGCCTGCCTTGGCCCAGATCATGCACCCTCTCACCCTCTGCAGAAGTTTGCTGTAAACCTGAGCAACCAAGGCTTCAGCTGTCTCCATAAGTGAGCAGGAGACCTAGCCTTATACAGCTTGGTATTAGATACAAGCTAGGTCTAAGAGAGGCAGTCTGACTTGGTGGCAACTGCCCTGATGTCTTAGCTGTGAGCAGATTCACGGCGCCTTACTTTACCTCCCTGAGCCTGGGGTCTTGCTTTGCAAGGTGTGTGTAGTGATATCTGCCAGGCAGACTTTCTTTATTGCCCGTAGAATCTGATACGTAGTAGGTGTGCAGACAGTGACAGCTGTTGTCATTGGAGATGGCCATTTGAATCCTTTGGTGTGACTGGCCATCAAGCCCAAAAGTCCTTCTCATGACTCAGAAGGGCCCTTGTCGGATGAGAAGAGCCATGCAGGAGCCTTCACCACCCACAGGCCAAAACCCTCCCTCTCAGTAGCCTAGACCTAGACTGATGTGGTCCCCTGGTGGCGTGCACACGGTCAGTGAGCTCCCTGGCCAGAGGACGGCCTTTCCACAGTGGACAGCCCGACTCTCCTCTTCCTGAGGTCTGGGGTGTTCAGTAGGCAGACTCAGAACCAGAGGCCCTGAGCTGGGCTGGTGAGGACTGCCAGAGAAACCCTCTCTTTCTTGCTCCATTGGGAGTGTGTAGGTGGAGCACCAACATGGTTTGGAGAGCTTGCTTTTGAGTTGTTGTAGCCTTAGGATTCCAAGAAGGGAAACCCTCAAACTTAGACTTAGCTAGGGCTTATTGTAAACCCAGCCTGAAGTGAAACCTGATGTCACAATCCCAAGGAGAATGAAGTGCTTTTCTTGCCCATAGATGGCAGCATCCGTACTGTGAGCAAGCTCTGTGGGAGTGTGCCTGGGAGCACATGTGTTAAGCATGTGCACAAGCACTGGCTTCTGCCACTGGCATATCCAGAGCTACAGTGGGCCAGGGTCTGGAATAGCATAAACAGCTCTTAGTCTGGGGGGAGAGCCCAATACAGAAATAGGCTGCTGCAGTTTTGTGTGGCAGAGGACCCTGGGGTGCTGAGGGGATTCAAGAAAACAGCTCATGCAAAGTTTACCCAGAGGATACAAGAGACAGAACACACTTGTGTCTGGCTGGAGTATGGCAGGCACAGGCCGAAGATGTTGGAGGATGAGAACTATGTTCAGGGGGTTTGTCTGGGTCTGTTCAGAGTCTAGCAGAGTCAGAGCAACCCAGTGATGTAGTCTGAGGTGGCTATACTGCGAGTGCGTCAGAGGTGGACTGTCCAGCTGAGCAGTGGCTGAGCTGACGGAAAGCAGTTGGAAGTTGGAGTGCACTGGAGGTTGAGGAGGGTGATGCCTGGACCCTTGTGTGGATGGTAGGTGGGAAGTGGCGGCGTCTGGTGGATACCCTTTGCTGGACGTGAAGCACCTAGGAACATATGCAGCCCCTCCAGTGAACAAATGAGTCTGGATTGGAGTAGAGTGTGCATAGTTGTCTGTCATTTCCAAATCCAGATTCCCAACGAGCTTTGACCTGCCCTTAGGAATTAGGGATTTTCTGCAAGATATTTGTGAAAGGCTTGCAGAGGTGCCCTTGAAATCCAGTTCCCCAGGCCCAGATAAGTGTGTGACCTCTGACCTCTCTGCCCATGGCTCCACAGTTGCTGCTATACATCTGTATCACCTACCGACACTGCAGAAACCATCAGTAATGTCTGCAATATACTGTGCTTAAGGAAGGGGCATGTATTCTCTTCTGAGGAGCCTGTGAGGTCTCTCAGTGCGAGCATCCTGACTCTGCAGGACTGCTGGCATTCTCCCTTGGCTGGGAGAAACCAGCTTAGGTAGCACCATCTTCCAGAGTGGGTCTGATTCTGCCTTCTTGACAGAGGCCAGAAGACTCAGCTGTATGACACACCATTGGCTTGAGTCTAAGATCAAGGGTGGTCCTTCAGCCCCTCATCTAGTAGACTCTGGGTTTGGCATTTACCAGAGCCTCAGAGAAAGCAGTCACACCAAGAAGCTCATGGCCTGGCATCTCCTGAGGCACACACACTCTCTTAACCAGCTCAACCCTGCCCAGCAGCAGGTGTGGGCAGTGCTGGCAGGATGTGAGGGCCTCATTGCTAGAGGTATGCAAGTAGGAGGGATTTACCCACGTGACCTCAGACACTGACACTGAGATTCCTGGACCCTTTTCCAGGTACCACCAACTCCTCCTCCGGTGCTTCAGCTGCTGTCACCGCGTCTCCTCACGGAGTGGCTCTCTTTTTGCGCAGCCTGTAAGGTAGGTAGAACATGGAGCCACTGTCCACCCAGTGTCCAGGGGAGTCTAGAGTGATTCCAGAGTGGAAGCAGCTGAACAGCCTTTGCGGATTTAAAGGTTTTTCCCTGTGGTCGATGCTGTTTATTAACTTATCTGCTCCTCAAGAAGGGGACGGCAGCTGAGGGGAATCCCAGGGGTGAGGGAAGAGGGGGGCTGAGTGCCCAGATGCCTGCTCCCACCCTTGCTGTGTTCTCAAGCCTTCTGGAACCCCTTGTGTAGAGGTGTAGAATCTCCATGAGGAGGAGAGGCCTTGCAGAGAGGTGAGAGAAGTTGGGTTGTGGCCACCAAGTCCCCCGCTTGTTGACCTTAGGAGGCACCTGAGGAGTGTGAGTCAGGGGAGGGTGGATGAGTCATCGCCACCTGGCTGGGTGGGCGGGCCCACCTATCAGATTCCAGGTGAGCCTGCAGATCCCTGGGAGAGCAGAGAGCTGGGCTACAAGCCAGGAGACCCAGATTGCCTTCCAAGTGGCGCCTGAGCTTTCCTCCCTGTAAGGCAGGCGCATTGCATGATCCCGCACCCCCAACTCCCAGCCCAGGCCACACACACACACACACACACACACACACACACACCACGGATGTGGAGGGGGATCGGATGAGCCTGGAGATGTCAAAGGCCTTTGTGGACTGAAAAGCCAGGAGGGTAGCTGTGACAGCATTTCAGTCCTGAACAGGAAAAATTTCTTACTGTATGAAGAGAAAGCTCCCCAGCCCACGGTATTAGTGACCAGTCTGTGATGTCCCTGTTGTTTGCCCAAAGCATCAGGAAGTGAGTGCCTGCATTGTTCAGCTCTCCACCGCACCTAGCTTCTGATCCATGACAGGAGCTACTACTGTCCCTCTTAAAGCCTAGATGAAAGGGCCTTTGATGGTCATCAAGACACTTAGTCCTTGGAGCTAGGGGTTCCTAGAAGGTTCCCTAGGCCCAGACAGAGGCCTGGCTCTGCCCCAGCTGCCGCTGAAGAACCACATCTGGCTTCTGGGGTGCTGTTTTGCTCCATAAGGGAGCTGCCTCTGAGAGATTCCTATCAGTAAGGAGTGTCCCTTTCTGTGTGTACTTTTGTGAGCTAGCAATGTCACAAGGTCCTTGCATTCTTTCTGCCTGCATAGCTTCTGCAAACACCACAGGGCCACAACCTAGTCAGCCTGCTTATCCTTACCCTGTACCAATCTCATGCCTCTTGCCTCTATGAACTCAGTGTGAGCAAGACAACTGGGGTCCTGTCAGATCAGCAGATATCCTTGTCACAAGTCTCTGGTACCTTGATTCCTTTCTCTTCATCTAGAACATTCTCTTCCTCGCTGTGGGGGAGGCTGGCCTGTCTGTTTTCCTGAGCTGCCCCACCCCACTCTTTCCGACTACTCACAGGGCTTTTGTTTTTCTGACTTAAAAGCTCCCCGGATTCTGGAATCCATTCACTCCCAGAATCACGTGACAGATATTTCGACTCTGAATTGAGTCTTGGAGAGCCGGCAGAGAATGAATCCTTTCTGTGCATCCTGGGCCTTGTGTAGTCATTCCTGAGTCAGTTTTTCTTCACCTGAGGAGGAGGAGATGGTTTAGGGGAACATTGGGGGGAGGCAGGTGGACAGTGCTGAGAAGTTTGAGTACATGATAGCAGGGTGAGCTAGGGAGGGAGAGCATCCCTCAGATGGAGTGGGGAGAGCATGCCTAAGAGGGAGTGGGGGAACGTTCAGACAAGGGGACAGGCCATGCTGGGGGCTTTCAGGAGCTTACAAGTGGGAGACCAGGAGAACTTTATTAGTGGAACCATTATGCACACCTGCACACACACACACACATACACACACACACACACACACACACACGCATACACACAAATACAAGTTCATGCACACATACAGACACACACACACACAGAGACACACACAGACACAGACACACACACACACACACACACACACACACACGCAGACCCTATTTGGTGTTGCTTTTGGGTTTTCCTCACTGAAGTGCCCCAGTGCTTCCTCATGTGAGGCCTGGTGTTGAGAAGTCCTGGGAAATGAGCACTTTCCCAAGATTCTCTTGGCTCTTTGTCCCCTTTCCCAGGCAACCCTTGCTGACTTCTGTACTGGAAAGGGAGGTGAGCTGTACCATCCTGCAAGAGCAGAGACACTCTCATCCATGAGGGAGACAATTGCTGGCTGATACCCAGAGTGCATTTGATGCCTTCCAAGACACCCAGGGAGCCAGTCAGCTTTTCCTGCCCCTCAGATTAGCACTGGGCTGAGATGAGGAGCTGGGTTTCCAGGCAAGAGGATTATGTACAAAGGGTTGGTCCCCTGGAGGAGCCCTATGTGCCTGAGGACAAGTGAGTCATGGGTGGAGACTGAGGTGAGAGTGGCAGGAGGTGACAGGAATGTCTAAAGAGACCTTGAAAGCTAGTTTCAGTTTTCTGAGTCACTGGGAGCCACAGATGGCTGTTGAGGAGAGGAGTGACTTGATTGATGGGCTTGTAGAGCAGCCGATTGGTGGAAGGCAAAGAGGAGGGCAGATCAGAGCAAGCATTGCTGAGAACTGGTAAGAGAGAATGTGTGTCACTTTCCCTGTCACTTCCCTTCACTACACACACACACACACACACACACACACACACACTGACACACAGAGACATACACACATACACATATATACATATACAGACATACACACACACATATACACTGACACAGAGACATACACACATACACATATGTACATATACAGATACACACACACACACACACACACACACACACACACAGAGGAGGTGGAGGGGGAACAGGGGGAGGGGAATAGCAAATAGCCAGCCTGTCTTCTCTGTTCTTTGTTCTTGTTGGGTTCTGTTCCCACTGTCCAGTTAGGCTGACTTAAGTCAGATCTCAGCAGCTCTGGGCTCAGGCATGAGAGAGTCTGAGCCAGTGTCTCTCCAACCTGAACATGCCCCAGTCCCTCTCAATTTGGCTTTCTGCATCCAGGAACTAGGGTTGGACGGTAGCTGGGAGGGAGCTGAGAAGCATGGTCTAAGGCGGCTGGGGAGCCTTGGTTTTACAGTTGGTGAAGGCCCTGTCCAGGTCACAAGCTGCCCCCTGGGGAATCCTCGATGGCCATAAGTCTCTAATCTAAACCAGAAACAAGATGTTCCCAGCAGAGCTCACAGAGGCCACCAGGAAGATTTGGGGGGCGGGGGATGGAAATGCCTTTAGCGCTGGTGTCTGGCCTAAGGCCAGGCATTGGGGAACTGGTTAGGACTTGTTCAGCTCTTCATCCCAGGCTCTCAGCACTCAGGATGTCTAGGTTCTCAAAACTCCTAAACAACCCAACAACAGAGGCTATGGATATAGCTCAGATGATAAAAATGCCTGCCTAGCATGGGTTGGGTACTGGGATTGGTTTCCAGGACGGTGATGGTGATGGTGATGGTGATGGCGATGATGATGATGATGATAAAATACAATTTCCAAGTTGGTGGAGCAGGGTACAGGGAAGTAGGTGTGAAAGGTAGAGGGTGTCACATGCACACCAAGAGCATCCTTGAAGGGCCCAAGGGCACACAACTGACCTCCCTAGTTCACAGTTTGGGAAACCAAGTCCCAGGCAGAAGCAATGGAAATAAGAAGCAAAAAAAAAAGGAGCCTAGGCCCCGGTCCAGAATCCTCTCTGGGCAGGTGTGGCTCTTTGCTTAAATCTGCTGCCTCCAAGGAGTGTGAATAATGGCTTCCTGAAAAAGTTTTAGTTAAGCGTGGGGGGGCGGGGGGGAAACATTCCCGAGGCTGTTTGTACTCTGCTGCCTGTGGAGTTGAGGCTGGCATAGCTATTTCAGCCCAAGCCACAGGGTCCTATTTATAGGTCTGTGTGATTAGCCTGCCCTATGTCAAGGACCTTATCCCTTCTGCCCTGCCTGGCCATGGCTGAGGAAAAAGCCCTAACAGGAATGGCAAATAGCAGGGGGTTGAGGGGAACTCTGTGAAGCATGCTCAGGCGGGGTAGGCAGTTTAGCTAGCAGGTAGGCTCTCTGCCTGTTCTGATGCCCTCTTCTGGCCTCCAAGAGCAATGCATGCATGTGGTGCAGCAATAAATGCAGGCAGAACACCCACACACATGCAAGTAAATAATTTTTTTTTTTTTTTTTGAGACAGGGTTTCTCTGTATAGCCCTGGCTATCCTGGAACTCACTCTGTAGACCAGGCTGGCCTCGAACTCAGAAATCCTCCTGCCTCTGCCTCCCAAGTGCTGGGATTAAAGGTGTGTGCCACCACCGCCCAGCAAGTAAATAAATCTTAAAAATAAATAAATTAATTAAAAAAAAGATGTATTTTTATTTTCTGTGCTTTGCCTGCATCTCTTCATCGCTCTATGTGTGTCTGGTGCTGAGGAGACCTCAGAAGACATTGCATACCCTGCAACTGGAGCTACGGACAGATGATGGGTGTGAGCTGCCGTTTAGTGCTGGGAACTAACTCAGGGCCTCTGCAAGAGCACCCAGTGCTCTGAACCACTGACTCATCTCTCCTGTCCAAGTAGGTGCTTTGTAAGGGAGACAGACAGACAGACACACACACACACACACACACACACACACACACAGACAGAGACAGAGACAGAGACAGAGTCAGGGAGAGAGGAGAAAGACAGAGAGACAGAGACAGAGAGGAGAGAGAGGGGGAAGGGAGAGGGAGAGGGAGAGGGAGAGAGAGAAGCAGGCTTCAAAAATCAAGTAGCCCCAGGTTTAAACTCTGTTTCGTGTTTCCCAGCTGCATGGTCTTCAGCTGAAGCTTTCTAAGCCCCAGTTTCCTAACCTACTAAGTGGGGTGCTGACACCCATAAGTTTTAGTTAAGATTCAGAAAAATGATACTTATGACATTCATATCACGGAACTGTGGAGATGGCTTAGAAGGTAAAGTGCTGGCCCCACACACCTGTTGGATCCCTGGTACCTATATAACCAGAGGGGAGGGGAGGGGAGGGGAGGGAATGGGAGGGTATAGGAGGGTAGGGTAGGTGAGGGGAAGGGAGGGAAGGGAGAGAAAAGAAGATCCCTTAGGGCTTGCTGGCTTAGACTGTCAGAACCAATATGTTAGCTCCAGGTTCAAGTAGAAAACATGCCCCTCCCCCGAATTAAGATCTCTAGCCTCAACATGCATGAATGTGCACACACGCACAAGCACACACAGACATACCTGCATACATGCGCGCGCGCACGCACACACACACACACACACACACACACACACACACACACACACACACACACGATCGCGCACAGTTCTTGTCATGATGCCTGCTGCATGCTGAGCGTCCCTGTGCAGTAGGAGGTCTTACTTGCTGGTGAGGAGCTGGGGCTCCTTATGTAGCGCACTGCTCAAGTTGGTGGCTTAGAGCAGTCAAGCCTGGCAGCCCTGGCTTCCCACACTGCCCACTCTTCTCTCTCCTCCTCCCAGCCCTCTGGGCCTATCCTGTTCCCAAGAGCAGGGGAGTTTTGTGTAAGTGATTGTTTTTCTTAAGAAGTTCCTTCTGTAGTGCCACAGGATGACTCAGAGCTCTGAGTCACAGCTGATGGCAGGAGCAGGCACACCCTGGAAAGGAGGCAGAGGGAAAGGAGAGAAGAAAACAGGAAGGGGACCGGTTAGTCCCAGCTGTTCCGCTGTTTGGTTAAGGAGACCCAACAGGTCCCCTCTCCTGCTTAGCCTCAGTTTCCCCAACTATGGTTTTACCAAGTAGTTCCTTCCCATTGGGGGCTGATTCTTAGAATCGGGCTCCTGGGCCCACCCAGATCTACACAGACCGAGGCTAGGGCTGGGTTTGGGAGTTTGCATGATTTCCGCCCCCGCCTCCCTGAAAGGATTGTGCCTACCTACCTTGTGTGCAGACATGTTACAGCCACTCCAGAGGCTGTCAGCCTCTCCAGGCTACTCTCAGCTGGGCCTCAAGTTGCTGACAATAGAAAGCTGATTTCTCCAGCTAGGGAGAAATATACTAGGGCTTTTTGTTTCCAAAACAACATTCCTGAGACATATTTTACATAACTGATTAGAGAAAATGCACATATCGTTTCCATATATAATTCCCCCATTTCCACAAACTCAGTGATTTTTTTTTTTCTTAAGCAAATTTGGAGATTTGTAGACCAGGCTGTCCTGGAACTCACAGAGATTCTCCTGCCTCTGCCTCCTGAGTGCTGGGGTTAAAAGTTATCACAAGTGGAAAGAACGTTTTCATTACCCAGCCCCCAAAATCTCTTGTGCTCCATGCTTGCAGTCTCTCCTCCAGTGCTCCCTACAATCTCTCCTCCAGTGCTCCTTAAGTCTCTCCTCCAGTGCTCCCTACAGTCTCTCCTCCAGTGCTCCCTACAATCTCTCCTCCAGTGCTCCCTACAATCTCTCTTCCAGTGCTCCCTAAATCTCTCCTCCAGTGCTCCCTACAATCTCTCCTCCAGTGCTCCCTAAATCTCTCCTCCAATGCTCCCTACAATCTCTCCTCCAGTGCTCCCTAAATCTCTTCTCCAGTGCTCCCTACAATGTCTCCTCCAGTGCTCCCTACAATCTCTCCTCCAGTGCTCCCTACAATCTCTCCTCCAGTGCTCCCTACAATGTCTCCTCCAGTGCTCCCTACAATCTCTCCTCCAGTGCTCTGTCCATAGTTAATTAGCATGTGTATAGCTCCCTGCCCATCTCCTTTCTGGCCCTGTGCAAATTGTCACCCTTCTCTGAACGTAATATTTCTTCTCTGTAGGATAGCCACACCCTCTTGCAGGTTGTTAGGGTTTCCCCAGCGTGCACAGTGCCTCATTTGCAGTAGGCAATGGGCACACAGAATCCTAGTGCACAACACACAGACTCAGGCAATATTTCAAGGTGCTTACCTAGTAGGTCAAATGCTGGGATGCAGACTGATGCATTAGCTACTTTAATCTACACCATTCTGCCAGAGAAATGTTACTGTCGGTCCAGTTTAGATCTGAAGAAGTTGCTTTGGCAAGGTCACGTGATGGCAGAGGATAGTGGGTGTGGCCTTAACTGTAACGTTGAATCCCTGCCCCCTAGGCTGTGAATGCCCCTGGGGCGAGGAACACCATTTATGGGTCTAAAACAAGGATGTGGCGTGTCTTGCCCAGGGCTGAGCCATAGTACAGTGGACATTGGCAACAGCACATAGCAGTGTGTGCAGTAGTCATGACTGAAGAAAAGAGTGAATTCACATACAAAGTAGACCTTACCTCGAAGCCTAAGGGACACAAGGCCTGGCATGTAATGTAGTCACATGGTATGTATATGACACTGGGCGTGGTGCAGCATATAAGATGTATAGGCATGGTCTCAAGAGCTTGGTACTTGAGCTCTAGCTGTTATGTGTTCCTAGGCCCAGTAGGCATTGCTATCTTGGTAGGATCTAGGACTCAGCAAGCAGGCAGTACAAAGGCCTGCCTGTACCTCCTGTTTCTGCATGCCAGAGAGTAGGCATGTTCCAGAGGAATACTGGGGCTCCGAGTACACCCACTATTCCTTTAGCTCAGGCAGGGGTCAAGGCATGGGACCAAGTTCATTGTTCAGGAACTGCTGCCAGGCCCCCAGCTCCCCTCTTTCCAAGCCAGTCCTGCCAGCACTGGCGAGGGCCAGCACCGGTAATTTTCCTCTTCCGAGATTCTCCTTCTGATTGGCTCCGTGGCTGCTTTGCTGGCTCGAGAGAGACTGCCTCCCAGGACTTTGGGGAAGAGACAGCTGTACTGCTGTTGGAGCCCACAAGCAAATTGCTAACAGCTGCTGTGGGAGGTGCAGAAAAGGAGGCTGTGGGTTACAGGGGGAGCATCTTGAGCCCTCTTGGTACCCCGAACTTACCAATTTATTCTGTCTCTTCTGAACCAGAGTGGCAGTTCCAAGGTCACACATACCCAGAATGAAAACTAGGTTCCTGGGTTCTGGGAGGTGGTGGGCAGGGAGCTGAGGTCATATAGAACTCAGTCCGATGACAGAGGATGTTTTGGTGGTCAGGGAGCGCAAATGCCTAAGGCTCCTGGGCACCAGAGGATGGCCTTGGGAGTCCTGTCTGTCAGTACTGGGGCCATGGAAGTGTCTCGGACAGTGATAGGACATGAACATGAGATCTTGTGAATCCTTTTACTCTGCTTCTTGCTAGCCTCTGACCTTCATCTCTTCATGGAGATTTTCTGCTATTTTATTTTAAATTAATAGTATGTGTAGCAAATCTGTGATGTAGCCTGGCCATTCTATGTCCAACTTTAGAGTGGTTGGTTTTCTGGCTAACACTCAGCTGGTGAGTGTTAGGGTCTGTGTTCTTTAGAGAGGACAGAGAAGGCCAGATTCATAGAGGAATGGAACTATTGGAACTAGATAGCAAAGTTAGCTTTTAGGGGTAGGCGAAGGCCCTTCCCAAGACCCTCACATATCCCTGAATTAGCCACTACACTATTTCTGGCCTTGATTGGAATACTCCAGCTGTCCTCTGGCTTGAATGTGAAAAACTAAGTGAAGGTCAAAGATAGGTCAAGGATGGGTATGGGGCAAGTGAGCGGCAGGCACTTAAGGGCTGGACAGGTGCTGGAGGGCCTTCTTTGGACATCACAATTACTAAGCACCAGGTAAGTAGCACATTCAGAGCCAGGGGCTTCTTTAGTCCTACCAGACATTCAGCAGGGTAGGCATTGTTGCCCCATTTTACATAAAAGGAAATAAGATCATTGTAAGAAGGAACCATGTGCCCAGTCCTTTGGGCTCCTGCAGTTTCCTCCCAGAACATGGCTTAGTATTTCCTCGGCCGGAAGGTCACTCAACCTCTACCCGTCAGTCTCTGAGGCATTTGAGCTCATGGAGAGATGGCATGGGGTCCTGGATCCTATCATCTCCTCCCTCTTCAGCAAGCCTACCCCTTGGTCCTCTCTGGGACCTCTGTCTGCAGGCTGCAGGCATTCAGGCTATCGGCTCAAGCTGTGGCCAGAGCCACACAGGAAACTGTGGTGGTAGTTAGCTGTGGAGGTGTGGGAATGTAGAAGAGCTTCATATGGAGCCATTAGCAGGAGGATGATATCTGGCTGATACCACTGTTATGTCATGTCCTGGGACGCGTCCACCAGAACCGTTGGATCCTGGTAAAGGATGAACTTAGTCTCTAAATCAACTTGGTCACATGCAGTGCTCACCTTTTTCTCTTTCTTTGTCTTGGAGTCCCAGACAGTTCTGAACAGTGCTGGAGAATGGGTGGTCACTCATGTCATGTAACTCCTCTTGCCTGGATCCTCAAAAGGAGCAGATGTTTCTATCATGGGCAAAGTTGATGTAACAGGACCCAGCACTGTAAACATTAAAAACACATGGTTCCATGGTGTTGAATACATTGTCTGTCTTACACCCACCATCACCGCACATCCCTAGAACTCTCCACCTTGCAGAACTTGTTACTCCCAAAGATGTAAGGAGAGAGACCACTGGCTCAGATCATCATGGCCAAATTAATTGAAGCAAGCTTCTTAATTCGTGTACATGAGCTGCTCTCTTTAAAAGTGGGGTCCAAGAGATCAGCATTGGATGTGAGGAAGGCAGGGCTTTTATAGTCAGGGGTAGGGTGTTTCCAAATGAGGGATTTGGGGGCAAAATATGTGGAGTTACAAGACCAGAACACAAGCATAGCAAGTGAGTGCTAACAACCTCCTGAAACAAAGTTACGATTGCAAGGTGGTGGTAATAATATAGTCATAACAAGGTGGTGGTAATAATATAGTCATAGCACAGTATAGTCATAACAGCCTTTTCAAACAAAGACGGGATTGCAAGATTTTAATAACTTTTTGAAACAAAGACATGATTTGTTGCCATTTTCTGAGACAGGCAGTACAGAACCATTTGTAGTTACTGTTACAGCCTAATCCTTGAGAAACAGGTATAATCATAAACAGGAATGAACCTAGATTGTCTTTACTATAAGATGGCTTTCGAGTCAAAGATGGAGGCAGGCTGGTTCATCAAACTGAAGCTCTGCCTGCTCTGGACAACAGACACACATTTCCCTTCCTTTACAATGGTCACTTCACTGTATGTCCCCATAAATCTGGTTCTTCTCAGAACTTCATGGAAGTGGACTCACAGTGTTTGCTATTTTGTACTGGTGTAGTGTTCTCCAGGACCATCCCTATAGCAGGATGTAAGCTTTTCAAAGGTTACCATTCCTCTGTTGGAATATTTTTGTTGATTGTGTTCTTATTTGTTAATGAACAGCTGGTTTGCTTCCATGTTTTAGCTGTTATGGGCAGGACATCGATGGATGTGGGTGTGCAGATGTCTCTCAGACGCTTGCTTTTATAACCTAGTGTTTTGGAAAATTCATTTTATGAAAAACCCAGTCCTTTATCTTTTGTTTTAGTTGTCTCATTTGCATTTACACTAGCATTAAACACACACACACACACACACACACACACACAGAGAGCCATGGAAGCTCATTGTTGTTTATTTTGAGATCTGGTCTTGCTAGCTAACCCTGAGTGAGATGAAACTTATTATGTAAACCAGACTGGCCTCAAACTTGCTTCTGTCTCCCAAGTGTTGGCATTACAGGTACACACCAGCATACTTGGCAGGGAAGGGCTTTTTACCTCTGATTTACACACAAGAACATTGAAACCAGAGAGATAGACACTCACCTAAGCAACTGACTCAACAAAAATAGCAGCTCCCTTTTTACAGGTGCTTCATATGTATCAAGCTATGCTAAGCCTATCATGTCTCACCTGGCTAAAATCTTTTAAGATTTACTCTTTTAATTTTAAAGTTGTTTGTATGCTCCGTGTATATGAATGTCTGTGTGTATATGTCTGTGTGTGCCTGTATCTGTGTATGTGTGTGTGTGTGTGTGTTTCTCTGGGTGTGTGTCTCTGTGTACCTCTCTCTCTCTCTCTCTCTCTCTCTCTCTCTCTCTCTCTCTCTCTCTCTGTGTGTGTGTGTGTGTGTGTGTGTGTGTGTGTGTATGTGTGTGGTATGTAAGTGCAGGTAACTCTAGAGGCCAGAATGGGGTGTCAGATCCTCTAGGGCAGGAGTTACAGGTGGTTGTGAGCCACCTGATATTGGTGTTGGAAAACCAAACTGAGGTCCTCTGCAAGAATGGTATGTTCTCTTATCAGCTGAGCAATCATGCCTGTTCCCCTTATTAAATTCCTACAATCTTCACAGGAAGAAGATATTATAATCCCTACCTACAGATAAGGAAACGGAGGGTCTGAGAGCTGGGATGACTTGCTCAGATCCACTCAGCTAGTTAAGTGGCAGTTTAACCCATAGCTCCTGTTAGTGGTAATGCTTCCCAATCACATGCCCAGATCTCCCTCCTTGGAGCAGCTGCCTCCAGCAACATCTCTTTGTTCCTTTCTGCTCTGGCTGGGGCATCACAGATTCTGCCTTCTGTCTGCAGCACAGATCTGCACCATACCCAGGCCTCCTGCCAGTGCTTTGTCCAGCTGTTGACATACATTTGTGCCTGGACTTCTCCAGGGGTTGCTACAGAGCTCTAGGGGTGTAATAAGGGGTTAGGACTCAGTCCTTTGCAGTCCTAAGTTTCCCGGGGCTAGGGTGTTTGTCTCAGCATAGGGAAACTGATTGCTACAGTGAGTCCTAGTGGAAAAGGCCCTGGGCTCTGAGACATGACAAATCTTGTTTCCAGGGAATAGGGCCAGAAGCAGTAGGGCCAAGCCTCCTTTTAATGTCCTGACTTGGCTCACAACACGAGGTGGAGCTGGCTCTGGGAGAGGGTCAGTGGCTTCAGTCCCTGGGATAGATTCAACCAAGCCCCACTGGCCTTATTCCCAATAGCTGTCCACACCCAGGATAGACATCGCCAGGGCAGAGGCCCAGCTGGCCCTATCAGGGAACTCTGTTCCATGAGCCCCAGGCCTTGGATCTGGTGTTGTTGCCCACAGACCTGAGGTTTAAGTCTAGTATGTGGACACTGCTCGATGTCCTGGAGACATCATCTTCTGCTTGGTGTTATCTACAAAGAGATGAGAGGCCAATGACCTCTCTACTGGCAGTCTTGTGGCTTGCTCTTATTTCCTCCCATAGTTCCCTGTATACCAATGAGTGACTGGGGCTCAGAATGGGAAATGACCCATTCCACAGTGCACAGTCCAACCTGAGCCCAAGTCCCATTTGCAACTTGTGGTCTTACCTCTAGTTTGTCATCCAGTAGGTATGGATGTGCTCAGTTCAGTCCTCTGAGAGAAGAGAGCAGGCCATCGTAGGCATCCTTTGGGAGATAATGCATGTTAGGCCATGGGTTTCTTTGTTGTTCCATGAACCTGACACTACCCTCTTCATTTTATTTGGTTTTTGGTTTTTGGTTTTTGGTTTTTCGAGACAGGGTTTCTCTGTGTAGCCCTGGCTGTCCTGGAACTCACTCTGTAGACCAGGCTGGCCTCCAACTCAGAAATCCACCTGCCTCTGCCTCCCAAGTGCTGGGATTCAAGCCGTGTGCCACCACTGCCCGGCCATCCTCTTCATTTTAAAAATGAGGAAACTGAGGCCTTAGTTATAGGTACTGAGGCCTGTGTGCTTTCAAGGCCATGGGGCTTGCCAGAACTTGTGCTGGCCCTGTTTGCTTTCACTGGGTTTCATAACTCTTCTCTGTTTACTGACCATTGTCCCTATTGGCAAAATCCTAGGCCAGAAGGGTGGGTGCACCCAGGGGAACCAGAGAACAGCAGTGGGCTGAAAGTACACAAGTACCAGGAGAGACAGAGACAGAGACAGAGACAGAGAGAGCGAGAGAGAAATGGGGCGGGGGGGACTTCCAGCGAATGGCTGCCTGCCTGGGGAGATGAAGAGCTGCAGTGTCTTGGGTGAGGGAACAGAACAGGGTGGTGTCTTCCCAGCCTGCCAGGGCCTTTTGTACACTGAGGCGGAGGGTGAGGGTGAGACATCTCATCTGGTTTCACCCTAGGAGGCCCACAGAGATCCACAGATTGACTCGAAGTTAATCACAGAAGAAGGAAGGGGTCAAGAGATGGTTGTGAGGCCCTAGATCCAACCACGGGGGAGGGAAGGGCCCCTCAATCTATCCTGTGGCAGATACTGAGAGCTGCCTGGTATATAGGGGGCACTGGGCAGAACTCACACACAGCCAAGATGGGAGAGATCAAGGGGGTCTCTAAGGCACAGCGAAGAGAAGGGACCTGGACGTACATTAATCAAAGAGATGGCAAATGGTGCTACATTCAAGTCAGAGCACCCGTCCCACGTGTGAGTGTCTTGGAATGGAGGTACCACGGTCTTTCTCCACCCAGTGGCCATGGCCTGAGGATCTCCTTAGATGTCATCCTAGCCTGGGAGATGTTGTAGGGCCTGCTTGCTCTAGAGATGTCTGGCGACCTGCTTGGCAGGGGCTTGAACTGGTTTAGCAACAGCAGCCTTTCCTGTGCTAGGTTGCTGCTCCCTCCCCAGGTGAGGCGGGGCCAGGGCTCTTGCTTTGTCTCCCAGACAGAATTGTGTCCACAAACCCCAGACAAGGTTTTGAATATCAGCAGTGCCTGAGTCTCAGTTTCTCTGCCATCAGTCCGCTTTCCTTTCTTGTTATGCACTTGTATCTACTTGCTCCCCTGAATTCATACATCTTTTTCCAAGCAGGGAACAGAGTAAAGACAGGGTTTCCCCATCATAGTCTCTACTCCTGGTGCTCCATAGTGAGAGGTTCCAAGCTTTGGGGTCTTATGGGACTTGGTCACTCACTGGATCTGGAGGAGAGATGACATGCTGTTTCTGATTTCAGAATCTCCTTCTTACATCAAGGGGTCATGGGTGGTCTGATTCAGAAAGACCTGTCAAGGTGAGCTGGTCGAGTGTCCCCGTTTTGCACACAGGGACCTTGAAGCACAGAAGCAAGTAGGTTCTGGGCAGGATGGGCCATGATCTGGGGCCAGAACTGGGCCTTAGAGTGAAGAGTATTGAGGCCTTGCCTTTTGCATGGACGCCGAAACCCAGAAAGGGAGAATGAGTTGCCTAGAGTCATCCAGGAAGTCTGTGGCAGACCCTTCCCTAACGAGGACATCCCCCTCTCACCCTCACTTAAACCCTCTTGTTCTCTTGAACTCACCAACCTCTTCCAGGCAGGGAACCAAATATTGCTGCCCCATCCATATCTCCTTCACTGATGCCTTGGAGTGAGAATTTCTAGGTTTCAGAGGCTTAGAGAAGGCAAGGGTAGGGGGCCTTGGTCACTAGAGCCCAAACTCCATAGCTACATAGCCAGCAAAGCTGCACCACCTATGTGATCATTAACCTGGGGGATCCTGGGCTGGTGGTCACTGACCCCAGGGGTCGAGGCCAAGCCGTAACGGCCTTCTGTTAATCACCAGCTAGGTAAACTGGAGCCACACTGCTCCCTGTTCCTGAGGGGGCTCTGTAGCCAGGCCAGCTGCTGGCTCAGGCTCCTTGTCATTTCCTGAGTCAGCCAAGGAGCAAGTATCTCCTCAAACATGTACTTAAAGCATTCTCTCTAGACTGCAGTTCTAAACAAACAAACAGACTCTATTGCATATATTTCTTTTCTTTAGCTTTTTCTAGGGGTGGGGTAGGGTTTCTCTGGGCCGCCCTAGCTGTCCTGGAACTCTCTTTATAGACCATACTCGCTTTGAATTCATAGAGATCTGCCTGCTTCTGCCTCCCAAATACTGCAATTAAAGGTGTGCACCATCATTGGCCAGCTGGATATATCCACATCACGTTTTAGATCTTGTGCTTTAAGCTGTTATTTCAGGAAGCGTCTCAGGATGTAAGGTGTGTAGCATGCACAGTCCACTCGCTGAAGTACACAGTTCTGTGGTTTTTCTGTGGTGTGAACTGGTTGTATGATCATGGCGTGGTATTAAAATTTCCCCACCATCCTGAAAGCTTCCTTGTGCCAATTACAGTGATCTGAGGACTTTTTTTTAGCCTTGGGCAGCCACGGCAGTGTCCAGGGTGGCGTTTCTATCCTTGTTGAAGTGACGGCTTTAACAGTGTGTCATTTACTGACTTTGCAAGGGTTTGTGCATCAACTGTAGATTCTTTCCTTATAGAAAGGAAGAGGTGTCATTGTGCAGTTTGCTTCTGGCACCTGGAGGTCTCTCCATGCCTACTGAGTGCCTACTATGTGCCACCAGGCACAACTGGCTCTGACTTTTTTTTTTTTCTTTTCACAGTTGCATTGTGGTCCATTGTGTGACAGTCCCATCACTTATGTCCCCAGGACATTTTGGGTCCTTTCCAATTCTCTTCTTTGAACAATGCTTCAATGAATATCCTTGTCCTTTGCCAGCAGTTCTGTAGGGAATGCTGTATTATGTGTTTTGAATATGCACAATCTACCTTTTATCTAGAGAGGTGAAGATGGTTCCAGCCTCCAGGAATATTCGTTGGAGCAGTGCGGGCTTTCATCACTTCTCTCAATCGTGCCCAGGGCAGCCCGCTGCAGGGTCCACAGGCTCGAGTGCCCAGGGCAGCCCGCTGCAGGG
>NW_022196897.1:23224672-23241924 GCF_008632895.1 Mastomys coucha
ACAGGCTCGAGTGCCCAGGGCAGCCCGCTGCAGGGTCCACAGGCTCGAGTGCCCAGGGCAGCCGCTGCAGGGTCCACAGGCTCGAGTGCCCAGGGCCGCCTGCTGCAGGATCCACAGGCTCCAGTGTGGGCTCCCTACACTGTGGAGCCCAGAGAACTCAAGGCTTCTACATACACCTGATAAAATCCAGTTTCTAGGGGTACCCACCTTCCTTGCCAGCTTCACTTCCCTTGCTAAATCAGATCCTAGCTATTTACTGGGTATGGCCTGTGTTTGCCTGCCCTCTGCCCATATGCTGTCTACCAACCCCCCCACCCCCAATGTTCTTAGTCTCCTTCCCCTGTGAACTTCAGGGCCCAGGCCACGTGAGGTCCCCTATAACCCTCAGTCTCAGCTGTCCTCTGTGTTCCCTTAACTGTGAAGTGTTTCTCCTTAAGTGGGAGGGAGAGGGCAAAGTTAGATAGAAGTCATGCAATGTAGGCTCCCAAGGGAGCTGGGACAACAGAGCATTGTTTGTCACTTGCAGACCAGGTTGTCTGAGCAAGCCTGATCTAACCCTCTGCAACCTCTAGGAGACTAAGGCACAGGAAAAAGCAGGTGCTACTTAGGAATCTAACCTAGGTCCACACTTCCCAGTGGTGGGGAGTGAGGAAAGACTCAAATCCTGGCTCACCAGGAGAGGGGAGAGGGCCTGAAATAGAAAAAAAAAAAAAGGTTGCAGAAGGAAATGGAAGTGTCATCCACTAAAGGGGACAGATACAAGTGTTGCTTGAACAGAGGCAACCAATCAACAGGTGACAACTTTGTACAACAAACTAAGATTTGCTCAAAAAACAAAACAAAACAACAAAACAACAAAAAAAAAAAAACAAAAAACAAACAAAAAACAACCCAAAAAGATACTTGAGTTGGAAACCGCCACAAACTTGTTAGTTCATGCTAGGTGTTTTTTGTTTGTTGTTTAGTTTTTGTTAGCCCTGCTAATTGGCCCGATAAGAAGGGGGTTGCACTGGTCACAGAAAAACAGCTCTCACGGGTTAGCCCCTGCTGTATGTCAGACACATGCCGGATCTCCTGGTTGGAAACTAGGGTCCAAGGGGCGACCGCACCCAGTCGGGTTGGTCCCAGTGGGAAGGGAACCCAGATGTCTCAGAGATCCTGGACAAATACCCACCTCCCCCGCGGGCCGCAAGTCCCTCCCTGCGGGGCGGTCCCCAGCTAGGGCGGGATGGGAAGGCTGGTTACTTAAAGGTTGGGGCGACCAAGGGGCCGCGGCCGCAGCCTGGGTCCTCACCGTCGCCATGGCTCCGTACCGCTCCTCGCTGCTCTGCGCGCTGCTCGTCCTGGCGCTGTGCGCACTGTCGCCGTCCCATGCAGCCACCGCATCGCGGGGCAGGACCCAAGAGAGGGCGCCCCAAAGTCGGGTGTCTGAGGCGCGGGTGAGTGCCCGGGGTCCCCGGGGCTCCCCGAGTTAATTGTCTATTGTAAGTTCTTGCAGATACAGCGCTAGGAAAAGGGGAGTAATTCAGGTGTAGAATGGAAAAACTGTTTTGTTGCTTTGTAAGTATGTCTTGCTGCTTCGGGGCTCCTGGGGGCGGGGGGGGGGCGCAAAGCTGTTTCCCTCCCTGCAGGCTAACCTCACCTTGGCCGGATCTTTCCCCACTACTGATTCGGATCCTATCTCCTTTATCACGTCTAATTACTGTTCTTCTTGATGGTCTTTCTCTGTCAGATTCCACTGCATTTGCTGTTTGTCGTGTTCGTCTCCTCCCGTTCTGTTTCTCCTTTGAAAGCCTATGGACAGGACTGTTATTTTATTCTTTCCTCTCTACCCTGACCATTGACTCCTCCCCTGCCCGACCCCTCCCACTTGTCGATTTCTCTACTCTTCGCTACCTGAGCTTTTTTCCCTCCCGAATCGCTTCTGACTTCTGCCTGATTTTTGTTCCAACCAGACCTTCCTGTCTGAGGTGACCTGCTGACATCCCTCCTTAGGCGCAAACCTAACCGTCTGTCCCATTGGCACCCTCAGAGCATGTCTGGCAGCCTTTCCCACCCTCAAACCTTCTCCTAACAGGTTCCCCCTGCAGACTTCAGGCTCCATCCCTCCCCCCTTTTCCAAGAAAATTTGGTGGGTGGGATCTGGGGGCGGGGCAGGAGGGAGGAGGCAGGCAGCGCAGGAGACCACTTGGGCCCACTAAGCCAAGCCTTTCTTGGGCTGTGATGGAATGGAGCTGAATGATCCTTCCCCCTTCCAAGGACCCAGGATCAGGCCCCTTCCCTTTTGATCCTCGATTTCCCCATTTGCAGAGTAGGGGTGGATAATGCGTTCTAAGCTATAAAGGTGCTGGAAGAGAGTGTGCACCTGGGGAGCAGGAGATTTACCACTGCCATCTGGGAGCGTCTATCCATAGATACAGAGAATACCTTTGGAGTCCAGGGCCATTCCTCAATGTTGTTTCCCAACTGGGGGTCCCTGAAAGACAGCCTGCCTCTTTGTGCCTTAGCTGTTTCCCCAAAAGGGAGGGAGCTCTGCCTCCTCTGTCACACCACCAAGTAGGAGAGCAGAGGAGCCAGCCCTGGCCTGGCCAGAGCTGAAGACTAGAGTATATGTTTTCCTAACTCCCAGAAAGGGGTTGACTCTCCTCTACCACAGGGAGAGCACGAGGCTCAAGTGAGTCACTCTTGGTGCTGGAACCTGCCCTCCCTCATGCCTGGGGTCTCTCCTTGCTGAGACCCACACTTCTGCTCAGGTTCTATCCTGTCTCTCTGCAGCCCAGCACTATGGTGGTGGAACACCCCGAGTTCCTGAAGGCAGGGAAGGAGCCTGGCCTGCAGATCTGGCGTGTGGAGAAGTTTGACCTGGTACCTGTGCCCCCCAACCTCTATGGAGACTTCTTCACGGGTGATGCCTACGTCATCTTAAAGACAGTGCAGCTGAGGAATGGGAATCTGCAGTATGACCTCCACTATTGGCTGGGTGGGTGAAATGCTCCTGCTCAGCCCCACCCACCCGCGACCCCCAATGGCATGGATATACTATACGGGGAACCATTGAACTGAGTGCTCTGTGCCAGGCCTTTGTTAGTGGTTTCATGATTACGCTCTAGAGCCAGCCTGCACAAAATCAGATCCCAGCTCTGCCCCTTGACCTGGGACCTGCCCTTCAGCAACTCTATATAGAATAGATATGCTGACCACTATGCTTCCCCAAGATGAAAAATAAGACATCATGGAGACCCTCTACACACACACACACACACACACACACACAGACACAGACACACACAGACACAGACACACACACACACCCATGCTTCCTTGGCTCACCTCCAAACACTCCCTCCTTGTCACTTCAGATCTAGGAGCCTAGAGTCTCTAACACTGGCTCTGATCTGTTTGTTTTAAGGTTTCCTTATTATACAGATGGAGTAATTGAGGCTCTTGGAAAGCAGGGAGGTACTAGCTCGATTTCTATAGTCAAGTCAGAGTAGAGCTGCTGGCTCTGCATGCCACCTCCCCAAAGGGCCGAGACCACTTTCTAGTAGCCAATCTCATGCTGCCCTTATGTTCCCTAGGCAATGAGTGCAGCCAGGATGAGAGCGGGGCTGCCGCCATCTTTACTGTGCAGCTGGATGACTACCTGAATGGCCGGGCTGTACAGCATCGTGAGGTTCAGGGCTTTGAGTCGTCCACCTTCTCTGGCTACTTCAAGTCTGGACTTAAGTACAAGGTGGGTTGGGTCAGTGGCACGGCTCATAGTCTTTCAGCCTTGCAGAGAGATGGACAGACAGGCCAAGTGTCAAGCTTTGGAGTTTAGCAGCCAGGAACCCTGGGTCCATACCCCCGTGGTCTTGGATGAACCAAACTCCTGCCCTGAGCTTTTAATTCCTTATCTTACAATGAATAGATTCTCTACAGCCCGGTAGAATGTTCACAGCATTGCGTGAGCCCAGAGGAGGCTTTCTCCCATTGGCCCAGGGAATGTGCCAAGTCCCAGTCCTGAGATCCTGCACCTGGTCCTTGTTGAGGCTTTCTTGGCAGAGGGCCCTGTGATAAGTATTTGACAGGTCCCTTTCATTCACATCTCTCTTCTTGATTCCCCCTCCTCCACATTTTCCACGTGAACTTTTCCAGATCTGTACCATGTTTTGTTTTTTTTCCTAAGCTTTCAGCCAGAACAAAATCAAGCTGGGAGCCCAGGAAACTGTACCTCAATATACTGTACAATTTCTAGACAGCCCCTTGTTATCTAGAGCCTGCCTTTCCTCTCTGGTGGCTGGAGAGCCAGTTATACCTGCCCTACAGGGCAGGGAGAGGCTTTGGTGAAGAGGTAGCTGGGAAACGTCCCACATGGGGCTTGGCTCCTTGAAGGGCTCAAGAGAAGCCGAATATTTATGAAGCTCAGCTGTATGGGTAGAGTAGAGAGAGGATTACAAGTTTATGAACCAGATGAGCCCCAGTCTCTCATTTTATAGGGGCAGGGGCAACTAAAGTACAGAGAGATTGATAAATTGGACCAGGGACACAGGGTGAGTTAATGCAGGGGCTATGACTAGATCCCACATCACCTGCCTGCCTGCCTCCCAGTGTTGTTCCCAGTAAGCCGCCCTGTCTCCCTGTTCTAAGGAGGACACGTGCCCTGCCTATGCCCCCATCTCTCTCTCTGGGCTTCAGAGTTCTCTTTGTCAGTGCAGATGTGACTCCCTCTTCCCCAGGTGAGGGGTAGGGATTGAGTGATAGAGTGTCCCTGTGAGACTTGATAACGAGGCAGGGTGTGTCCTGGACCAGCAGCCTAGGCTGGGTGGGGCTGGGTGTCTTCCCTGGCATCTACCCAGTTCTATTTGCAAGGTTACCATGGCCGAACAGCTGCTGCTGCCCAGCTGAGCAGCTCTATCCTTCCTCCCGCAACCCCGAGGAAGGAGAGATGGGGAGCCTAGCCCTGGGTTCAGGAAGACCTGCATAGTCTCTCCATCCGCTATTCACTTAGCAGAACATGTCAAGCTCCTAGATCAAGATGGGCATAGTGGCACAAACTTCTGAACCCAGAATTAAGGTAATCTTTTGCTAGATGCTGTGTCTGGGGCCGGGTTATGCACACACCGTGTGTGTGTATACATACACACACTTGTGTGCACCCCCCCCCACACACAGACACCTGCACATGCATGCACACGCACACTGGGCTTGTACATACACATATATATGAAGGAATGAGGGAAGGCAGACAGACCTGTATCACTCCCACTTGTGGCTGTCATGCTGCAGATGGCACTGGGAGCGTTTGTGACCTTGTTTTACCCCCGAAGGTAACCCTGGGAGGAGACCGGAGGCTCAGAAGGGTCACATAGCTGTAAGTGATGGAAGTGGGGTTCTAGCCCCGCCCTGCCCTGATTCTGTGAGGCTCTGCACCGAGCAGCAGGGGTCCAGGGGAGGCAGATCCCTTCCTTTCTAAGGACTTGAGAGGACTGCCAGTCTTCAGAGAGCCAGTTCACTGAAGGCGGGAAGGAAGAGGAGGATAGTCCGCAGGATTCACATGGTCAGCTCTCATGGGGATCAGGGCAGTCCGCCTGCCTTGGTTACCTGTTATTTTTCGAAAAGCTGAGCAGATATAAATGTGACAGTTGTCATGAACATTGCAGAGCAGGCTATGGGCACCCAGGTTTGAAGTGGTAGGTTCTATACATTAAGGATTTTCTATGGGAATCCCATTGCTGCTAGGGCATCGGCGATAGTCCCATTTCATAGATGGGAAGGCTGAGGTCCTGTGGAATGAACATACAAGCTAGTAGGATGTTCTTCCATCGAGGGCCTTCCACAGAATGTGCTATGCACTGTACTCAGGTCATGTCAGACTGTGAAGTACTGGGGCAGTACTGACTCTGTTGTGTAATGGAGGAAAGTGTGGTGCAGGGATGTTAAGCACCCTTCCGGGGTCACACAGCTGGAGAGTCATGCCAAGGGAATTCAGACTCAAGCGTGAAGGGTCTAACGCAGCCCAGAGCCAGTTTGGAGTGGATGTTTCAGGAGTCCCTCACCCTCCGTCTTAGTCCTGTGGGGCTTATCACCTGCATGTCTAACTAGCCGCTCCCATATCAAGGGGATTTTCTGGGATGTTCCAGACCACGCTCTGAGGACCACTTGAGAGGTAGAAACCAATCAGGACTCAGATTTGAGCCTTCAGTCATGAAGGAAACTGGCCCCTGGAGGACAGATGAGGCCCACAGCCAGCCCTGTTTACCACCTCGTATGGTCCTCAGGCCGCCCCCGCACTTGGCAGGCACTGACCAAGGTTCTTGGCCTCCCCACCCTCATCTATTATAGATGCGAAGGAGCCAGGCTTGTCACACAAGACTTGTTTCTATGAAAGCCTCCTCCCGGGAACCACTCTGTCTCGGAGTCAGAGAAGGGGCAGAGAGGGGCCACGAAGCCACCAGGGAGAGCCGCACTTGTTGTTACCCTGGTCATTCCTAAGTCACTGTCCTGGGTGGGAGTGGGAAGGGTTCCAATCCCTCATCACCTGACCTGCCCTTCACCTTCACCCAGAACCCTAACAGCCCCCCTCTGCCCCCGCACCCCCAAAGGCTAGGTTACTTTAAGTCCTTTGCTCAAAGGGAAGCTGGGCCCAGGAGTCCTGGAAGCCCTGGACTTCAAGACAGTTAGAAACCAGACATCCGCTGGGACCTTTGCTTAGAAAAGAGCTCTGAGCTAAAAGGTGCCCAGCTCCAGCCTCACTAAGGAGTTTTTTTAGTTACATATGCAGTTTGACTTTTTAGCTTTTTCTGTGGAAATTTTAGTGCTCGCTCCCATATCTCACTAGCTGAGTAAGCCAAGCTTGATATACATTAGCCAAGAATAAGAAGCAGCTCTCTGAAGTGAAGAACCCTGGGACCCCACCCCTGTAGGTGCAGACCAAATGGTGTTGGTCACTTTCATACTTCCACAAACCTCCTCTCATCACCGTGTCTTTAATTTGGGGAATGGCTCTTTAAACAGCTCACCCTGTAGAATTTTGTTCAAAGAATTTGATCTCTTCCTGCCTCACCCAAAAATTAGATTAGACAGCAACAATCAATCCTTTTTTTAAAAAGTTTAAAAAAAAGTAATAGAAAAAAAACTCCCCAAATTGCCATCCTTTCTCTTGTAGATTCACTGGTGTCTTTTGAGAACTAGCTTTATTTATTATGTGTGTGTATATGTATATATATACATGTGTATATATGTGTGTGGGACATGTGTATATATATATGTATATGTATGTGTATTTATGTGAGTATATGTATGTGTATATATGTATGTATGTATATATGTGTGTGTATATATATATATACATGTGTATATATGTGTGTGGGGACATGTGTGTATATAAATATATATGTATATATATGTGTATTTATGTGAGTATATGTATGTGTATATATGTATGTATGTATATATGTGGGTGGGTGTGTATGTGAATATATGTATGCGTATGTATACGTGTGTATGTATGTATATGAATGTATGTGTGTAATACATGTATGTATGTATGTATGTATGTGTATGTATATATATATATATGTGTGTGTGTGTGTGTGTGTGTGTGTGTGTGTGTCTCAAAATATCATTCCCTCAGTCAGTAGCAGTGAGTAGTGCATATCCTAAAAATTGATAGCCTGACTGTTCCTACTGCAGAGGCTGTTGTGAGTCCTGCATGGCCAGCAGGTGCCAGCCTTACTGCTGCTGAGTTATGCAGTCCTGGGGTCCTGTGGGTGACTGTGGAGGAAGCACAGAGTGCTGGGGTATGCTGCCCAGTGTCTGTCCCTCACCTTGTCCCCAGCGACTGCGACTGCCCTTGCTCTCCTCCAGCCTTCACATCATTCTTGGGTCTCAGGATCATGGCCACCTGAACTCAGGTTTATTCTTTCTGTGATGGGAAAATTCCTGGCTTGCTACTGACTTGTGGGCTTTCTAAGTCAAGATGGAAGCCACCGGTGTAGCCCTGTCCCACAACGAGGTCATTCCACTTGGTGGCACCACAGCTCTGCCTGGTGATGGGCTTTATGCCCACACCAAGAAGGGACACCAGAGGGCGCTCCAGTCTCTAGAAACTCGAAACCACTGGTACCTGGGCCTAAGATCTGATTTTGGGAGGAAGAACACGATTTTTCAGATTCAGACACACTGGGGTTTGATCCTGGCTGCACCACCCGTCCCACTGTGAGAGCTTGGGCGAGTCCCTTCACGTGTGGGCTCTGCTCTTCTCACCTGTGACATAAATGTGGAATGTGTGGTGTAGTGGGTATGATCATGTGACAAACACGTCCATTCCACTTACTGTTACTGTGCCTCACAGGAGCTGACTCTGCCTCCTTACACCCAGCAAGATTCTATGGCTAGGGTCAGTGCAAGGAGATGGGCTCCTAGGGTCCTGGCTAGGGTGGTCTGAGAACCTCTTTAGCCTCTGAGCATCCACCCCCATGGCGTGTGGAACAGGGGGACGTACAGGACCCACAGCAGGCTGCAAGGCTGGAAGCCTTGAGTGTGCCACAGGCTTGCTGAGCATGCCTGAGGAAATCTCTTCACTTCTCTGGGCCTTGGCTTGGGTTGGGCACAATGAGTGTCAGGTACCCGAAGCTGGGGACATCCCAGACAGCTTCCTTTGGCTTCCCACTGAACCGAGGGTGTGCGTGACAGCTGGGGCAAGGAAGCCTCCTTCAGGTCCTTCACAATTTGGTGGTGGCTGGAAGGTGGAGGAGAGGCCTGAGACTTAGAGAAGGGAGAGGGTTGTTGAAAGTCATCCATGGCTGTCGCATCCCTCTACCCGCCTCACAAGGCTCATGTGGACCCATGGGCCTATGGAACCCCCGCAGGATGAAGGAGACAGGTTGGTGTAGGCTAGGGATGTCCAAGACAGTCTTCAGAGAACCTCGCAGGGTGCAAAGGACTGAGATGAGTTGGATTAGCACTTACCAGTGAGTGTGTTGAAGAACAGGTGCTGGAACGGGGTGAGGTGGAAGAGTGGTGAGCTAGGGAGAGACTGTGTGAAACAGGGCAAGCATGGGCATTCCCCATAGGAGCCTTTGGTATGTTAATGTTCACTGTGTAACAGTCAGGGTCAGTGAGTAAGGAACATCCCCTACCCTTTGACGACAGATCCTTTGTCTTCAAGAATAGCTTGTGTAGTGTGCCACAACGTGCCCCTTGGGGAAGGCTGGTTTTGAGAGAGATATGTTTGTGGTCCTTTGATGCAGGTGGTGGTTCTAGGGAATCTTTTAGGTGGAGCGTAAGGTTCAGAGGGATTTGGTGTGTAAGGAATCTAATACTTCTTAGCCATGTGATTTTGGTAAATGTTATTTATTTTTCTGAACCTCAGAAAAGGGTGTCTCAGTATCAGACACAGGAACAGTGAAAGTGCTGGCTTAGCTGAGTATCTGTCCACTAGCCGGAAGTTTCCGTCCCTCAGTCCTGTGACACCTCTGTATCTACTTCACCAGATCTCCTCCCCTGGGCTAACACTGTCCCCTTCACCTGACAGAAAGGAGGCGTGGCATCTGGATTCAAGCACGTGGTACCCAATGAGGTGGTGGTACAGAGACTCTTCCAGGTCAAAGGACGTCGTGTAGTCCGTGCAACTGAGGTACCTGTGTCCTGGGACAGTTTCAACAATGGCGACTGCTTCATTCTGGACCTGGGAAATGTGAGTCTTGCCTGCCCTCTTCCTAGGCCACTGTGGTGAACTTAGCCAGGTCTGACTCAGGGGAGGGAAATACTTGTGAAGGGGTGCATGAACACTTGGGGGATGGAGACCAGAGACTGGATGTATCGGGCAGACAGATCTAGGATGGATAAGTCTGGTCCTACATCCCCACATGTAAACTCGAGCTTTTCATGCATGTATGCAGCGACCTTGTGTTCCCGTCATTTACACAGTGTTCTTGAAATGCCGCCTCCCTGATACCTGACATGCACCGCTACATACCTTTTAGAATATAAACACTCACTTCTAAGTGTTCATTTTTTTAAAGAGTTTATTTTATACGAGTGATCTATCTGCATGTACACCTGTATGCCAGAAGAGGGCACCAGATCCAGTTACAGATTGTTGTGAACCAACATGTGGTTGCTGAGAATTGAACTCAGGACTTCTGGAAGAGTAGATGGTGCTCTTAACCACTGAACCATCTCTCCAGTCCCGACACTCACTTCTGAGCACATGGCAGTTGTGTGCAAAACTGTAGGTTCTTGTCCACCATGGACACTATCCCTGTAGTGAATGCCCACACCCATAGACTTGGATGGAGCCATCGTGTACATATGACATAAGCATCACTGATTGCCTATGTACCTAGTATGTGATGATGTGCATGGGACACATCCCCAGGCCCACTTACGTGTTAGTGGTGGTGCTTCCTACAAATGTGCTTCGTAGCTCTGCATGAGCACAAACCTGCAAAATGGTCACAGCTGGACAGTGCACCCTAAAACTTCTGTGCATATGAGCCAGACAGTGCACCCTAAAACTTCTGTGCATATGAGCCGGACAGTGCACCCTAAAACTTCTGTGCATATGAGCCTGTGGTATGTATGTGTAAGGGTGTTTGGGGTGCGTATTCATCTGTGTAGCATGTGTACCTGCTACCTACAGAGGCCAGAAGAGGGACTTGGCTCCTCTGGCACTGGAGTTACAGATGGTTGTGATCTTCCGTGCGGGTGCTGGGGGTCGAACCCAGGTGCTCTGTAAGAGATGAGCTGCCTGTTCAGCCTCAGCATAGTTTCTTGTTCAGTCACATGGCAAGCTGTGTTATAATCCCAACTGCTGTTCTAAACCCAGTGAATGTACCTGCCCAACTCCTCACTGTAGATCAAGACACAAAGCATCGCAGCGCTCTGCAGAGCATTGGTTGTTCCTTCTAGGCCTGCTGTCCCGAGGGCAGCCATCAGAACTCTCAGTAGGATAGACTCAGGGTTATTTTTGCACATTTCTGAAATTATGTGCAGGAGATCTTCCTCTCTCCCACTGAATTCTTCTTTTCAGCCTTGCATCTCTGAGATTCCTCCATATTGTCGGAGCTCACTCAACTCTACGGGGACTCAGACACTTCATTATCCCTGCTGTTGATGGGCACTTGGGTGGTTTCTGGTCTGGGCTGTTCTGAACATTCTGACACTTTCATATCACATTCCATCACTAAAGGGAATCAGGGCCGGAACTCAAGTAGGAACTGAAGCAGAAACCATGGAGGCACACTGCTTACCCACCTGCCTAGAGAAGTTATTGCCTACAGTGGGCTGGGCCCCCCACAGCAGTGACCAATCAAGACAATCATTCACAGACATGGCCACAGGCCAGTCTGATTTGGGCAGTTCCTCTGTTGATGTTCTCTCTTCCCAAGTGACTCTAGGTTGTGTCAAGTTGACAATAAAAATAACTGGCACACAGGCAAGGTGTAGGTCAGAAACCACTGTGGATGAAGAGTGCTTGCACTTTTGCTTCCCACCAGCAGGGGTCTCTATAACAGATGCTCAGAGATGACATAACTTGTAAGTAAAAGCTGATTTAGGACCACAGGCTGGTGAGGGGGCGATCTGGCAGCCCTGTCTGGAGGCTGACTAGGTGCTTTATAAATGGCCGGTGTAGATAGGCAAATGTCTATCTGTAAAACAGTTGAGATACAGAGGTGATCTGCTCTGTAGTAGGAAAAACTGAACCTTTGAAAAAGGTTAATCCTAGCAACCGACATAGGCCTTTCCCTCCATCACAATGCCATCAGACTTTAACATGAACTTCAGAGGAACAAATCATATGTAAGCCACAGTGGCCAGCAATCTAGAAGTCATTGTACAATCAGTAATCCTCTAATGCAGATCACTCCATTGCCCTTGGGTGACGTGTGTGCCCTCTGCCAGCTCTCACCTGGGCAAGCACAGGCCAAGGGGAACTTGTATATAGCCACAGTCTGCATATTGACATTCTACTAGGTGGGCTTGTGCAAAGGCTGGACCCTGACTTCCTGGGGTCTCTGTCTTCTTACAGAATATCTACCAGTGGTGTGGCTCCGGCAGCAACAGATTTGAAAGGCTGAAGGCCACACAGGTGTCCAAGGGCATCCGAGACAATGAGAGGAGTGGACGTGCCCAAGTACACGTGTCTGAAGAGGGAGGAGAGCCAGAAGCGATGCTCCAGGTGTCTGTGGGGTATGGGTGGGGTGGACAGGGAGTTGGCCACCCCTTCCTTCTTTATGTCAGACTTACTTAGTAAGGCCCCTTGCCTTGCTCCTGAAGACCTTGCTTTGTTTGTTTTCTGGTGTTTTGTTTTGTTTTGTTTTGTTTGTTTTGTTTATTTTCGAGACAGGGTTTCTCTGTGTAGCCCTGGCTGTCCTGGAACTCACTCGGTAGATCAGGCTGGCCTTGAACTCAGAAATCCACCTGCCTCTGCCTCCCAGGTGCTGGGATTAAAGGCATGTGCCCCACTGCCTGGCTTGTTTGTTTGTTTGTTTGTTTGTTTTTTAACCTGGCCTGAACATTTAGGGAGTAAGAAGATAGCTTCCCGAAGCTCTACCTTCCCTGAGATCTGAGCTGGAATCTCAGGGTGTGAGGCATGCTGGGAGTGCACGCCACACCTGTCAGCAAGGATGAGCAAGTCTTTCAAAGAAGCAGACTAGGAAAGAGGTCCTCCCAACAGCTCTTGGGGAGTAGCTGAAACAACTGAGACCCAGCCATCAGTGTCTTCTTCTGAAGTGCATGTTATTTATAGCTCCTTCTGTTAACTGATGGATTATCAGCGAGGCTACAATGCTTTGAGAATCTGTCAACAGAGAGGCAAGGCTCCCTAGGACCAGGAGGAGTCAAAGTCTGTGCTACTTTGCTCCTACTTGTTGGGGACATCTAGTTCTGACTTTTTTGCAAAGGGATTTTATGGGGAAAAAGATCCAGACACCAGGGATAGTAGCTGGGATGGGACAAAGCAAACATAAGCTCTGTCGTGATGGCAGCTGAGGTCCCAACTCTGACAGTCTCCTAGAAGCAGCATAGACCTGTGAGCCTGTCTTCCCGGCTCTCCGTTCCTCTTTCTGTGAATGGAGAGCCATAAGATCCCCTCCAGTCCTGGCTGGAAGGTGTTTGCCAATTGCATTTGGCTCAGAGGCAAAGCAGATGACTGAGGGAGAGTCCAGACTGGGGGAGAGGCATGGGGAGGGAAGGACGGCTGGTACTTGATCCAAGTACTCCTTTCTCAGGAGTACATTCAAGATGCCAGGGCCAGGCAGGTTCCATCTGGAACATGGGCATGGCTGTCCATGAAGCCTGGCCTCCTGGTGAAGCCAGAATCCTCCATGTTCATGGACACTCTTCCACCCCATTGACACCTCCTCCAGGTACTGGGCCCCAAGCCAGCTCTGCCTGAAGGTACTGAGGACACAGCCAAGGAAGATGCAGCCAACCGAAGGCTGGCCAAGCTCTACAAGGTGAGCCCCAGGGTACTATCACCCATACAGTATACAGGGTCAGGCTGGGAGGCAGGAGGCTCCAATCTCCTAAGCTGCCCTGGCTGGGGAACTGATGTTCCAGGTCCCTGAAGTAAGAGGGGATGCTGAGCTCATCTGGACTCTGTCGTACTTGGTTCCCAGCCCCTTCTCCGTGAAATAGAAACAACATTTGTTGTTTTGGTTTGCCCGGGTTAGGTTTGTGGGGTTTGTTAACTGTTATTTGTTTGACAGGATTTCGTCTTTCTGTACAGCCCAGGCTAGCTTTGATCATGTCTCAGCCTCTAAGACCTGGGGTTACAGGTCAGCACCACCATGCCCAGCCAGAGGGTCATCTTTGCAAACATTTGTAGGATTTCTGGGAGTCTGTGCCAGGGTGCTGGGGATGAGAGAGTACCTTAGGAAAACACTATACTGCAGAGCCAGGCGAGAGATCATGTCTCCCTCATGTGTATCTGGGTGTCCTTTTCAGTGCTGGGGCCCATTCTGGGCCTTGGCTTGTGTACACCAAGCAGGTGCCAGCCCTTGCTCCTTCCATGTCATTAGAGAATCTGGGATGAGGCTCATGGGTTTTGCTATGTGGCATTCCCCAGCTCCCGAATCTCCCTCCCCAGGGACTCAGAAGTCCCTGCTTACCCAGAGCCCATCTTGTGAAATTTGGCTAGTGGACGTCTCTCCTTTCTAAATCGAATGAATTCTTTATATTGGGGTTTCTTAGATTTACAGGAATATTGCGGATAGTCCATAACCCTCATCCGACTTCTCCTTATCCTAATGTAAGTAAGCAGGCACACTTGTCAGCTAAGCGGCCAAGACTGGCCAATGGTGTCCACCAGTTATAGGCATGATTGTGGTTCTCCCAAGTTCATTCCAAGCATGGTCTAGTCTGGCACACCATGTTTGGCTGTTGTCATTTTTCTTTTTGCTATTCGTGATTTCAAAATCTTTTCAGCAAACTCTACATCTTCTCAGAGCCCCCACAATTTTACTAAGACACAGTCTCACATATCCTGGGCTTGCCTTCAACACTCTGCATAGCTAAGGATAAAATTCTGATCTCCGGTTTCTATTTCTTGAGTTCTAGGACTGAGGGTGTGCACCATGACACCTGGTTTATGTGGTGCTAGGGGAATAGACCCACAGGCTTTGTGCTTGCTAGGCCAGCACCCGACCAACTGGGAGCTACATGCTGGACCTCAAGCTCCTCCTCCCTTCCTTCCATTTACCCACTTTCCTATTCCAGGTGCAGTAGCATCCATGTTACATGCAAGATGGAAGAGCAGAAAAAGGCTTGGGTGTGCTGCAGAGCTGGTGGGCATGGATGTTGACCTGCCCCCCCCCCCGCCTCTGGTGCTCACATGCCCCCTTTTCTGTCCCCACAGGTCTCCAACGGTGCGGGTAGTATGTCAGTCTCCCTCGTGGCTGATGAGAACCCCTTCGCCCAGGGAGCCCTAAGATCCGAAGACTGCTTCATCCTGGACCATGGCAGAGATGGGAAAATCTTTGTTTGGAAAGGTATGGGGTGGGTCCTAGGTTCCACCTGTCCCCACTAGGATCTCAGTCCCAGGGAGAACAGAGGCTGCTGGGACAGTGAAGGCAAGTGGGATCTTGAATCAGTGTCTCATTTTGCAGTTGATTCACTGTATGATCTTAGGCCCTTGCTGGGCCCGAGTTCCTAGTTGGGCTCAAATGAATGTTTGCCAGTTGTATAACAAGATCAGTCCTCCAAGAAGTTAATGTAATGTGTGTGCATGTATATGTATATATATATATATATATATTCATATATATGTTTGAGCTCTGTGGGTCCAGTGTTTCCTGGGCCCCAGCATGCTGAGCGCGGTTAAGCAGTATGTTATTATAAGACTTGGAACTCTTAGCTAGGTATCAGGGTCTTTTGTGAAGGAGATTGCACCAGGAGGCACTAGGGAAGTCTTTGTGGATGGGTAGCCCCTGTGAGGTTCTTGGGCCCAGGTCGTTTCTGAGAACCCAGAGACATCTGAGAAGACCCTCAATGTGTCCTCAGATTGACACTGATGCTGAGAAGACTGAAGGGAGGGAAATGGGTAGAGACAGCAAGAACTTGAGAGCCTCCTTGAGGCTGGGCTGTCTGTCTGAGGGATGTAGGCATGGACTGGCCAGGGTCTTGCCCGACTCTTCAAGGCTCTGGAGGGCTGGAACAGAGGCTGTGGATAGAGAGGATCATTTTGCCTTGGAAGGAGCCTTCTGTGTAAAGTGTGCAGCCTGGGTGTCTGTACCCATGTGGCTGGCTAATTTCCTATGACCTCTCTGAGACCCCATTTCCTTATAGATGAGAGGACACAAATCAGCCATGACCTCCGTGGTTTAAAGCTGCTGTGTGGATTAAAAGGAATAATCTGAGTGTAGTTCTGGCACCGAATCTGTGTTCAGTAAATCCACCACAGTGGTTGTCATGGTTGCTCTTACTGACCAGGAGAAGGGGCGTGTTTCTTGGAACTAGGAACCCTCAGGGATTAGGAGTGGTGCTCTCTGGCTATTGTCTAAGTGTGAGAAGACTAGGGAGTCTGGTTGGCTACCCCTTTCCAGGCATCTGGTTGCTAACCTGGCATTGTTCCTCTGATTTCTGGCAGGCAAGCAGGCCAACATGGAGGAGAGGAAGGCTGCCCTCAAAACAGCCTCT
The DNA here is from genome assembly GCF_008632895.1 of Mastomys coucha. Taxonomy (NCBI): domain Eukaryota; kingdom Metazoa; phylum Chordata; class Mammalia; order Rodentia; family Muridae; genus Mastomys; species Mastomys coucha. Next base: position 23,240,798 of record NW_022196897.1, read on the forward strand.
GACTTCATCTCCAAGATGCAGTACCCCAGGCAGACCCAGGTGTGGCAAGGGATGGAGAGGGTATCCCATCCTCCTCAGCGTCTGGTCAGCACCTGAGGCTCCCTAAGACCCCTGCCTGGCAGTCTGGCCACATCCTAAGCCTCTCCCCCCTTTCCAGGTTTCAGTCCTCCCAGAGGGTGGCGAGACCCCTCTCTTTAAGCAGTTCTTCAAGAACTGGCGGGACCCAGACCAGACAGACGGCCCTGGCCTGGGCTACCTCTCCAGCCACATTGCCAATGTGGAGCGTGTGCCCTTCGATGCTGCTACGCTGCACACCTCCACCGCTATGGCTGCCCAACATGGCATGGATGATGATGGAACTGGCCAGAAACAGGTGATCGGAACCAAAGTTCTACAGCAAAGGATTCCACAGCCCAGTCTCCGTGACTGGCCCCATTATACCAGCTAAAGGTTGTAGAAGGGCAGATTGAGGCTTTATCAATGTAGCCAAACTGGTGAGAACAAGAAAAGAGGCCTCAAGACCCCCCAAGTCCATCCTCATGGCACAGACATAAGCTTTGGGTTTAGGCATAGGGAGAGTTGGGGCTAGAGATGTGTATGAATAAGCAGTTTGGGGCCAAGCATGGCGTGGTTAATCATCTCATATCTGGTTTGCAAAGCGAGGCTCATTTGATGTCAGGGATATTTTCCATCACTGGAGGCGACCAGCCCCTCAAGAGTGAGCACAGGTTCAGGACCATGACTTATCTGGGTACCTACAGCCTTGAAGGAGCAAAGTCAGGTGAGATAGGGCTGCAGATCTGCAAGTCTCCCCTTGAAGTAATGTGTTTACAAGCAGAGCTGAGCAAGTGACCCAGCCTAAGCAAGATGGAGGATGCCCTCCTGGCTTCAGTTACCTTGTAAGCCAGTGCTTTCTAAAATAAGCAGTTTCCAAGTGCTTGTTACAGTATCACTGTGCCTGGGCACAGATACTGCCCAGATGGCACCCTGCCTAGATGGCTCCCTTCCCTGTCTCCTTCCCAGGCACCTACTAGAGCTCACACCCAACCTTCTGCCGCCCTGAGGGTGTTTTCTCCCAAGTTTTCACCACAGTTGTGGTGCATTAGATTTTTCACTTTCACTTTTTT
>NW_022196897.1:23242019-23271739 GCF_008632895.1 Mastomys coucha
TTTTAGCAACAAACATTCCCTGAGTACCTACTGTGTGCCAGGCTCTTTGCCAGGCTCCCAGGCCCCATCTTCTACCCTAGGAGTGCCTGGGTAGGAGAGGAGGTGACCACAGCCACAGTAGAGTCTTGAAATCTGTTATTATGGGAGTTGAAGGGAAGCTCTGGGATTTTGTGGGAACGTGGGAAGGTCAGTGGGAATGGGGTGGTTGGGACAGGCTATCGTAGAAGGAACATGAGTTTGCTGCCAGGGAGTAGGGGGCACATTCCAGGCAGGACCTGCTCTCTGAGGAAGATGGTGTGGTGTCGGTGGCATTCTCAGGAGGGACCATGAATGCACTTCATGGGGTACAGCAGTATAAAGTATTTTGGGTTTTCTTTTGTTTTTAGTAGATGTATGACAAATTTGGTTCTGTGCTTTAAAAACCTACCATAAAAATAGGTAGGAGGCAGAAACATGAGCTGGAGTATCTGCGAGTGGGGATTGTCTTGATCGAGTAGGGGAGAGAAGATGAGGTACACGGGAGTGGGAAGACGGGGTGTAGGTGGAGAGGTGGAGGTGTGTCCATAGATGCTTAGGGCCCAGAGTCTATTCCAGGCCAGCATCCATTGTTTCCCTAAGAGGCCTAGTGACAGTCACCATTACTGTCATGGATACTGCTCTTTCCTTACTACTGGACAGTGTGCAGAGGAGGCAGCGAAAGCATCTGGTAGACAGAGAGTTGAGCTTGGCCATTTACTTAACCTCTCATGGGCCTCACCTGCTCATCATAAAATGAGGTTTGAGCCATCACCTTCAAAACTCCATGTTGCTGGCTCAGTACCTCCATTTGACCACCAGGTGTCACTGCAGGGCCTCCCGATGACTAGAGCTATCTGTAGAGATCCGCCGGCAGAGGGGTCATTCTGAGGCCACCCAACTATGGCCCTGATGAATGAGATGACCCATAAAATCCATAGGGAGAGTGGAAATATTGGGGATACAATGCTGATCCTGTTAATGACAGTTTAGCCTAATAAGTCAGTTCGTGGTAGGAGGCGTCATGGCATCTTCATGACTAGAGTGTAAGGCTTGACACCATTTAAGGCTGTTGTCATATCACTTTTCAGGTGAGAAAGCCGAGGCTCTAAGAGGTGCTGTCGGAAGTCCTATGACCTCTCAAGGGGCAGGGCTTAGGTTTGACTCAGGTCTGGCTCAATCTTCTAATCTAGAGCTGTCTTGAGGGGCTTTTCAGGGGGAAGAACAGATCATCTGGTCAGATGTGGTGGGAAGAGCTGGAGCAGGAACCCTGCGATCATATCCTGCTGTGCCTCTCGAGAGCTCTGTGTGCTGGGCAAATTATTTAACTATGCTTGGGCCTGGATGGCACCACACTCCCATGAAAAGCTTGTCCTGTTCTCTACACTGTCCACTGTACTGGGGTCTCCAGCTCACCCAGGGTGACAGAGGACACACCGCAGTATCTGACCTCAGCTCTGTCTCTGCAGATCTGGAGAATTGAAGGTTCCAACAAGGTGCCAGTGGACCCTGCCACATATGGGCAGTTCTATGGAGGCGACAGCTACATCATTCTGTACAACTACCGCCATGGTGGCCGCCAGGGACAGATCATCTACAACTGGTGAGGGCCAGGGGCAGTACTGAAAGGCCCAGCTTTGGCAAGAGGCTGAGGCAGGAGGACCTTGAGTCTCCCTAACTCCCTCTCAGGGCAGTTACCTCACACAGCGAACATCCAGGCGTCCTTTTCTCATGTCCCCATGATGGTGATTAACTGGTGTCTTTCCTCACAGACGGCACACATCATGCCAGCTGTTTCTGACCCATCTTTTTACACCAGGAAGTGCCCTGACTACTTTTTTGCATCTGAGTCTCAGTACGCTCTCTGTATGTCTATCAGCGGGCCCAGGGAGTTCCGCAGGCACATTTAGGACAAGGGAATCTGCCCGGTGTGCCTGAGCTAGGAGCAGGCAGGTTGACAAAGCTGTTGTCTCTGGCTCTCCCTACAGTCCCTGCACTTCTCCATCCCAGCCACACCCACAACAAGCAGCTTCATGGGTTACTAGAGCTCAGGGCAAGGAAGAAGCCCAGAGCTCTATGGAACCTAGAGCTGAGTCTCTCTCCCTCTTCTAGGCAGGGTGCCCAGTCTACCCAGGATGAGGTTGCTGCTTCTGCCATCCTGACTGCCCAGCTGGATGAGGAGCTGGGAGGAACTCCTGTCCAGGTGAGCCAGAGCATTGCCTCTTAGGGCTTCAGTCAGGACCTCGTCTGTCTGCTCACTTAGCTGCCTGATTATCCATCCATTCATCCATGCATTTGCCCACTCAACCATCCATCCATCTATCCATCCATCCATCCATTCATCCATGCATGCATGCATGCATACATACATACATCTGACATCCATCCATCCATCTACCCTTCCATCCACCCACCCATCTACCCACACCCACCCACCCATCCATATATCCATCCATCCACCCACCCACCTATCCATCCATCGATTCATCCATTCACCCACCCCATACATCTATCCATCTGTCTATCACCCATGCAATAACCATTTATGCAGGGCTTCTATGCACTAGACTTAATGTCTGTATCCAGATATATATACACTGTCCTTCCAGAGCAGTGTCTCCACACCCATCCCTGGTTGTCCACCGGGGATGACACAGTTGATCTCTGCAGGGCACATTTAGGACAAGGAAATCCATGTGCTATGCTTAGATCTAAGTAAGAAGACAGGATAGGGTCTCAGGGAGTTAGGAGTTGGGGCCACATGGGGTATAGCGGTGTCTCCAGATCTGAAAGGCTCTTCTCACCCTCTCATGTGTCTGGGACTGACATCAGCATTATGGAAGAATGTACTCAAGCAATCCACCCTTCCTTTTAAGGTCATGTTTATAAACTTGGTTCTTGGACCGGACTCAGGGGCTGCAGGGCAAGGCTTCACAGAGGCGGATGGTGGGAAAACAGCACCCAGGGGACCTGGGCAATGACATCATTTCCAGCTTTCTCTTCTTAGTACCGTGGTGCTTCGGAGTTATGATCTTCCCTGCACAGTGCCCCTAACCATCAGACACAGTAATGGCCTTACTAGAAGGAATGGTCCAGAACCACATTAAAAGAAAAGAAAAGAAAAGCTGACTTTCTCCTTTCTCTCTGCCAGAGTCGAGTGGTCCAAGGCAAAGAGCCTGCACATCTCATGAGCTTGTTTGGTGGGAAGCCCATGATCATCTACAAGGGTGGCACCTCCCGAGATGGTGGGCAGACAGCTCCTGCCAGTACCCGCCTCTTCCAAGTCCGAGCTAGCAGCTCTGGAGCCACCAGGGCTGTTGAGGTAATGCCAGGTCCCGGAACATGGGCAGTTCTGCCCTCCTGAAGTCTTCTAGGCCCAGTGAGTCGACCTCCAGTGGCCTCGGTGGGAAGAGGAAGCAGATTTTCCAGAGCTTCCTGCCCTGGCAGTCCCTTACCCCTCCAGAATCCCTCACACACGGTCCAGCACTCCCTTCCCTAGAACTCATTTTGTGCAGCCAGGACACCGTTTCTGATTCCATCCTAGTAGATACTATGGTCTTGGTGCTGTGAATTACTCTATCACTTTCTTTGTTTTGAACATACAACTTTTGTTAACGCAGCCCCAAATTCCAGATACTTCTCCCTCACCACAGTGCGTCCAAGAAGCATGGGAATTAGCCAGACCCCCTCAGCCTCCAAACTCTGTGCTCACCATCTCTGGAGGGAGGAAGTTTGTCCCACTGCAGGCTCTCCTGGCTGTAAGGAGGGGGCAGGGTTGGTTTTTTTTTCTGATTCCTGATTAGTTGAGTGCTGCCTGTCCCACCCCACCTCCAGGTGATGCCTAAGTCTGGTGCTCTGAACTCCAACGATGCCTTTGTGCTGAAAACCCCTTCTGCTGCCTACCTGTGGGTGGGTGGAGGAGCCAGTGAGGCGGAGAAGACCGGCGCCCAGGAACTTCTGAAGGTGCTTCGGGCCCAGCACGTGCAGGTGGAGGAAGGCAGTGAGCCAGGTGCGAGCAGGGACCCACCTATTCCCACTGCCCGGAGCTCCATCTCCACATCCTTCTCTGGTGCCTCCCCCCTCACATGTGTTGATGGAATGAGGGTGATAGCCAGTGATGGATAACCTCCTATGTCCTGAAGAAAGGGGAACTTGGTGTGGACGGTCCAAGAGGGTCTCAGGAGATGATGACCATTTCCCAGGAAGTTTTGTGAGAGCGATGAGTGACAGAGTCTGAGAGGCTCCTGACCTTCAGATCTATAGAGAGAAAGTCCCTGCTTCAGCCCTCAGCCCTCGTTTCTGCTGATACTTGGAACCCTCCCCCCTTTTCTTAGTGTCCTATGGAAGCAGTAAAGGACAGCTTGGTCTGTGCATTCGCTGTCCATGCATGAGTGGACAATGCAGCCTCTCTGTTCAGCAGATGCGTCTAGTAGGATGGATGTTTTGTACCTCCCAGCCCCAATTTGGTGGTTGATGGTCACTGTGGCTTTTGAGGACTTGAAATGTAGTTTGAAATGTAGTTGGTGGGAATGAGTGGACACGTGGAATTTATGTCTTTAATTGTGATACATTTCTATAGAAATGGCCACAGAACACACATAGACAGTGGGTGTTGTAGAAAGAGTATGGAAATCGGACTTAAAACAGATTTGTCTCCTGGCTTTTCCACTCCCAGGCTGTTTTAAGTAAATTGCTATCCCTGGGCCTCTACCACCTCACATGCTGAGAGGAGATAATTAGCCCCATCCTGTAGTGCTCTTGTCTCTGAGCTGTGTTTTCTGCCTGCTTATCCTCTCCAGGCCTTTCCATTTCTCTTCTATCTTGAACCCTTTGGGATCTTAAAGTGGGGAGCGGTCAAATGGATTTGGGCACAGTTTGGTCTGGGGTCTGCTGAGTTGTGCTCATGAGGCAAGGGAATCCCTTGGCCACTGATGCGATCTTTCCTCACAGATGCCTTCTGGGAGGCTCTGGGCGGGAAGACTGCCTACCGCACATCCCCCAGGCTTAAGGACAAGAGGATGGATGCCCATCCTCCTCGACTCTTTGCCTGCTCCAACAAGATCGGACGCTTTGTGGTGAGTCTGGAGGTGACACCTCTGCTTGTGCCTAGGGAAGGAGGTGGGTTCAGGGGTCAGTGAACCTCAGAGCCTGGAAAAAGTCTGATGGCCCAGGGCAGGGGGAGGGCCTCTGAAGGCAGACCATCTCTTTAAACTCATTCTGGGAACCAATGGAGCTGATATTTCATCTTTGACCCCCTTTGACCCTTCCCAGATTGAAGAGGTTCCTGGCGAGCTTATGCAGGAAGACCTGGCTACTGATGATGTCATGCTCCTGGACACCTGGGACCAGGTGAGTGAAGGAGAGAGAGAGAGAGAGGACCTGGGTAGAGGGAGAAGCTGGATCTTAGTTCTAAGATAAGCCACCATGGGAAGGGTATAAAAGAGACAACACCAAGTGTTTCCTGGAATGGCTGCAAGCCACATTCTCTCTCTGAGTCTCCGTTTCCACAGCCATAACATGGGAGTGGTGGGACCTGCCTGGCAGTTGGAATCTGCTCACCACCCTAGAAACCCAGGTCACATGACCCCGCAATATGTTATTCTCCCCTAGCTTCAGGGGAGTGTGAATCCTGGCTTTAAATATGTCTTTGCAGAAAGTTGAACTTAGTAGTGTGCCATGTGCAGGTGTAAGCTGCCCGGTGTGACTTGGAGGCTTGAAAATGTCTCTCCTCAGCTCTGAGCCCTCTAGTGCCATCTGCTAGGGTAGCTGCTGTGAAGGCCCCAACAGGAATGCCAGTATCCATTCATCTGCATCATTCATCCAGTATCAGTTGAGCATCTGCATAGTGCTCTGTGTTACGGATGCTGGGAATGAAGGCTTGCATCAAGTTTACCTCCGCCCACTCTGGATCTATTCCTGTGGGAGTGTCAGCTTAGCAACTCTTCTATCAAATGCCTATTGCCAGCATCCTCCAGGCTGTAGAATAGCTGAACACAAAGTCCCATGTCTTTTTCCCATGGGGCAGCTTTGGGACAGCTCAGTGGGAAGATCAGTGTTTGCATATTGAACAATATGGCTGTCATCATTGACTAAGCGGTCAGTGACATTACCTGCTTATGCATCTGCCTGGCTCTATGGCTTTTTCTTTGACTTGTCCTCGGCCAGGGTTTCTTGGCTTCACCATTTTCCAGGAAAAATGCTAAGTGCTGGGGATCCTGAGACAAGTCAAAGGAAAAGTCATAGAGCCTGGCATTTTCTCGTTTAAGGCGTTTGATAAAAATTGATTGCCATTGATAAATGACAGTCTCTTTTGAATGTGATTCACTTGAAAGAAGCATAAAAAATATATGGCAGAGCTGGGAAGACAGCCCAGTGGATAAAGTACTTGCTACATAAGTGTGAGGATCTGAGTTCAGGTCTTCAGAAACCAAGGAAAAGCCGAGAGTGATGGGTGTGTCTGTGATGCTCCTGAGAAAGAGAGGGATGGGGAAATCAGAGGAAGAAACTCCCCAGAAGCTCAAAGGCCAGCTTATCCGGCTGCATCACTATGAACAAGAAGATCCTGTCTCAAACAAAGTGTAAGGCGAGGACCCACACCCAAGGTTGTCTTTTAACCTCCCTGTGTGCACTGTGGCACAAGTACACACACGTGCATACACAAAAAGGTAAAAAAAAAAATAGATAGTGTGTAAAACTCAGCAGAGGTTCTTATGTGTATGTCATAAGGCTCACAGTGACCTGGGCTTTTCATCACAAGCTTTAGACACATGTCAGCCAGGATGCAAGCCTTTCCGCGTGCATTTGTTGGATGAATGAGGAAGAATGTCTGTCCACTCATCTGTTCAGTGAATCTACACCTTTAAAGGTGTGACTCCTGAGCTCTTAAAAGAGGACTTTCCAAATCTGCTGCTGTATTGCAGTGATTGTGGGTGTGCAGGCTGGGATGAGGAGACATGAGGAATGGTATAGCCTGAGGTAAACTGGACCTACCCTTTCAGCTTCACCCCAGTGAAGGTGATGGCCCAGCTTCCAGATTCTCCCATGTTTCAGAAGTTGGAAACCCAGACTCTTAGGCCATCATTGAGAACTAAATTCGAAGGCGGTGCTATTACAGGCCAACACTGCAAATCCATTTATTTGTAGGTCGCTGCTTTGCAGCTCTGTTCTGCCCTTCCAGTTGCTGTCTGAAGGTTGTTAGTTGTAGAGAGTTTTGTCTTTTTCTGGCACCCAGGGCCCTCCCCCACCCTTGTTCTTCATGAGGCAGTGGCTGTCGCCAGCACCTGTCACGTGGTTTTCATTTCACATCTCACCTCCAGGTCTTTGTCTGGGTTGGAAAGGACTCCCAGGAAGAGGAAAAGACGGAGGCCTTGACTTCTGGTGAGGACCCAAGGCTTGGAGTGGGAGGGTATCTCTCTGGCTGTGGGTGGGGGTGAGTCTTAGGCTGTAGTGGGGGTGGGGTCTTTGGCTGGGCGTGGGGGTTGGGGTGGGGTCTCTGGCTGTGGAAGGGCGTGAGATAAAGGCTGGGGGTTGGTGGGAGCAGGCTTCTGATGCTCCTCTAGGAGTTAGTTAGCATCCATGGGGATGGGCATTTTCTGCTCGTAGTCTGACCTTCTAGAGGCCTGCTTGGGGTGATATCCCAGTAGTTGTTTGTGACGACTGGAGGCAATCCATTCACAAAGACAGAAGGTTTATTTTGGAAGTTTCAGCCCAGATTGATTGGCTCTGGTGATTGAGCCTGTGGTGAGGCGTCAAGGTGGGAAGTGTGTACAAAGTAAAGCCATGGGGACTTGGAGGGGAGATGAAAGTGTGGGGGTCTCCCCTTCATCACCTTCAAGGAGCAGAAGATACCACCTCTTAGAGAGGCTCTGAGGAGTGTTCCAGGTCTAACCTATGGCAGGTGTGAAGAGATCAATGTGTCCCTTCAGAATGCCTGAGGGCCTACTGGGCAAGGGAGGAACCTAGGAGAGGCCATGTCTAATTCCCAGTGTGTCCAAGGGATTCCCTTGTTAGGGACCGGACATGGGAAAGCAGAATCTAGAGTCTGGGGACCTAAGAGCAGTTTATTTAATAACTTTTAATCACCGGGGGGGAAATGATACACACAGGGAAGGGCTGAGAACTTTGTGAAACAGGAATTTAAGCAGAAGTTTCTGTTCTTCCTATGTTGGGGGGCAATTCATGTGGGGTCTTTACCTGTGTTCAGTGGTGGTGGTCAGGAGGGCTATTCTCTCCCTGAGGAGAGCACACTGAGAGTCTCTGGGTCTCCTTCCCCTTCTGTGTCTGCAGCTAAGCGGTACATCGAGACAGATCCAGCGAATCGGGACAGGCGGACCCCCATCACAGTTGTTAGGCAGGGCTTTGAGCCTCCTTCTTTTGTGGGTTGGTTCCTCGGCTGGGATGACAACTACTGGTCGGTGGATCCCTTGGACCGGGCCTTGGCTGAGCTGGCTGCCTGAATAAGGACCAGAGCCACCAATGTCACCAATCAGTGCCTTTGAGTGTTGTCCATCTCCCAAAGAGATCATATGGCAAGTAGGAAAACTATGGTGTGTGCGCGCTCGCGTGTGTTTTTGTTTTTGTTTTTGTTTTTTACAGTAGCCAAAACACACCCTGTGAAAACTCAAGAGTCTTTACAGAATTTCTTCAAATCTCTGTACTTTGGAAATTAAACTCAATAAAGGCTTTTTGAAGTGTGTTCTCCCCAGGCGTCTCACTGCTTTCTGAATTCCATGGCTCTGGACCCTCCCTGTTTATGACCTGGTGATCCAGAGCTGCCCAGACAGATGCCTCCCACAGGCTGATGAGTGAGCAGATGACCTTTTACCCATCCTGTGTGTGCATCTTGGTCCTTGAGAAGCTGATGGCATGCTGAGGAAAGCTGTGCATAGATCATACTGTAGAGTGTCCTGGTCTGCTTTCTCTTGCTGTGGTAAAGACCCCAACCAAAAGCAATTAGAGTGGGAAATGGCTTATGTCATCTTATAGCTTATAGCCTGTCATGAAAGGAGGTCAGGTCAGGAACTCAAGACAGGAACTTAGAGGCAGGAACTGAAGAAGAGGCCATAGAAGAACTCTGTTTGTTTGGTTTGCTCCCCAACCTGCCCAGGGGTGGCACCTCCCCTGGTGGGCTGGGCCCTCCCACATCAATCATTAATCGAGAAAGTGTTCCCACTGACTTGACTACAGGCCACCTAATAGAAGCAGTTGCTCAATGGAGGTTCCCTTTCCCCAGAGGACCCTGGCTGTGTCTAGCAGACAAAAGTTAATGAGTACAGGAAACCACTGAAGCAAGATGCAGGGCTGACCTAAGAGAGGCCAAGAGGGAAAGAAGACTGAGTGGAAATCTCTTATCGTCTAGTCCAGTAAAACTTGCAAAGCTTTTTGATAGGCCTGGGCCAAAGGTTAAATGTCTTGTTTTGTTTTAGTTCAATGGAATGGTCTGTTGGGTTTTTTTGTTTTGTTTTGTTTTGTTTTTGTTTTTATTAAACCCCAGATCCTGTGCAAGTTAGACAAGTGCTCTCTACCACTGACCTATATTCTGACCCACTACGTGGGTTCTAGAGCTCAAGCACAGGCCAAACAAGCTTGAGTTGAAAGCTCCTTTACCTTCTGAGCAGCTTCATCCCCCTTTCCTGAATCTGTTTTATTTGGTTTTGAGAAAGGATTTCACTAAGTTGTCCAGATTTGATTTAGATTGCAAATCTCCTTAGCCTCCCTCAAAGCTGAGATTCTAGGTATGTGCCACCATGTCCAGGTTTTTTTTTCTTTTTTTTGTCTTGTTTTTTGTGTACCAAGTTGTGTATGACAGGATTTAATTTTAGTCACTTTCAGGCATATAATTCAGTGATATTACAGAAATATAATGTGATGTAAGCTATTACAGCTACCTGTACCCAAACTTTTAAAACAATTTAAAATTTTTTTATGTATATGAGAATTTTACCTACATATATGTAGATGCACAGTGTGCATCTGAGTGGGTGATAAAAAGGCATTGTGTCTCCTGGAACTGCAGTTGCAGGTACTTGTGAGCTGCCATGTAGGTGCTGGGAATCTAACCTGGGTCCTTTTGAAGAGCATCAACTTCTTTTTAATAATTTAGCCATCTCTCCAGACTAATCCCTACATTTTTATTATTGTTGGATAGGATAAGAGCCTTAGAGCAGTGATGGAGATAGAGTTCAAAGCCAAGTACATTCCCTGGAGTAGGAAACGGGCACTGTGCATCGTCACGGCCACATCCTGTGATGTCTACCTGTACCAACTTTTATGGCTGGTGCCTTCTGTTCATTCTGCTACTCAAAAGACACTTTGGTGAGATCTCTTCATTGGCAACTGCTGTATTCAGAGATGCTCCTGGATATACCCGTTTGCAGCCCTTGGTGTGCAATGTGGTCCCTGTAGGCCCAGATCTCTCGGGCATTCCCATGAACTGTCTCAAAAGCTTTTCTCCGCAGAGGTGCCAGACCAGTGCAAGGAACTAAGGAACATGGTCTGTTCCCTCCCCTCCTTCCTTCTGGTCTCTTCTTCCCAGCCTCCCTCCTCTTGGTCCATGCTAGTCCAGTTATGGAATGGCTTCTGTATGTGGGCTGTAGAGTAGAGCCCGGGTGAGGTTTGTATGGTAGGAAGCCTGAGAGAGTTGTGTGTGTTTACATTATTGTTTCCAACTCTGGCTGGGCCCTGAAAGTGTCCAGGGAGCTTTTTAGAAGTAAGATTCCCTTGGGGTCCTTTCTCCAGAGATTCTGAGTCATTGCCAGAGGGCAACAGAGGAGGAATTTTCCAGGTTGAAGAGGCCATGGTTTGGGTGTGGAGGCAGGTCGTTATTACAAGCAGGGTGTAGAAAAAACAAAGTTGGGTTCTGTGGAGAGACTGGTGCACTCAGGGCTGGATATGTGGCCAGAGCAGCTTGGAGTGTCAGATTTCAAAGCTCAGCAGTAGGCAGGAACCTTGAGCACTGTGCCAAGGGGCTTGCCCCTGACTCTGTGCCTGCCTTGTCTACCTCCAAAAGGCAGCTCTCAGGAGTCAAAGCAATTGACCTGCTGTCTTAGTCAGGGTTTCTATTCCTGCACGAACATCATGACCAAGAAGCAAGTTGGGGAGGAAAGGGTTTATTCAGCTTACTTACTTCCACATTGCTGTTCATCACCAAAGGAAGTCAGGACTAGAACTCAAGCAGGTCAGGAAGCAGGAGCTGATGCAGAGGCCATGGAGGGATGTTTCTTACTGGCTTGCTTCCCCTGGCTTGCTCAGCCTGCTCTCTTATAGAACCCAAGACTTCAGCCCAGGGATGGCACCACTCATAAGGGGCCCTATCCCCTTGATCACTAATTGAGAAAATGTCCCACAGCTGGATCTCTCATGGAGACACTTCCCCAACTGAAGCTCCCTTCTCTGTGATAACTCCAGACTGTGTCAAGTTGGCACACAAAACCAGCCAGTACACCTGCTAAGTGTAACACGCTGAAAATGCATTGCAGAACAGGAATCCGTTCCTAGTGCTTGTGAGCAATTTTTTCACAGAGATAAAACATTTCACTGGTGAAGCTCACAAGCTTCAGGAACTCCCCGAAACTGACCAGCTCTGCTAGGGCTCTCCCTTCCCAAGTTTATACAAGCTGTTAAGGACACTGTGAGACAACCTCAGAGAAGCCAGGCTGCCTCAAAGCAGCTCAGAATGGCTGAAGGATCTAGAAAAGACACCCCTGAGCCTGTTGAGCTGTAAGCTCTGTGAGCTCCAAGTTCCCCGTTTCTGTGAGCCGCCCCCCATGCTGTGGTGGGCTTTGGTGATGCAGCTGCCTCTGAGCCATTCTGGTCCTTTAAATGACCCCAATAACCCATTTGGTTCATCAAATTGGATTTCAGTTATATCCTGACTTTGTTCTACAGTTGGCTCACTATCTGGGTGAGCAGGTTTTTTCATACCTCCCCAGGGACAGCATCCCACAACAAGGCTTTCCCTACCGGGAGCCTGCCTTGTGCTGGGTCAGATAGGATGTGTTGGACTGTATGTGGTAGAGAACCAGTCCAAACCAAATTGCCTCAGGGTCTCTGTGAGTCAAGAGTCTATGGGTCTTGGTGTTAGACTCAAGCTGCTACTTCTAAGTTTCCCACTGCCTCTCTTGGCTTTTAGTGTCAGTGTGGTAGCAAAATGTCTACAGGCATTTTGGCTCTCAACTATGCATAGGCAAACTTAGGGAAAGGCAGATTCTTTGTTTGTAGAATGTTTTCCTGGGAGAGAGGGGATGAGCTGCTTCCAAGTCCACTATTCTGTTCTCAAGAGTCCTCATACCATTCCTGGTGAGGTCATAGGTCAGAGAGGTACATCTGGTTGCTGGGTGAATTTCTCCTCTCCTGAACGAATACTTTCAGTGGGATCCCTGGGAACACTGCAGGGGCTCCAAGGAAGGAGAAGGCAAATGGGCACAGTGGATGGCAATTTTGTTGACTTTGGAGCAGGACCAGACGCTAAAGCTAAAAATTTAACAGTAGACCTCCTACAGCTTTTGTGGTATATGGTAATTCTCAGAAGGTTTGCTTTCCAACTTGTTTCTCCCTTCCCCAGCAAAATCTTAAGGATGTATTTACTTGTATTTTTAGGGGTATTTGCCTGCATGTATATGTGCACCATATGTGTTCCTGGTCCCCAAGGAAGCCAGAGAGTGTTGGATCTCCTGGAACTGAGTTACAACTGATTGTGAGCTAACTTTTGTTATCACAAAAGGCAAGACAGTGCAGAGGCTCCTCCATCTTGTGTTCTTGCTGAGGCCATTTCAAGTTGATCTCCTTGATAGAGAATCCCTTGGACTCTAACTTTATTTTAGGATCCCAATGTCAGGATGTCCCAGCTAACTTAACATCTGTTAAGCTGCCTGCTGGTGTGGAGCCCCCTCCAGCTAACCAGTATGGCTTCTGTCTAATTGCTTGCTTGCTTCTGCTAAGCCTGCCTCCTCTCCCCCACCCATGAAGCTGCCAAGTAAGTGCGGGACAAAACAGGAACAAGAATAACACACCCTGGAAATTATTGGGAGACCAAAACAGGAAAAATATACCTTACAGGTGAAAGGCCCTGTTTTCAGTTAAGACAATTAAGTTCTTATCAGTCCTGTGTTTGTTTGACCAATCTGCACCGGTTGTGCTTGATCACATGTGAGCAGGAAATTATGTCAAGGTGTATGCTGAAAGGCTGGAGAATCCTAGAATTTAAAATGAGGGCATTTAATAGAAATGTATGTATAATGTGTAGTAGCCTTTACCTAAAAGGGGGCATGGAAAACCTCTGTATCAAGCCAAAAACGAGAAGTAGGTAGTTCCAGGAACTTGGCTAACTCAGAGCCTCAGGGCTCCGATACCTGCCCCTCCTAAATGATCCACAAGGAGGATGGAACTAGGAATGAAGGTCTACTGGTTTATGAGACTCTCCACCCTGTCGACCGGTAGATGAAGATTACATTCCTAAAATGAATATGTTCCCCTCCCTAACTCAATACCTTGGGCTGGGTCCCTCTAAAATTCTCCACTGTTTTTATGTTCTGTTTCCTTGGTAACCCTCTCCCCGCCCCTAACTTGTGGTTTTTCCCTTAAATACCCCACACTTCTTGTGTTCGGCGTTGAACTCCGTTGGCCAGCATGGTTACGAGATCGACCCCGGGGTCGAACTCCTTTGGCCGACAAGATCACGAGATTGACCCCGGTACCGGTATCCCCAATAAACTTCATGTGATTGCAGCAAGTTTGGTCTCTCGTGAGTCATTGGGTGGTCGCATCATCCTGAGACTTGAGTAAGGATCTCCCCAGTTCTGGGGGTCTTTCATATGCTTGGTGTAGCCCGATTGGTCCTGATGGAAAATGAGGTGAACTGTGGGTTTTACCTTTTTAAGTCCCTGCAAAATGTGACTCCTAGCCATTTCCTGGGAACCTGGGGATTGACTTGGCAAGAGTCCATCCATCTGTCCAGTATTTAATTAAAGCTTGCTTCAAATTTGGCTTTAACTTGTGGTAGTGGACTTATTCTGGACTGGCGGTCTTAACACAAGATACCAGAATGAGGTTTCTGTTTTCGGAAATTTCGTGCTCTAACACTTGGGGGTATACCTGGGTTCTCAATACTTGTCCCAGACTGGTATTCCGGAAGGCTATTTCAGTTGACTATAAGCTATGTCTGAATGATCATCTCTGTTGAGCTCCCTGTAACAATGTGGGTGCTGGGACAGAGCCTGTGGTCCTCTGCAAGAGAAGTTCTCCTCACCTCTGATTCACCTCTCTAGTCCCTTACCCCAGAATCTTTTTAAAAATTGTTCTGTATATGTGGGTGTGGTGTCAAACTGGGGAGATCAGAGATCAACCCGGAGGTCTTAGTTCTTCTCTCTTTCCACCATGTGTGAATTGGGACTTGAACTCAAGTTGTCAGGGTGGAAGCTGGTGCCTTTACTCATGGAGCCTTCTTGCTGGCCCTTCCCCAGAATCTTTTGGGGAAGATCCACAATTTTTCTTATGCGTGCAAAATTTCTTGACTCCTAAAACCTGTTTTAACAATGGCTTTCAGCTTTCTCTCACCTTCAGGCTACAGAGCAGATCCAAAAAAATTGCATGCATCTTTTCAGTATCTCCTTTAGGCAAATCCTAGCATTACCTGAGCCTGGACCTGCTCTCTACCTGATGCCGTGGGCAACACTATAAGAGACAGACAGCCCTGGGCTTATCCAACAAGTCCCCGCCAGCTGGTCTACACACACCAGGCAGGCCTGTGAATGCAAGTGAAAAATGGCAAACTCCAGCACTTGGTGCTGGAGACGTTGTGGTTTCCTTAGCGAAATCTGTAGTTGGCACAAAGCTGTTTTAAGTGAGTGGGTATTTGTACAGTTAGAGTATAGGGGTAAAGTTGTCCAGCAGTTCTGATGTCTTGAAAATGGTAGCCAGATCAGAGTGCTCCCTCCTTAAGTATACAAGTTCCCCAATGTGTGCAATTTTCAAATGCTCTACAGCTTTCAACACATTCTTTCAAGGACAGCAGATGGAAACCAGCTAAGATCACTCTCCAGGCTAGACGGGTGCAGAGACTGGACAGTGCAGAGGGAGAAACCCTCAGAAGCATGATTTTTGAACTGAGATCTTCAGAATTCTATGAGACTCTTTTGTGATCTTACAAACAGAATTCAAACTCCATTCATGTGGTAAGAAAAATCTGATGCTGAGAAGCATAGCTGAGTGGAGAGCCCAAGTTAACTATTTTTATTTATTTTTTAATATTTTATGTGCATTGGTGTTTTGCCTTCATGTATGTCTGTGTGAGGGTGTTGGGTCCCCTGGGACTAGAGTTACAAATAGTTGTGAACCACCATGTGGGTGTTGGGAATTGAACCTGAGTCCTCTGAAAGAGCAGTCAGCACTCTTAACTACAGAACCATCTCTCCAGCCCCCAGAGCTGATGTTAAAGGCTGCCTTTCATAGCTGATTAACAACCTCTCTGTCCTCACTGAATAACTTAAGTGCTATAGAGGTGACTTCCAAGCAACAGACACATTAAATCTTCAACAGTGGATCATTTCCTTGGAACGAAAGGTTTGCTGCCAAAAAGGAAATCTGAAAAGCACTTGTGGGTAGCCAGGCCTGGGGAAGACGGGCACTGTGGGAACTCCCAAGAAACAATGAACTTGAAAGCACAATCAAGTCTTTTGAGCCCTTTTCTTTGTTCTATCCCGGCCAGTGTTGTAAACACGTGGGTTACAGACTGGACCAACTCTTCTCTCTCCTGAATTGGTAAAACCTAACTACCTAAAACTGAAGTTAAAATTTAAGGTCCCCTTCAAGTATGAATGCAAAGTCCAATGAACATCTTCAGAACAGCCTCCATGCAGGCAGAAACAAGACTCACCAAGTCCTGTCACAGGGCGTGAACTTTATTTAAACGGCTGAAGGAGAGGATGCCTGGAAACCCGCACACCAGCACCCGGTCCTATAGGCTTGCTTTCTCCACCCCTCCCTGTGACTGAGTTTTAGCCTACTGGATTACTAATTCACAAGGCACAGAAGCAAAGGCCAGTTGGTGTCTGGACAGGAAATTTAGAAAACCAGGGGCATTGTTTCCTACCTCTGAGGTGTTTTCACCAGGATACAGGGTTTCCTGG
Source organism: Mastomys coucha (assembly GCF_008632895.1). Lineage (NCBI taxonomy): Eukaryota > Metazoa > Chordata > Mammalia > Rodentia > Muridae > Mastomys > Mastomys coucha. The sequence goes on from NW_022196897.1 coordinate 23,258,159, forward strand.
TCCTCAGTGTAGGGTGAGTTACTTCTCTAAACAGATAAAAAAAACAAAACAAAACAAAAACAAAAAAAACCCATCATTTTAAATTAAAAATGTAAATTCAACTTGAGTCTGGGTAGAAGTGCTCTATACACCTCTAGAAAACCCAGCTGGGCTCAGGGGGTGAACCACTTCCTCTATTGGTATCAATGTTTTATATGAGAAAAAAACTTCCTGTGCACGGAGAACTCAGTATGGGTGTCTGCACATGATCAATCACAAGCTCCGTGTGTTAGAAATCCTTTGTGCTACTTAGGTAAGATTAGTAATTAAAATACATCACAGAATATAGTAAGAAATAGTATGCAGAGAGCAAAGTATAATGGTTTTCTTAAAAAAATTTTTAAAGGTACTTCAATACTTAAGCTAATCAAATGGACATAAAAATTGGTAGAACTCCAAGTTATTTTTAAAAATTAAGATGATTTAAAAATCTGATCCATGAAAATAGGCACAAGTGAGAAAGGAGCACTCCTGTGACAGGAATCAGCTGCTTTAAAGGCCACACACAGAGGGGTCATCAATTTGTGGAGGGGAGGCCCGGGAAGGTTTTTTAAAACTGCACCTACTATTTTCAAAAGGATGATGACAGGAGTGACCTGTCTCAGAAGGGCCAGCATGAACTTTTTGTTGGTTCTGAGAGGATCAAGCAGGAGGAGGGAGAGGATCATTCCAAAACAAGGTTTGGCCTTAGAGTGGGTGGATGGGCTTTGGGGAATGTCTTTCCTTAAGATTCCCTGAAGGGTGAAGCAGTGGTGGCAGCGCATGCCTTTAATCCCAGCACTTGGGAGGCAGAGGCAAGGGTATCTCTGAGTTCAAGGCCACTCAGAGAAACCCTGTCTCCATAAACAAAACAAAACAATCCAAAAGGTCCCCTGAAGGGAAGGCACAGGAGGCCAGAGAAGTGGGTGACACAATTCTTCAGTGTCATAGAGCATTTACCTGGGCTCAGGTGGCATGTCTAGGCTGTGTCTCTTGCTCTGACTTGCCTGCTCGCTCATGATTCAGAACGAGTTAAAGGAAGTCAGAAGATGGCCTCAATCTACTTCACAATAAAGACACAAACTTAAAGAGTATTGTGCATAAGCCCCACTATCTCTTTCTCTCGCTATTTACAAGCCAACATGTCTCTGTTTTGGTGCTGAGGATTAAGCCCAGGCATGCTAAGCAAGTGCTCTGCTACTGAGCTACACTCCTGGCTCCGAGTGAGCTCCTCATCGGCTTTTATGATTCCTATCCATTCTAAGACCCCTCTATTGTACATACAGGAAAGGAGAGGGAGGGGGATACTCAAGCTTTCGGCTAATCTCCCGGTGAGTTAATGGCTAACTTTGTTCCCACTTTATCCTGGGAAGGATCCAGCACAGCTCTCCATAGATCTGGACAGCTCAGTGATTAGAACCCATGATGCCTTGCAACATGTCGATGGGCAAAGGGAAGACAATGGTGGAGTTTTTCTCTGCAGCAATAGTGGTCAGGGTTTGAAGGTACCGGAGCTGAAGGGCGGCAGGAGACTCGGTGATAACCATGGACGCTTCTTTCAGAGCTCTGGACGCATTCATTTCCCCTTCAGCTGCAATCACCTGCGCAGGGGAAGAAGAGGTCAGCTGGCAAATAGCATGGTGCCACATAGCAGTCCTCAAGTAAGACAGCATATGGGACTGCCAAGAATCCATCAATCCCTAGACACTCAGATCCCAGACATTCTTTTTTCCTGAAACTGAATTGTGTAAGGATGTGTCTGTCTCAAGGTGTTTTCTTTTACAGCTGCCTAGTATTCCAGGCAGGGGTAAAACTCTCTGAACAGGGTTCCAGACAAAGGAGCAGCCCATAGCACTGCAAAGGGGCGAGCGACTGACTTAAATGTGTGGACAGAAGTCAGGTGAATTTCCAGTCCTTTGAAATCAGAGAAAGGAGACTTTATTGAAATGAAAACTTAGAGATTGTGTTTAATGAAGATGACGTGTGAGTTTTAGCACACTGAGTTGTGTGCATGCTAGGAGACACATGGCAGCAAACAAAGGCTCCATCTTACCTATTATTTAAAGTTTCTTAGTTCTATCAGAATAAAAACTAATAAAGTTAGTATTGCATGGTTTCTCTTTCTAGTAAAGAGTACTGAGCATCGATGGGCATGTGAGTGACTGCCGCCAGCACTGCATTCAGAGGAGCATGTCTAGTAAACATGACTTAGGAGAAAGTCTGGAATACTCAGAGAATCCCCTTCATACTGACAGAACGCTTTCATTCTAGCACATCTTAAATGTATGACTGTAGGCTGATAAATTAATTCCGAATAAGTTGCCTTGGTCATGGTGTTTCAGCACAGCAACAGAAAGACAGCTAATCTACACTCTTTAGATGGGACAGCATGTCATGGTATCATCATGAGGCAGACGCCACACAAAGCAGGGAAATCAAATTCTGACTGAGTAAGTGGAAACGTATAGAGGAATAGTAAAGGGAGAAGTCCAGACTTGATACAGATGTGTATGTGTGTATGTGTATGTGTACATAATATGGTTTTTGTTTTTCTTTTTGGTTTTTGAGACAGGGTCTCACTATGTAGACTAGTCTAGTTTCAGACTCACGGAGATCCCACCTGCCTCTATCTGATGAGAGTGATGAGTAAGGAAGGGGAGGGGACAGGATCTGAGTCCTAAGTCCAAATTCTGGTTCCATGTGTAGTGTCATTAAATAGGATAGAGGATACCAGGCATTATACTGAACCAGGTAGGCAATAGTGTTCTGAGACAAACACTGGTGAATGCATGAATACACTCCCTGTGTGTAGCAGGCTCAGACTCTCTTCCTTGTCAGCTCTTACATCCAATTGGGCATACTGTCATCTGGGCATGGATCACAGACACTTCATTTCCCTCTTCCAACCAATAAACAATTGTCAACCAGGAAGCCAGACCCACTCTGATGGGCACACATTTAGTTCATCAAAAAGCTACTCTGAGTAAACTACCAAAGAGGTAACGAGATGCCACAGACTTTTTTTTTTTTTTTTGGTAGATGGAGCCCAAGGACACTTGGATGTGAAGAACATCCTCAAGCAAAGCAAGCTCCTTGTGGCTGGGTAGGTCTCCGGCTAAATGTGCAGCAATTCCATGTCAACACACACGTCGTTCCCGCAGACCACCATTAATTTTCTCACCTGTTTCACTACTGGAGCTTAAACCCACAAGTTCATCTACACACTTTAAAGTGGGAGTTGGTAATGTGGCTAAAGAGCCTGTCCTCGTCTGTGCCTTCCTGTGTGGATACTTTTGAGTGGCTTTCTCGGCTCCAGTATGTTTGCGAGCAGTTCTGTGCTCATTTTTCTGCATACTATTATGTCCTATGAATAACTATGCCCTTATCCATTCAACTCAGGATGAGGACTAGAACATTTCCAGGGTGGGGGAAGTGCTGCTGGGGCATATTGCTGGTAAATGTGAGTGTGAATCTGTGAGGTACATACTGTGGATGGAGCTACTGGCCACAGGTTCTGCCAACATCTAGACTGTCTTCCAAAGTGGTGGAACCAATGGGCATCCCCACAGGGCTCCAGTTCACATTGTGCTGTCAAGCCATCCTGATGGGTATCTAGTGTGGCGTTAGCCTGGGACTTGAATTTTGAGTTTCCCTCTGGCTAATTAAGTTGAGAGCTTTTATTCTGAAGTCCATGTGGATGGGTCACCTCACTATTCTCTTTCTCTCTTCTGTAAACTTGCTTACTGAAGAGGCTGCCAAATTCTATTTCCCATGAGAACTTGAATGTGAGCTCACAGCTATTTCAGAGTTACTTATTTTGCTAGTTTATTTTTTCTGAAGCAGGTCATACTTTGTGAACCCTACCCTTGGGGACAGTCAGCCATGGGCCAGGCTCATGTCAGAGCTGTCACGCTAACCTTACAGCCTCACCCAAGGACAGCATTCTAACCGGCCCCTTTAGCTTGCTCCTTGTCATGAAGAAAGCAACTGTTGATAACATTGTGGAAAGTCCATGGTGGGAGGCCCTGGAGGAATTGGGAAGGGAAGCGGGGAGCACAGCGATCTCATCTCTCATCAGCCGTGGGGCCTTGAAGAAATCACTCAGCTCTTTCAGGCTTCAGTTCTCACTGACCAGGATGGCAAACAAGTTTCATTTTTAGGGCTAACTCCTATCAGTTGAGGGTTGTTATCTGGAACACTGCAAAGGGATCTGGATGCCAAGTATAAGCTCAGTGAAAAACAGCTCTGTAGTTAATTACTGACTTGGGAATAAAAGGCAAAGATTCTTGGCTCCTTTAATTCTGACACTCTGTGTGAGACATTAGTATTCCATATGGTCTAACAATGGGCTTCTAGTTAGTGTCAGATAATAAGGTAAAGGTGATTCCTACTTTTCAAATAACTGGGTGGTAACAGAGAACATTTAATAACACTGTGCATATATTTTAGTTCCTGAAAGGGAGGGATTTGCAAGAAAACACTTAAGATTTCTGCAATGTCACCATGAGTGTACTTGAAAGACATGAAAATTCTGGCTGATAGAAACTCCTGGAGGCAGCCTGTCAACAGGGTACCCCTCTACTTAGTACCTGCTGTCTAAGAAGTTATAATAGTCAGTCTGTGGCTTAACCAGGGATCCAGTGAGGTGGACGGGGTCCTGTGGTCAGCCAGCCCTAACCACCACAACTTTCTAATGACGACAGACTGGCTTGCCCCTGTGTTTAGGAGCTCTGTCAAAGGCACAGCACAGCCTTCTATGAAAATCGCTCTAGCTTTTCACAAGGTGTGGCTGTGTGGCCATGACCGGATGTGGCCTTGTCCTTGCTATACCAGAGAATCCCTCTTCTAACAGGAAGCCTCTGTCCTCGCTGCTGCTCCCCAAGGGATACTGCGAACTCGAGAGTGAGAAGCTCCGCCATGAGCTGACGAGGCTGCCCACCCCTCCAGTCCTTGGGTTTGCTGCAGCCCTGACGAGGCTGCCCACCCCTCCAGTCCTTGGGTTTGCTGCAGCCCTGAGGAGGCTGCCCACCCCTCAAGTCCTTGGGTTTGCTGCAGCCTGATGAGGCTGCCTATCCCTCCAGTCCTTGGGTTTGCTGAGATGCCTTCATATTTTGACATGCCATCTTACAGGAAACATTTTTTTGAGATTTGCTTAATAAATATTTCCTCAGCACTACCAGAAGGGCCATTCACTCAGGCAGGCTTAAGACAAAGGCGGAGATGAGAAGAAAGAGGAAACATGGAGAGAGAAGAAAGATTTAGGAATGAACTGGAGGAGGAAGGATACGCAGCAGAAAGGAAAAGGGTCCTGGGGGAAAGAGGAGGAAAAAGGCCAGAGTAATAGAGTAATGGACGGAGCAAACTGACGCAGTGTCACGTGCTCTGAAAGTCAACCTGCCTTTACTAATGAGCTGGGAAAATCAAGCCTGCCACTCACAGGCTTGAGACAACGATACAGCTCTAATAGACCAATGTTCCCATGAGACCCAAGTGGACAGGACAGTGTGCACAGTGCGTTTCCACCTGTGCTAATAATGCAACAACCTAGTCAATTAAAGTGCAAGTACAGGACCAGGGAGGTGGCTCCCGGATAGGGTGTTTTCTGTACCATCTTGAGGACCAGACTTTGCATTCCCAGCCTTCATGCAAAAGCAAAGAGTGGTAGCACACCATCTATAACCTCAGTGTGGAGGAGGGAGGCAGGAGGCTCCTGGGGCCTTGCTGACCAGACAGTCTCACCAGATGGTTCAGAATGGCCTTGTCTCAAAAATGTACATTCATACAAAACACACACACACACACACACACACACACACGCACACGCACACGCACACGCACATGCACGCACGCACACCCGCACCCACTCACACTCACCTGTTTAAAATGGTGACCTCTGAGGAAACAGAATTTGAGGTGATGGCCAGGGCTTTTCTAAACATTCATGGCTATTTTACTCTTTCCGAGAGAGAGTGTGTGGAATTTAAGAAAACCAAACTAAAACAAAATATCAACAGAACCTAAACAAACAGAAAACATTACCTTGGCTCTAGCCTCCCGGGCGGCTTCTGCCTCTGCAGCCATGGCTCTCTGGAGTTGTACTGGTAGCTTCACATCCTTAATCTCCACACGCTCGACCTTTATTCCCCAGTCATCCGTGGCATCATCCAGCGTACTCTGCAAAGAGAAGGGACGGCAAGTGAAGCACTGTCGCCTGCTCAGATGCCAAGAGTGGGCCCATTCACCAGAATGGGGTGTGGATGAGGTGGGTAAGGATTGGTGAATGGCAAAGAATCATCGTCAGAGGAATGCCGAAGCAAGGGCTAGAGAGCAAGAGAGGAAACAGATCTGATTCTGTGGCTAATGCGCTAATGGAGGTTGTCAAACTAGTAAGGGACCATAAAGGAATTATTTGTACTCTCCACTGCAGCTGTCCCACATGTCCTGCCCTGGTCAGGAGCAGCATGGAGTAACACACAATTGAGAAGCTGAGGCTGTGGTCCAGTGAGCCATTATTACACATGTAGTGGTCAGCCTTGGGCTAAGCTCAGAGCAGTCTGCCTACCTGAGTTAACAGGATGCATGTTAGCTTGTCTCACGTTCCTCCTTTACAAGGGCAGGAATGAATGGTACTCTTTCTCAGGAGGCTGAGACGGCACTACACACGCATTATGTATTTTTTAGCAGGGGGATGGTAGTAATGCTCAGGTAGAAATGCAAGGCCTATCTCGGCTGCAGAGCAAGCAACAGGGCATTCTGTGGTGTAGGATGATCACCTATTCAAAACTAAATACACTTCAGAATTTAACCATGATGAGACCTCTATGAATAGGAGCTTTTGCATTTATAGTATGATAACTTCATTGAACAAGCTATTAACATCTACATCACGGGCAAGACTGGAAAGCAAGAGACACGGGACTCATGGGATTTGTCTGTAGGCCAGAGCTTTAGCAATGCTTATACTGTTTTGAAGAGTAACCCCCAAGCCATTATGATCTATGAGGAGAATAATATGGGTTCTAGGGGGTGAAGGGACACCAGAAGGAATTTAAAAACAGTATGTACCTGAGTGCCATGAACTCATGGGTGTTCATGAAAATATTTCTGTAAAGTCTGGAAAACCTGAGAAGGAAAAAAGGTGACTATCCTCATCTGGGTGAAGGGTCATGGCCTCAGCTTCAGTTCTCTGGTTCTGGCTAACCATCAGTGGGCACTCCTCACCTGCATGCTGTGTGTCAGCTCCTCTCATGCCTCACCTGCATGTGGTGTGCAATCTCTTCTCTATCAGAGAGGATTTGAGACAGGTTCTTGGTGCCCAGCGCATTCCTGAGGGTAGTTTGTGCCAAAAGACGGGTTGCTGAATCTGCATTGGTGATATTCGCCACAGCCAGGGTTGCGTTCTGAACACGGTAATAGACCACACCATCCACGCTGATTGTCACGGAGTCCTTAGTGAGGACCTACAGGAGGAGGAAGGCAATCTCACACCTGCTGGAGCTTCATCACTGCCATTCCATGAACCCTTAAGCAATAGCTAATCTTCTTTAGTAAGACATCAGGAGGTTATTCATACCCCTTTAGAGATTTAATAAGGCTCTCCTGTTTAAGTCCACAGATTCGTTCAACCCCTCAACAAAATCTGAGATGCCACTCAAAAGCTGTCCTTGTTCTGGCTCATTTCTTCCCACCATTCTTTTCCATGGACTCCCTGACTCTTGCTCTCAGGAAGGCCACACCGTGCACATCCACCGTGCCTCTGTGCCGTGATACACTGAGGGGGATGCACGGATGGATGCCTCTGCTTCTTCCTAACACAGTGAGTTTCTTAGGGACAGCTCTTCTGCATCTCTAGCACTGGCAGTGTGGCTGACACATGGTGGAGAGTCATGAGGTGAGAGACAGAACTGTAAGGAGGCCCTAGGACATGAGTAACAAACGGTGCAGGGATGGAGCCCTGAGCCTGGGCTGTAGTGAGCTGTAAGCCATGTGACTTGCTAACCCTTCATCTGTAAGAAGAGCCTGGCAGCAATGCCTCCTAACCATAGCTCTGCCATTCATGAGAGGAGGAATCCTATAGGAAGTCTTTTGAAAGCATCCCTAGCCGTGTCAATGAGAAGTGGACAGTAACAGCTAAGCCTCTCTGAGGCCTAGTTCTGCCAGGCACCAAAGCATCGCTTTCCTTTGTTTCTCAATTTAAAACACCTCTGACTCAAGAGAACCGGCATTTGTTAACAAATGTACAGGTTGTTACTGTCTTGTGAGACAACCTCTCATAATGTGGTGAGGGAAATAAACACTACTCACAGATTCCTGCCACTGTGGCTGCCACAGCTGCCACCGCTCAACTCTGTGGCTTCTCGGAGCACTGGTTATTGTGAGCTGAGTGTTTAACTTATCTCTTCAAGAAAATCCCAGGGGCTGGGAAAGAGCTGCTTGCCAAGTTCCAATCACTCCAGGTTGGCAGTTTGCAGAGAAAGAGAGCAGCGGAAGGCAAAAGCTCACAGCCACATGCCAGATGCCCACAGTGTTTACACAAGAAAATGCCACAATTCCCAGCCCCTCAAAGGGGCTCCAGAGAGCCCATCTTCCTGAACAAGAGGAAAGCATGCAGAGGATCCGGCTTCTTGTAAGGTGTGGGTGGGAATTACTTCTGCTTCACCGAGTTCATGTGAACTGAAAAGTCTGACCTTACCGAGTGCTTACCTAGTTCCAGTAAGGGAGTGCCCAATCTGGCTTCTGGATTTTATGACTTATGATAACAGAAAGCCGGGCTCCTCCAACACCATGCTGAGTTTCTGGACTGTGCCAGGGAACACTGCTCTCTTCCACAGCCTCAGTAGCCTGTCAGCTTCCTGTCTGTGATGGTTGTTATGCCTCCTAACGTACAGGCACCAAATGCCCATAGCAGGGTGGGTGTCCAGTGCCGTCAGCCCTGAGCTGGGGAAAGCACCAGACAGGGCATCCCAAGAGCTGCGATCTGAGGATTTGTCTCAGTGTGACGGCATCCTTCTAGGAACTGGCTATAAAGCCAACTAGAAGCTGTTTGTGAAGAAGTCCTAAAAGGCTCGACTGATCACAGAGGTTCCTAAAATGCCAAATGAGCACTTTCTAATTCTTTTGCTTCTGGCCAATTTATCATGAATAAAAATGAAAGCCCTTAGAAAGGATGTTAAACTAGATTTTCCTTTTCTGTCTGAAACCCATGCAAGAGAGTTGTGGTCAGAATGATGATTACAACAGTAATGGTAAATCCATGTCTTCGGGCATCATGCCATGCCTCTAACAACCGTGATGAGCTCTCACACAGTGCTTCACTTCCAAGTGCTGTGTACACTAAGCACTCTGCATACTCAATCTCCCACTCACTCCTTGCCACACCCATGGCCTCACCATTACAACCTGTGTTTTACAGTTGAGGACACACACAGAGAACTTAGAGACATGCTCTAGACACAGAGCTGGGCAAAGAGAAGGCAGTCAGGGCGGCAAGCTCTGGCCTCCCAGTGTCAGGCAGCCATAGTGAGAACTGCTCACCTCCTGTGGAGGAATATCGAAGGAGATGGTCCTCATGTCCACCTTGATGAAGCTGTCAGTGCATGGTAGGATAAAAAACAAACCTGCAACACACAGGACCGGAGAGAGTGATTACGCTTAGCTCAACCTTGATCAGTTCTATGGAATACCTGAGACGGCTTTCATAACAAAGCTCGCTTGCCCTTCACCTCTAAGAACTTACTAGAGTTTCTCCCTAAGACCCATTGTCCTGAGCCCTGAGCCTCACAGTCTCTCAGGACTCACCTTGCCTCTAGCCACTCTCCCTGTCCTGTCCTGGGGTCCTGCATTTCTTATTGGACACAGTTCCTACAGCCCCTCCACTCATTGTAGTCTCTCTCCTACACTGCTCTGCAGAGGTCTTTGTTTCTGTCAGGAATGCCTCTCTGTGGCTGGCACTTCTCCATGCCTCAGAACACTGGCAGGCCAGCCACAGCTGTGCATACAGGTATTTCCAGTACTTTGGAAGGCTGAGGCGGGAGGATCGCTGAGGTTTGAGGCCAGGTTAGGGTACACACTGAGATTCAGGTTAGCCTGTGAGATGCTGCCTCAAGAAGAAAATAAACAACAATGATGGGGGACGGGTGAGAAGCAGAGGGCCTGAGATAGCTCAGTAGTTAAGTGCTTCCTGCTCTTCTAAATGATCCATGTTCAGTTCCCAGCACCCAAACAGACAGCTCCCAACTCCCTCTAGCTCCAAGGACTCTGACTCTCCTCTGGATTCTGAAGGCACCTGCACTTGTGTGCATATATCCACACCCACACATAGACACATAACTTTAAAATAATGGTAAAGCTTTGTCTCAGCTTCTGCTTCAGGTCAGTTGCTCTCCTCTGGGTTTCCTGTGCTTCTCTGTCAGGGTTCTGTGGCTACTGGTTCTTAACACTAAATGCAGGGCATAGCTATCTGTTTCTTTGTTGGTGTCTGATTGTTGGACAGGAAGGTCTTTGATAAGGGGACTGTGTTCTGCTCTCCCTCACATTCCCAGAGCCTCATTGGGCATGGTGGCACAGCATTTGACTGACTGCAGTCCTTCCCTTGGTTAGGATCCTCCTGCTCAGCCTCCCAAGGCTATGGCCATTGTTGGCCAAGGCCGCTAATAACCTAATCGCTCTAAATAGATAATAGTGGGGAGGGTGGGCAGCCCCCAGGCTGGCCAGAGCCACTGCTCTTGTTACACAGCTTCTGCTCCAAGCAGAGGGCCCCACTGGGGAGCTCACATCAGTCTGTGAGACAGCTCAGGCTCATAGACTAGAGAAAAGGCTCGGACATAAAGAACTCAGATGCTCTTCCAGAGGATGAGAGTTCAATTCCTAGCACCTACATTAGGTGGCTCCTAATTATGTAACTCCAGCTACAGGGGGATCCCATACCTCTGGCCTCACCAGTACTCATGTGCACACACCCACACATGGACACACACATAGACAAATAGGTTTTAAAAGTACAAAACTGCAATGCTTTGGTTTCCAGACTGCAGTCTAGTACTGACCAGGTCCTTTGGCGCCTCCTTGCAAAATGCGACCCAGTCTAAAGATGATGACTCTTTCATACTCCTTTACGATCTGGAATAAAAGACGTGAATGAAAATTCATCACAATGAATACAATTGACACGCATAGCTTCCTAAGCGTGTCTGTGCTCTGACCAGGCTTGGTGCCTCCTGTTGCTTGCTCTATGTCCTGACAGTATCCATAAACAGTGTGTCTGGTGTTTATAGTTTCCAAGCACAAGGCTTATTTCTTATACACACACACACATATCTTTACTTATTATATAATAAGGTGATAGACACCCTGGGAGTGGACACATGCCTCTAATCCCAGGGCTCTACAGGCAGAAGCAGGAGGATGGTGCGTCTGGGCCAATCTGAATTACAAAGTGAGTTCAAGACCAGCCTGCTCTATCTAGGAGTCCCTGACGCAAAACACAGAACGAATATACTGGTTTCATAACACTGGAGATCAGAGCACAGAGAAACCCATCTCCAAACCCATCCCTTGGCTGTTAGCATCCGCTGGCTAGTCACGTTTTGTTTGCTCAGAAAAGCTCATAGTGCTTCCCTTAGTTACATGACTCCATTAGTTACAATTCATCATGAAATGCAGGCAGCACATGCCTTAGCAATATGCAAACGGCAGTTATTTGGCTAAGTATTGGTAACTGTGGGAAAGACCACTGTGCTGGGGAGCACTTGGTCTGTGCCAGGCTCTGCAGTGAGTGTGTGGACACGGGCTGTTCCCTCAGTCCCGCCATCATCCTGAGGAGGGACTGCCATTTTCTGCAATTTTACAAGTGAGGGAACACAGCAAAGGTGGTGCTGTGAGGGAGCCTACCGCCCAGCCCCGCCCTCTGACATCCTCACCGTGTCCTCACAGGATCATCTCATTGCCAGACACAGAACTGTTGCCTGGCAATCCTCACCTCACTTGTGGGGAAGGACTGAGCAGTCAGGGGCTGGGTTTTAAGATTCTGCTATAACTCATCAGCAGAATCCATCCAAAAGAGAGATGAAACAAAAATCATAGGCCAGTTTGGTATCTGTCTCCCTGCCCAAGGATCACATGGCTTGTGGAGGTGGGAGCTGACTCTGCTTCTAAGGAGAAAGAAATGCTCTTTACCTTTATGCAAATCCATATTGATATTGGGAAGGTTATAACTACGAAAAAGAACGAGGCAGCCACCAAAATCCATCCACAAGGTCCGAGTTCTGCCTTGGGATTATCTGTCAGAAACAAAATCACACAGCCTGTTAGGGGCATGTCATCACTTCATCCCAGCCGCTCACTGGACGCCCTGTGCTTGGTGGTCTTCTGGCTTTACCTGAGTTTCCTTGTCTCGGTCTCACAGCCTGAAACACCTGTACCTGGTCTTACTTCACGTCACTGGCTACGTGACTCAGCAAATGCTTCTCAGACACAGCTTACTTAGTTTGCCTCAGGATGGGAGATAACAAAAATGGAGACAACTCATCTTCTAACAAGATCAAGTATAGTGAGGAACCGGGAACAGTCGTGACACCAGGACGTAAACAGGGAGGAAGGAGGGAGAGTGACGGGGATGGAGGTGAGTGTCAGTGTGGTGGGGAATTGACAGCTCTTGTCAGCTTCCTAACAGAAATGGAAATGCCAACAAAAAGACAGAGACAGAGAAAATGGGTATTCTAGCTTGAGGACACAGTGTGACTGTAGATGATAACCATGATCCAGGCACATAATCCCATTACACTGTCTTTATACAAATTACTGTGTACATGGTTGTCCTGGGCTTATGAACCATCACCCATTTCCTGATTAGTGACCGGGCTGTTTCTGGCTTCTTGCAGTAGCAAGAACAATGCAGTGATGGATATCACAGTCCTTGGGCTTCCTCCCTCTTCTGCATATAAACAGTGCTTTTGTTTATAAAAAGGAGAGGAACGTTACTTGAAACCCAGAGACAGTAAATGTTTCAACACATTCTTCCAATCTCTTTCCTGGTTTATACTATATTTTAAAATTCAAATAAATAAAATTAGGAGCATATTTTCCTCTTCTAGCTACTGTTCTTTATTAGCCTCTGTAGTCATGAACTTGGGCTTTTCCTGTTTTTGACCTAAAAAATAAAAATAAATAAATAAAAATTGTTACACTATCAAAGTTTAAAAAGTCAAACTCTGGACCAGCGAAATGGCTCAGCAGGTAAAAGTGCTTGCTGCCAAAATGGAGAAACTTGAGTTTGACCCCTGGAACCCACACGGTAGAAGAAAAGAACCGATTCGTGCAGCTTGTCCTCTGAGCTCCACATGTGTGCTGTCATGTTGGCACTATGTGTGCTATGGCATGTCTACCCATGTGTAGAATCAAGCAATTCTAGAAGTTAACACAAAAAGGTGCAGTGTCTGCTCTGCTCACTTCTCCCCCTGTATCTGCTTCCTCAAAAAGAAACGGACCTTTAGGCTGCACTGGCCGTGCTGCCTACGCTGGCCATGCTGGCTGTGCTGGCTGGCTGGCTGCACTGGCTGGCACTTA
>NW_022196897.1:23271762-23282501 GCF_008632895.1 Mastomys coucha
CCCCCCCCCCCCGCGACCCCCGCGCCCTTCCTCGGGACCTAACTAACCTTCCCTCCTAGCCTGGGCTCTCCCTGCATCTTCAGTTCTGAGCAGTACCACATGACTTTCCACTACAGGAGAGAATTTTTTTCTTCCTTATCTCTTCCTCCAACATGAACTTATAAAACTGCATCGTAATTTTGGTTAGATTAATAACTGTTAATATGCCAGTCAAAGCTAAGCCATGATGAACAAACTAGCGCTCCTTTCCAGTACGATTTTTTCCTGTGTTTTTCTTTTCACTTTCGTTAGTCTGCTATAATTCTGGCTGATCCAACCTTAATCCTCCATCTGCAGTCTAAATCTCCTTTCAAAGCAGCCAGACACCCCTCAGTTTCCTTTCTGGACTGCACAGTTTACGGCAGTTGTCTTTTACTTTCAAACCTAGGAATCCACCCCAGCCTCTGGTGCAGAGTCTATTTTCTGTGTCCAGCATCTTCCTTGTTTCTGTGGAGCAGTTGGGGACTGAGAGACTGGCTGACCCTAGGCTTTCCAGGTGCTGCTGTAGTTTTAGAAGTGACAGGAGGGAAGAGGTGTGCCTCGTGTGGCGAGTTACTGCTCAGGAGAAAGAGGGAAAGCAGAAGGTTCTAGCTTGGGAACATGGAGGCGGAGGTGGGGGTGAGGTGGGGTGAAGACTTAAGTGAGCTAAGTTTATCTTGGCCCTTCTAAGTCGCAGTTCTTAGCACACAGACACAGTTGGTGGTAGAGCACTTGAGGCAGGGCCACTGCTATGCACTGCTTCTGTGCTTGTGGGGAAGTTCTAGCGAGTATTACAGGGATGGCAATAAAGCAGTTTTAATTGCACTTTATAAGTGAGGGAACAGAAGCAACGTGCCTTCCTTCCTGTGGGTCAATATGAGTGGTCTCCTACCAGGCAGGCATCATGTTTTTTTTAAATACTTTTAAAATGTGCTGTGTATCACTAAATTTTAGAACCATCCAGTGAGGTCTTATTTTTTTGTTTGTTTGTTTGCTTGCTTGCTTGTTTTTAAATCAACTCTTGCTATGTAGCTCAGGCTAGCCTGGTACTCACATTCTCCATTTCAGCCTTCTGTGTACTGGGATTAGAGGAATGGCCACCATGCCTGACTAGGCTAAGTGATTCTAATTCCATTTTATGAATGAAGTAACAGAGACGACACGACTTTCACCAGGTCATGCCAAGAATGACAAAACCCTGGCCCTAGAGACTGTGCCCTAAGTCTCTTTGGCCCTTCACCATTAAATATAAAAGGTCAACACTGAAGAAGGGTTCTTGCATCATATCTGACCAGGAAACAGCAGGCAGGCAGTTTTGAGGGTGAAATCTTATATCCTGACTGAGGAAGCCTTTCACCACAGGTGGACTTCCTATTTTTAGCAGAAAAGCTCACAGTTCTGAGCCACAGAGGTCTAAGTTTTATGTGAACTGAATTCCAAAGACAAGCAGGCAGGCCACAAATGTTTATCTGGTAACATTTGGTGCTCTCAAAAACATCACTGTAAGTCCCTCCCACTGTGGGCAAATCGCTGAGCTCCTGATCATAGTACACCACAAAACCCCCAAAGCAGGGATGGTTCTTAATCATTGTTTTTCTTTGTGGTGCTGGGAACCCAGCCCAGGGGTTTGAACATGCTAGGAAAGTGCTTTTCTGTGAATTACAAACATAGCCCCTCTTGCTCATTTCGATAGTCCCAATGTACAGCACGTGCTCTGAAAAAAAAAAAACAACAACAAAAACAAAACAAAACAAAACAAAGCAACAGCAACAAACCAGGGCCGATGGGAACTTAACTTCTTTACTGTAAAACGACAATGAGTGGAGCAACAGTGTCAACAGGCCAGACCACCCCCCAAGCTCCCGGGGACTGGACCACCAATCAAAGAATACACATGGAGGGACCCAGGGCCACACATATGGCAGAGGATGGCCTTGTTGGACATCAGTGGGAGGAGAGGCCCTTGGGCCTGAGGGTGTTCAATATCCCAATGTAGGGGAATGCCAGGGAGGGAAGATGGGAGTGGGTGGGTGAGTGGAGGAGCACCCTCATAGAGGCAAGGGGAGAGGGAACAGGATAGAGGGTTTCTGAAGGGGAGACCTGGAAAGGGGGAAACATTTGAAATGTAAATAAAGAAAATATCCAATTTTTAAAAAAAAGAAAAAAGAAGGACAATGAGTATTAGATTGGTCTTCTGGAACTGAGATAGCGCTCAGTAAACACAAATGAGAGGTTTCTGAGAACCTCTACATTACATTACTCAGTGAAAAAAATATTCCATCCAAATTTCCATGATGAAAAATGGAAAAATAGTACTTGCTTTTTTTGAAAACAAAATTTTTTCCTCTTAAAAAATGAGTTAATTTACCACTTAACATTCAAAGATCTGTAGAAAGTGCATTTTTCAAAAATGTCATCATGTAAACGGGCCAGGAAGCTATACCAAGATCTTTTCTGGGCCCATCTTTACATCAAGTCTCATGTTTACATCAAGATTCTTCCAAGTCCAGATAAGTACATGGCATGGAAAGTGAAAAGCAGCGAGTTAAGTTGGTAGTGTGCCGTAACACAGTCCAGTCCACAGCAAAGGCATGACTAGAAATACTGGAGCAACTCCACGCCAGGGAAATGGCACTCTTACACTTATTTTGTTAATCCTTTTATAGTGAGAGAGTCTCATTCTCAACTGTAAAAATTCTCTCACATCTGGTCACAGTTCAGCAAGGCATATAAACCACACTTCTCAGGGGATGAGGTCCCACTGGGCTCAGAAATTAATCTCAGTCACCCATGACTGCTGGGCAAAGGCAATTCTCAGATACACACCAGATTTCATGAGCCTTGTTTCCTCAGAGTTTCTCAGTTACTTATTTAGGGTGTCTCCTTCTATTAGCTTATGAGGTAAATGACAGAAAAGTAATGGGCAATCAATATTCCTGAGATATTTGGGCTTAAATACCTGTCAATGCTTCACTGGGAGACTTCTGAAGACCTGGGATCCCACAATACTTGGGTGTAAGTAAACATTACTTTGACAGGTTTTTTATGCATTTTCTTTTTCCACTATGAAATTGTTTTCTGAAAACTGGATTAAAAATAAACTTTTAACCAATCAAAACTAGGACTTCTGGGGCTGGAAAGATGACTCAGCTGTTAAGAGCACTGGCTACTTCTCCACAGGACCTGAGTGTGATTCCCAGCAGCTATGTGGCAGCTCACAACCCTCTGTTATTATTTCAAAGGGACCGGAAATGCACACATATCTACACATTTAAACTTATTATTATTCAAACTGACCTCACCTCAAGAAAATTAACATAAAACCAAACTAAATCATAAATGTAAAAGTACACATTATACAGTTACTTTTGTTGTCTGGCTACAGGGAGAGCAGAAATGCCTCACTTGTGAGCTCCTAGACCAATGTTCAGAGAATGTAGGACACTCTCTGTCCTGTGTCAGCTGGTATATTCTAAGATGAACTGGAAGTAGCATGACAAAAAGTCCTTGGGAGTAAAGAATCCCATTCGCCATTGAGATTTAATTACTCCAAGTTCAAAATGTATTAGATTTCCTCTGCTGAGAAAGCCCAGAAATATGACATATCTAAAATTAGGACTTGGAGTCATATGCATGCCCCATTGCACAAAGGGAAAGGCATGGGCTAACCCGTCTGCATTGCAGTATTTAAGAGGCAATCCTTCCCTTTTCCTTACACAGAATGTCGGTGAGACACTTTATGTTGTAAACTCATGAATAGTATTGTCTGGGTAAAGACAGATAGGATAGTTGGGAATTTTATCTTAAAAATGCATGCTATCTGGGTCTAAAAGCACTTTTATGGGGAAAATGGCTGGTGAAAAGTCTTGGCAAATTTTATTTCTTAAAGTATTTATATTCAAGATACAACTGTTTCCTCCTCTTCCTCCTCCTCTCCCTCCGCCTCTTCTGCTTCCTCTTCTTTTTCACCATTATTCCACACCAGACTGTTAGAATTTAGCAAGTGTTTTATTGAAAGGGGCAAAGAGAAGACAGGTTTTGCAGACCACAGAGCCTGAGCAAATACTCAAGTCTACCATAGCAGCATACAACACTCATGGGCAACACACAGGTACCTGCAAGAACTGTGGCTGTATTCCAATGATTTTCATTTGTAGCAAAACATTGACCCTTAAAAAGACCATATAGGGCTGGTGAGATGGCTCAGCGGGTAAGAGCACCAGCTGCTCTTCCAAAGGTCGTGAGTTCAAATCCCAGCAACCACATGGTGGCTCACAACCACCTGTAATGAGATCTGACTCCCTCTTCTGGTGAGTCTGAAGACAGCTACAGTGTACTTACATATAATAAATAAATAAATCTTAAAAAAAAAAAAAAGACCATATAAAATATAAAGGCTGGACTGAGGGGATTTTTTTTTTAATGTAAAAACTATTAACAGAGGCTGGAGAGATAGCTCAGCAGGTAGGAGCACTGCTCGCTCTGGCAGAGGACACTTTATCATTAGATTCCTAATTCTTCCCTCAGATGAACTGCTAAGATATATGTAGGAGCATAACAATTTGATGCCAAATTCCGATCCTACCACTTCATTTTCTTATCAATAAAATGAAAGAAAGAACAGTACTTAGTGCACTGTGTTATGAAGACCAAATGAAAAAAAATACATAAAATGCTTGACATTTGAGGGTAGTCAATCAGTAACCACTATTACCAATACAACTACATATAAATATATAACCAATATATAAATAAATATAAATAGCTTATAAGGTGTCTTAGTTAGGGGACTACTGCTGTGAAGAGTCACCATGACCACAGCAACTCCTATAAAGGAAAACATTTAATTGGGGCAAGATTACAATTCAAAAGTTTAGTCTATTATTGTCATGGTAGGTGGCATCCAGGCAGACTTGGTGCTAGAGTTCTACATCTTGATCCAAAGGAAACTGAAAAAGGTTGTCCTGAGCTTCTGAGACCTCAAATCCCACCCTCCACCCCCAAAATGACAGATTCTTTCAACAAGGCCACATTTACTCCAACAAGTCCACAGTTCCTAACAGTGCCACTCCCTGTGGACCAAACATTCAAACACAGAGCCTATTCACACCACCACGTAAGGAATAAGTGGTTTTATTGGGTGAACTGCCTTCTGGGACTTGCATACCATGGAGAAAATATTGAGGCTAACAATCTGTTTGGGGATTCCATCTCAGGGGAAGAAGAGATCACATGTTGGGCAGTAAAGAGTTCTGAACTTTGTCGGTACATCTGTCACTCATGTCTTTCTCACTTTCTCCTAAATGTGAACTTAATGGGAAGTGAATATATCCCTGCAAGTCTAACCATATTTAATCTTTTTATTCTTTGTTTTCTCTATGAAGTAATATCATAAAAAACCTTAAATTTTCAAAAGAAATTTCACATATAACTGTGGAGGTCTCTGAGACCACCCCAACCAGCAGAGTGTTGATCTGTGAGAGATAAGAAGACAGTTTGGTTAAGACCACTCAGTAGTCAGTGTTGGCATAAACTTTGAAAGTCTGACCCCAAGTACTTTATTTTAGATATATTCAACCACAGCACAATTCGGTGAAAAGATTTCTTGGTGCTAATGAACTCAATCCCGTGTGCACAGTAAAGATTAAGACATGGCAACATGGAAACTCTCTGTGAAGCATATGTGATATTTTCCATAAAGATGGGGTCAGCAGATTAACTGAGAAAAACAAGCTCATGATGAGGGTCTGCGGGAGGATCTGGCATGGCTTTGGCCACAAAAATAGTGCAAAGATCATCAAGCTTTGACCTACTTCTGCTCTCAGCATTCTGGGCAGAAAACAGGTTGTACATCCTTCTCTTTGAAGAGCCAACCCTATGTGTTTACCATTCCTGGTTCCCAGTGAGCCAGAAATCTGTGAGCACAAAGCCCTGTGTGCCTCCTACATAGATCTTTTTACTTGATACTTAAAATCCTGGAAGATAGGGCATAAGGTTATGCCTAACTGTATGATGAGGGACTGACTGACTCTCTGGAAGTCGAGGAACTTGCCTAAGTGACTCAGGTAGTCAGTGATGGTGCTGAGCCCACAACCCTGGCTTTCCATTCTAATGCTACTCACTTCCCTAGACCACACTACCTTCCCTCAGTGCTTACTTCAGTGGACAACAAATTGGGCATCATTTTTATTGTCTCATAATTGAAGGCATTTTCTTGGTTATATCTCCAAGACTCCATCTACTAAAATATCAAACACAAGCATGAGGTCCAAGTTTCTTTAGGAGTCCCAGAATGTAGATAGAGACAGAAAAAAAGAATGAACAAGTATGTTATAAAGAACCGAAGCACACTTGTATCCTCTTGATCCTCTAACTTCTCTCTGTTTTCATAAGATACAATATATTTCCTTGCTAATTATAGTTCCTTTATTGTTAATACACACCTGAATAAGTAGACTGTCTAAGTAAGAATAAGTAGACTGTTTATACTTAAGACTATATAAGGAAAATGATTGCCACATCCTAAAAATCAATAAACAATAATCAACATTTAACAAGATGGTTTACTCCTATTTCCTTTTTCTTTCAGCAAATATTTATTCATCTGCTATGTGCCTCATACTGAGTTGCTTTTTGTTTGAGACATGGTTTCTCTGTGTAGCTCTGGCTATTCTGGAACTCACTCTGTAGACCAGGCTGGCCTCAAGCTCACAGAGATCCACCTGCCTCTGCCTCCCAAGTGCTGGGATTAAAGGCACAGGCCACCACCACCTGGCTCATCCTGAGTTCTTACAATGAGGCAAAAAAAGGAAAGGGCAACAGACGAGTCCAACTGACAATTACATCACACACACAAAAGTCACGCACAAGTATGTGCAGGACTCCAGGCAGATACTGCTATGTGGTCATAACAGGTTACAGGAAATTGCTTTCCTGTGCCCTCTCATCATTAGTCACCTCTGTATCACTTTACCACCATTTTATATTTTTAAGAGCAGACTAGATAGTTAGTCACTCTATCTTTTACAGTGTAAAACGTATGCTATTCAGAGACCCTGAAATCTGTTTTGTCACAAATTGTATAAACAATAGCTTCTGCAGTCTTAGTCTTCCATTTGAATTCATTTATTACCACTGGAGGTTTAATTCAGGTCAATTCTTAAAGAAGTTACAAAGTCTTCCCCAATCTGATCAACTGTAACAACTGAAATAAACATATCAGTCCCATGGTTCTGATTATTTCCAAGGGATCCTCCCAAGGGATCTATCTTGTTGACAAGACTCTTCTTTACAACAACACTTTCCTTTGCAATCCACCTGCACTGTTGTTCCACTGCAAACTGAATGCACCGGGTCTAGCTTAACGTCCTCGGTTAGTCCTAGCTTTGGTCACTTCTCCACAAAGATACAAAGAGACAGAGTTGGAGCTCTGTAATTCCACACTTCCATCAGAAGCAGTCCTCTGGAATGGCTTTCTCTGGGAGGTCCTGATTCACACTGATCCCTTAGGCTCCCTTTGTTTACTGCCTCTTGCCCTCAGTGAAGTCCTGAAGCTGGGTCAGACCCTCTATTTTGGTACCTCCTTTATGGATAGCTGTAGGATTGGAAACATCGCTCAGAAAGTCAGAACCTGGGCTGGAAATTGGTTCTGAATTTTTTAGGCTGTCAGCAATTTTAGCACTCCGACTTAGTTTCTTTACTGACAGACAGGGAGTAAAGACATTTCCTTGTTCCAGGATTGCAATTAGATGTTTGTAAAACATTTAGCTATGTTTGGCAAAATGATGAATGGGTGAAGGAGACCACCAACACACTCACACTTTCATCTAGGCACAGACCACTACTGAGAAGGTATACTAGACACTTTCCTCCTGTTCACACTTTAGAATTAATTAAATTTGAATTTTAAGCCTGTGTGACTAAGTCACTAAGTATCACTTGTGAAGATTCAATAAGATAACGTTATAAAATACTTAGGATAGTGCTTAGCCTATTAAGGGTCAGTTTTGCTATTACTCTCTTTAATTTCATTATGCTCCCAGTTGGGGGGAGTGTTAAAGTATAGAGAAAGATACACACACACACAGGCTTTTATGCATGATACTGAGGATGAAACCCAGTAGGTTTCCTATGACTATACTCTGCAGCTGTCTGAAATCCTCGTGAAACACCTGAGAAAGAGTTGTAGATGCTCCTGGGCAAGGGGATGGATCTTAGATGGGAGAACAGGCTGGCTTTGCAAATAATCTAAATGGATGACAACGTTCTCCTCTGGATGATGCAAAAGCCCACTCAGCCTCCTAAATCTCTTCCACCGTGACATCTTCCCTGAAATTCCATCTTTAGAAATAATTCCTTTAGATTAGTAAAGCTCCCTAGAGGATAGCAGGGCTCCTGCGAGGTTTATTTTCTCTTACTGGGCATCTCCCGACCCCGATGAGTTAGACAATTTAAAAGCTTAAGGAAGTAGTTGGCTCAAGGGCTCTAATTCTCCACGGAAGATAAGATGGATGAGGGCCTGTTAACAGTTCTTGCCTTCGAGACTAGGAACACTCCAGGAGAGTGGTGAGCACAGGCTATTTACCTGGAAGGAGAGATGTCTAGGAAAAAGTGGACACAGAATGGGGCAGACAATGGAACTGGAAGGAAAGCCAGGGAGACTTCCTTTCTTCTGCCTATACCGCATACTGTGTCATGGGCTGAAACCTAGCCCTTTACTATGAAACTGATTAGTTTCCCGAAGCTGGAGACAGAGGGAAGAAGGTGGGAATTCTTCCCTGGTTCAGAGGAGTGGGGATCACGTGGGGGTGGATGAAGGCTACTTGTTGGGAAGGCTTCCCTTCCCAGGCGCTGGGGCAGAAAAGAAACAAGAAAGAGAGGAGCGAGGCTGAAGCTGCAGAAGAGCTGCCTCTACCTCTCCTGACTGTCAAGGGACTGCCCGGGTCCGCGTGCACCGCCCGAGATAAAGAAGCGCTGTTGATAGGCACCTGGAGTCTAGGACCCGAAGGATAAGCCAGCTCTTGCCTGCCAGGGTTCGGAGCAATGGATACACGCCCCCTGCCGCGGGGTGCACCCTCTTGGCTGCCGTGCAGGCTTCACCCCAGCACCCCCAAATCATTGTCTCCCAGCGGGTGAACCCAGGAATGAAGAAGACCGCGGCTCTGCGAAGCGCACACAGTGCAGCGGAGACATGCCTTTCGGAACCCTGCAGTCTGCGGGGGTTCTCACTGCAGACGGTGGGGCTCGGGACCAGGGGCTGGCTCAGGACAGCTGTGCGGGGGACGAGGGACTCACCCCTGAAGGACTCGGGGACCCGCTGAGACTGGACATGGCTGGACTGTCGTTTGTCAGACATACTGCTGGAGTCGGAGTCGCTCCTCATCAGTCCCCAAAGCCGGAGCTTTACTGAGAGCCGTTGGCAACGAAGGGTCTCGAGCTCGGGTGCAGTCCCGCCCCCAGTCGGCGGCCTGCCCAATAGGTGCCAGGGAATGGAGCAGAAGACACGCCCCCTCCTGCCCTTCCTCAGCGCGGGCAGAAGGGTGTGGCCTGAAGGGCGTGGTCTGAGAGGGTGTTGGCGAGGCAGTGTCTTAGGAGGGTAAGGCAGTGAGGCTGGAATGCTTAAGGTTCTGCCAAAGTCTCGCCCCAGCTTCCGGTGGGTTGATCCGAGGAGAAGGTGCGAGGACAGGACGGGGCTGAGGAGCTGGGCAAGGCCTCCTGTGATCCCAGGCATTAGTGAGGGGGAAGGCGTCCTCTTGTAGCAGGGATGAGGGTTGTGGGGGATGTCTTGTGGATTGAGGGGCGCGCCGAGGGTGTTGAGTATGGCTGAGTATATACATCGAATAGGCAGTGTGAGGGAAGGAGTCCGCGCCAACGCCCTTGCCCCAAAGAGGACTGATTCCCGGGTGGTATATTTACTTTTTTCAGGCAAACTTAACTTATGGAGCGCCTGGCGTCTAGCAGGCGAGGGTCTCCCAGTTGATGCAGTGAGCAGAGGCGGACACAGTGCCAGCCCTCGAGAAGTTTGTATTATACCATAAACAAACAAGCTAAGGGTGTTTCATCGAAAGCAACAGTACAGCGTCCATTTCGATTACTAGAACCTGGAAGGCTTCTTTCTATAAATAAGAATGTGGCCTGTGAAAGATGTCCTCTGAGAGAGCCAACCTTGGATTGGGGGCAGACTTGTTCACGAAAGAGGAAAGGTCGGGCCTGAATTCTAAAATGACATTTTACAGTGTCCAGGCTGTGGAGGAAGCGTTTGCCAGAGCCCTCACAGTCTCAAGTTGCCTCTCTTGCAGTTTGTGACTGAAAATCTCGTGTCTGAAAAAAATCACTGCTGTTTCATTTTTTTTTTTCTCTCCCTGGTTGGTCCTAATGCAAACTGTTCAGGGAAATATTAAGCTACACAAAATAAACTTTTAAAAGCACTTTATTTTGAATAAACATAGAATCACAGAAAGCTGAAAAGACATTACAGCGGCCACAAAGACCCTCTACTCACGTTACTCCTATAGTTAAATCTGTTTTATGTGTAGCCTCAAAACAGGAAATTAATCCTGACAGAATAAGTACCCAAATATGCCATTTTATCACATACAAAGATTCTTATAAACAGAATTATAAAGATACAAAGCTAGTTCATCACGGCTGAGAGCGCCCTCTTAGAGACATTCTCCTCTCTCTCTCTCTCCCTCTCTCTCTCTCTCTCTCTCTCTCTCTCT
>NW_022196897.1:23282511-23285156 GCF_008632895.1 Mastomys coucha
TCTCTCTCTCTCTCTCAGACACACACACACACACACACACACACACACACACAGTATTTGCTGTGTAATTCCAGATGCCTTGTGGTGGTTCCCTCTCATGAAATGGTAAGTGTTCCCTGACTTTATAGCTCTGGAGCATTGATATTGTCCAGAAGAAAACAGGAACATATCAGTGGGAAGGATGAAGGCGACCTTTGCTTGAGGGTGAAGGTTCTAGATCTTTAAGCCTCGTGGCTCAGCTTTCCCAAAATTACTTCCCATAAAATAGGCCAAATGCTTTCAAAGAACTGTTTATAGCCCTGGGGATGATGTCACAGCTCATGTAATCACATGATTGGCCTTTTATCAATAAGCTGCTCAGTAGAGAAGGCAGGGGCTATCGTAATTTAATGGTTTGTTCTCTTGGAATCTTCCCTGACAAAGTCCACAGCTTCATTTCACCCCCACTCCCTTCTGCCATAAATAAACTCCAGGGGCAGGAACTTCCTGTAGATGCTGTGGTTCTCAGGGAAGCAGAGCAAATAGGAAATTAGACCTTCTTATGATAAAGTATTTAGGTTTCACTGTTCTTTTACTAGAAAGGAAAATAGACTGGTATTTCCAAGTGTTTTTGTCTGTGCTGCTCCTGCTACGGAACTGAATTCTCAAGACAATCTCAACCAGCGTCATTTGTGAGGCACCACCCTTTGGGACAGAGGGTTTGGAAAACATTTGCTGGCACCCAATCCAGATTGCATCAGTTCCAGCATTAATTCTGGGCCCCAGCTGAAGAACAAACTTTAGGGAATAGATGAGAGTTTCCAATTCTGAGTTAAATATTTTGACTTTCACTTGACCATAATATTGTTATATTTTGGCTTTCACACACATTCTCTGTAAATGTTTGGGTTAAATATTCTTTAAAAAATAATTTTAGGAGGCTCAGTAGTTAAGAGAGCTTCCTGTTCTTTCAGAGGACCTAAGTTCAGGTCCCAGCACCTACAAGGGGAATGTTTACAACTACCTGTAACATCAACTCCACAGGTAGTTACTTTCTTCAGGCCTCTGTGAAAACCAGGCACACATGGTATGCACTTCAGTACATGCAGGTAATACACACACACACACACACACACACACACACACACATCTCCTTTTGAATTTTCAAGAATATTTAGAAGTTAAAATTTTCTAAAAGAGGACTGGAGAGATGGCTTGCTCCCCAATCATAAGAAGGAGTTTGGATCCCAGTGGTACTATGTACCTCTGAAGCTGAGAGAAAGAAAGTTGTAAGAGAGATAGATGCTTATAGACAGAAGCAGGGGACCAAATTACTACATCAAAAGAGGCACATAAGCACTGTAAGTCCAGTAGAATAGGCGTGCCATCAAAAAGACGGTACTTGAACCCACATAAGCCGCATAAAAACCTCTGAGCTTCAGCAGTTTTCAGCTCTGGAGTCTCCTCAAGTCTGAGAGGTTGGTAAAACTTGCCAATACGTTTTTGTTTCATGCTGAGCTATTTCCCTGTCTTTTAATTCCTTAATTAATAGAGAAAAAAATCTATCTGCTATCTGGTGTCACTAATGCCCATACAACAAGCCTAGCATCTGGCCCTGAGAAATCTGACCTCCGTGCACACAAAGGTTCACACACTTGCACATGCTCCTGTACTCATGCAGACAGATTGTTTTTAAAAAGTGTCTTCTAAAAGAACTTTAGGCTTTAGAATCTGAAACTTAGGTGGAGTTACGGATCAGTAGAAAGGAAAATTGCCTGCAGTTTTATCACCTCTAGTCAAACTGTCACAAGGATTTTTAAATTATGTGTTTGCTTTGCATGTATATCTGTGTTCCATTTGTATGCCTTGGTTCCTGCAGAGTTCAGAAGGAGGTATGGATGCCCTGGAACTGGAGTTATATATAGATGGTTATAAACCAGCATGTGAGTGCTGGAAACTGAACCCGGTCCTTTGAAAGCTATAAATACTTTTAACTGCTGAGCCATCTTTCCAGATCCTTTCATAATTTTGATGAAAACTTTAAAAGGATTTTATTTGTAATTATGTGTATATTGTTTGGTATCAAACCTGGGACAAATGGCCAACTGAGTTGCCGATTTAACATATCAAAGCAGACCTGGTCACCAGGTTTTCCCAGCAAACCTCAGCTCCTAACTGTTACCAGGTATGGCTGGCATACCCCACTCCTCTAAACTTCTCCCGCCCAGGGGCCAGGCTATCTTTCCCCCCAGTTGCCCTTCCTAATAATCCAGCCATTTCAGTTACCCTGCCTTCTCTGCTCTACTCATTACCCTCCCGGTTCTCCCCTCTCTCCTTCCTCCTCTCCTCTTCCCCCATGGCCTGGCTCAGGGTCACATTCACTGGACTCCCTCAGACATCTCTGCTTTCCTCATATCTATGATGAAACTTCTCCTCTACTCCTTGGAGCAGTCATATCCTCCTTTTTATTATTATTATTATTATTATTATTATTATTATTATTATTATTATTATTCATACATGTGTCTGGCACTGTGCATGTGTATGTAGTGCTCATGAAGGTCAGAAGATGGTGTCAGAACCCTGAAGAAACAGGCAGTTGTGAATTGCCTAGCATGGGTGCTGGAACCAAACTCTGGTCCTCTGAAAAAGCATTGCACTTTTTT
>NW_022196897.1:23285705-23297360 GCF_008632895.1 Mastomys coucha
CAGACTTCCTGCTTTGGTCAAAACTATTTGACTTGAGTGAGTGACTTTATTCTCAGCCCACAGAGAACTGGTTACATTCATTTAAGATATGGTGTGTGTATTAAGATGGTTTATCCATAAAGTCATTCACCAACTGTTTCAATGAACAATGGTTCTGCTTGGAGGGTGGCACAGACATTAGGTACGGGTAAGAATCTGGTTCATTAGCTGTGATAATTTGGAAAAGCATTCATCTCAGAGAAAGAATAACTTATAAAGTCCTCTTCTTCAAACTTGATACAAGAGCTACAAATGTCAAGCAAAGCATTCAGACCCACTCTTTGTTGTTCTCTTTCCTACAAGCCACCTCCCAAGTTAATTGTCGATGTCTCCCTTGGGTATATAAATACTTTTGAAAGATATAAGCTGTTCTGAAAACAATAGTAGAGTGTAAAAACATGAAATAAACAATACTACTAATAGAGAGGCTGAGATAGGAGAAGCAAGATTTCAAGACTCTTATGTTGTACACAGCAAGACACTGTCACAAACAAGCTGAAAGTGTATATAGATTGTACAATATTGGACCTATTTCTCCAATTACCAAATTAGACCATTGGATGACAATCAACAAATTTCTAATTCCTCATATTTTTGAATTTCAATAGATTATGGTATGTTGGTAATATTAATTTTCATATTAAGATATTAAGAAAAAGTAATTGTCACTTCCTGTTGTTTTTGTTGTAAGAGGTGGAATTAGGTTTGTGTGGGTTTGTTGAAAGATTACTTTCTTGCTTCCTCTAGGGTGTAGTTTTGCTCCTTATGTTGATGTTTTCCATCTATTATCCTTTGTAGGGCTGGATTTGTGGAAAGATATTGTGTAAATTTTGTTTTGTCGTGGAATATCTTGTTTTCTCCATCTATGGTAATTGAGAGTTTTGCTGGGTATAGTAGCCTGGGCTAGCATTTGTGTTCTTGTAGGGTCTGTATGACATCTGTCCAGGATCTTCTAGCTTTCATAGTCTCTGGTGAGAAGTCTGGTGTAATTCTGATAGGCCTGTCTTTATATATTACTTGACCTTTTTCCCTTACTGCTTTTAAAATTCTTTCTTTGTTTAGTGCATTTGCTGTTTTTATTATTATGTGATAGGAGGATTTCTTTTTTGGTCCAGTCTATTTGGAGTTCTGTAGGCTTCTTGTATGTTCATGGGCATCTCTTTCTTTAGGTTAGGGAAGTTTTCTTCTATAACTTTGTTGAAGATATTTACTGGCCCATTACATTGGGAATCTTCACTCTCTTCTATACCTATTATCCTTAGGTTTGGTCTTCTCACTGTGTCCTGGATTTTCTGGATGTTTTGGGTTAGGAACTTTTTGCTTTTTGCATTTTCTTTGACTGTTGTGTCAATGTTTTCTATGGTGTCTTCTGCTCCTGAGATTCTCTCTTCTATCTGTTGTATTCTGTTGGTGATGTTTGCATTTATGACTCCTG
The DNA here is from genome assembly GCF_008632895.1 of Mastomys coucha. NCBI lineage: Eukaryota > Metazoa > Chordata > Mammalia > Rodentia > Muridae > Mastomys > Mastomys coucha. The sequence goes on from NW_022196897.1 coordinate 23,287,180, forward strand.
ATTTCTTTCCTAGGTTTTATGTCTCCAGGGTTGTCTCTCTTTTTGATTTATTGTTTCTATTTCAATTTTTAGATTCTGGATGGTTTTGCTCATTTCCTTCACCTGTTTGATTGTGTTTTCCTGTAGTTCTTTAAGGGATTTTTGTGTTTCCTCTTGAAGAGCTTCTAGCTGTTTACCTGTGTTCTCCTGTATTTCTTTGGGGGTGCTATTTATGTCTTTCTTAAAAGTCCTGTATCATCACCATGAGAAGTGATTTTTATATCTGAATCTTGCTTTTCCAGTATAATGGTGTGTCCAGGACTTGCGATGGTGGAAGAATTGGGTTCTGATGATGCCAAGTAACTTTGGTTTGTGTTGTTTATTTTCTTACACTTGCCCCCCACCATCTGGTTATCTCTAGTGCTACCTGCCCTTGCTAAATCTGACTGGAGCCTGTCCCTCCTGTGATCCTGGTTGTGTCAGAACTCCTCAGAGTCAAGCTGTCCCTGTGATCCTGTGATTCTGGGATCCTGTGATCCTGGGCTTGTTAGAGCACCTGGGAGTGGAGCTTCCTCTGGGTGTTGTGGGACTGGCTGTGGAGCTTGTACCCAGGGTCTGCTCAGGACACCAGCCCAGAGAGACCAGAAGGAACCAGAACCACTGGACTGGTGGAATTCCTGTGTGCCTGGTCCCGCTGGTCCCAGTTACTCCCGGTGTGCCCAAGGTCTGCTCAGGACACCAGCCCAGAGAGACTGGAGCATTGCCCTTCTTAACAACTCACTTATCCTTCCAGGATCGCAATGGACATCTTTAAAATGTATTGATAGCTAAAAATCAGAATATTCCTTAGTGGTTTTTCTTTATGTTGCTGTTTTTTGGTTAGTATATTCAAGATACTAATTTAAATACTGATTGATATAGCTGGTTGATGACATTAGGATATGGAGACAGAGCTGAGAGATGTGTTCTGAGTCCATAATTGAATGAGTCCTAAGGAAATTTAATTAGTCTTTTTCCTCTGCTCATAAGAAATGCTTCAATAAGAGCAGGAAAGGTCTTGATTGTCTCGTCCTTTAAACTGCTGATCCAGGCTGTTCTTGCTGCCTTCAATGAAGCCATGCAGAAGCACATAGAGTAACAAGCTCTGCTTTGTTCCAGTCTGTCCAGGATGGCAAATCTGATGTGTTTCTCTGGTGGTTTAGTTATAAGTTACTGCATCACGGTAAGATTTTCCCCCCTCTTTTCTCTTCTTAGGGAAATTGCTCCCAGATGTGAGTCATCACCAGAGGACTTTGTTCCTAGGTGTGTGGTGGCAGATCCATTATATCACAGTATGTGGCAAGACATCCAGGAGCAGCTTTAGGGGACTTATAGGGATAGGGGAGGCGTTAGTGTAGATAGCCTTATATTTAGTAGACTTATCTAAGGGAGACTCTTATTAATCGACTCTATAAGTCCACTCGGTCAATGTTCATCCAAGACCTATTGTGTGCTGAGTATCATAGTAGGTGTTTGTAGTGTATCAACAAGCAAAATGACAACCATTCCTGACCTTATTGATCTAATAGTCTCTTCGTACATCTTAGTTGTTAGAGTCCATAGCAAAGTCCCATAGATTAGGAGGACTAAATTTTAGAAATTTGTTTTTCTTGGTCTACAGCAGTGTTTCTCAACCTTCCTAATGTTGTGGGTCCTTTAATTCAGTACCTCATGCTGTGGTGACCACCCCTGCCCCTGTCACACACACACACACACACACACACACACACACACCACCATATATTATTTTTGATGCTACTTCATAACAATAGTTTTGCTACTGTTATGAATTGTAAAGTAAATATCTGATATGTGACCCCTGCGAAAGGGTCATTTGGCTTCCAAAAGGGGTCCCGACTCACAGGTTGAGAATTGCTGTTCTTTGTGTTAGCAGGGTTGATTTCCTCCAATTGCCCAAGGACTATCAGAGAATGTTCTCTCCCAAGTTTCTTTCTCTGACTTGTAAATAATTCTCATGTCTCTGCATCTCTACATTTTCTTTCCTACTTGCTTGTGTCTAGATTTCCCTTTTCTTAGAATACAACTGTGTTGGATCTAGAGCTACTTTAAGGGCCTAATTTCAACTTAATTACCTTATAGATCTTGTTTCCAAATACAGCCATGTGCCGAGGAGCTGACATTCAAAGCCTTCTCATCCCAATTTGGGGGCATTGCATTTTAACTAATGATAACATACAAGACTTCAAGTGCCTTCTCCGCTGTGACAGCTGTATCACTAGAAAGCATGTGCTAAATTAAACCCTCCCTCAGGTATGTATGTGTGTGTGTGGATGCTATTTTAATGCTTTACAGCAACAAGAAAAATAACTAAAAGCAAAACCCTGGTACAGAGAGGTGGGCCATTGCTGTGTCTTACCTGACCGTGTGGTCCTCAGGCCTTTAGAATTGGTTTGCAGGAGGGATGTAGGATGCTGTAAGCAGAGCTTAATGGGTCGTTTGGGAGGAAGCGTGGGAAGTCTGCAATGCTGATTGGAGTGGATACAGCAAAGGCCGAGCTCTTGAGATTATAGACCGGATCAAGGGCGCGCTCAGGAATTAGATCAGAGGCCATTTAAGGCTTGTTCTGGCAGAATGTGATTCTGTTCTGCTCTTGACCTAAAAAAAGAAAAAACAAAAACAAAAAACTGCTACCCTTCGTTCTCAGATAACAGACAAGTAAAGCAATAATTTGTTTGGTGGAGACAACTTCAAGATAGTAGTGTGATTCTCCCCACCGCCTCTAATCAGCATTGGGGTAAGGAGGGAAGAGAAAGGACAGAGCAGGAAAATGTTTGTGAGAAAAGGAGATTGGCATACCTAAAGTGTGCACAAGAGCCAGGCATGTGCGTGCCTCAGTCCCAGTGTTTGGGAGCAGAGGAAAGAGGGTGAGTAGTTCAAAACCATCCTCAGGCACGCAGTGTTCCCAGCCTGTCTGAGCTATACAAACCACTGTCTCGAAAATAAGCAAAAGCCAAAATAAAGATGTGAACAAGGCAGGTTCAGGGAAACCGATGCTGTTGAGAGAAGCCTTGCACTCCATGCGTCGGGGAGTGGGAGGCCCCATTTCTCCTCAGAGTTCCGGTTCCCTATCTGCTGCTCATGCTCCTACCTCCGCGGACTACCCTGGTGCAGGCGCCATGTTTTCCCTATGGTGACTGCTACATCTCCTGTAAACCAATACAAATCTTTTCTTCTTTAAGTGGTTCCTGTCAAGTCACTGTGACCAAATAACTAATAATAATAATGCAGAAAGGAAACAGAAGGCATGAGGTGTGAGAAAAAAAACAAAAACAAAATCATATCATATAGAAAATCATATAGAACTGACATAAGACCTTTTTTACATTAATAAGCGATGATAGCAAAACGGCAGGAATAGGCTAATATAAAAGAGTCAGTGACTACCTCAAGCATTATCAATAAACTATTGGAATTTGAAGTTCAGAGAAAAATGCAATTTTCACTAGCCCTGACTGCTGGAGGGAGACTGCCAGAGAGACTCTCGTGTTCTTCCCTAAGTTGGTCCTGTCCCTGTTGAATGTGCAGTGTCTTACCATGTGTGCAGCCCCACCACCTGCCCTAAGGTCAGCATCACCAAGGTGTGCACACAAGCTCAGCTCATGTTCCTCTTTCCCAGCACCACCGCTGTGCACATCTGCTCCTGAGAGAAGGAATATGAGCTCTCTCTCCCTCCTTTTAATATTGGTTGTAGGTTTAAAGCTTGATATTGAAATCATTTTTAAGTTTAGGAAAGAGTCTTAACAGGTGGGATGCAACGTTCCCATATGCTTTCCACCAAGCCTTCTCTCCTGTTAACACTGCGCAAAATCGTGGCGTGTTTATCAAAACTAAGAGACGACTGTAAGTCTCACCAATAACCAAACCAGAGTTCATTTGGATGTCACCAGTTTCCCACTGAAATTCTTTTTCTGTTTGAGAAATTCACATTGTGTCTGACTGTCTTGACTCGTCTCTAATCTATGACGTGCTGGGTCTGTCTTTTTCTTGACCTTCGACACTGAGGAGTACAGGTCAGCTTGGAGGATATCTTTGTAAGATTATGTGGTGTATGTCATTTCAGATCTTGACTTTTTCCACAGTAGTTTGAGTTATTTGCCTTGAGGATGGCTTCTGAATTTTTTTTTTACTATTTCCTCTCTCTGAGCTGTAGAATTGTGAGATTTAAAAGACCCATTTACAGCTGGGTCGTGGTGGTATATGCTTTTAATCCCAGCAGGTCTTTGTGAGTTTGAGGCCAACCTGGTCTACAGAGCAAGTTCCAGGACAGCCATGGCTACACAGAGAAACCCTGTCTTGAAAAACCAAAATAAAAAGATGAGTAATAAAATAAAAAAATAAATCCATTTATTTTAATCCATAGTAGTAGTAGTAGTAGTAGTAGTAGTAGTAGTAGTAGTAGTAGTAATAAATCCATGCTTTAGGGGATTTCAGAGGTAGTGAAGTTGTATTGTTATATTTAATCTGCCATCTTTATCTGGGAGATGAAAATTTCAGAGAAACATTTTTAAACATGCTAATTGTTGTTATTCTGTGGCTAGTATTGTTGTAATTCTGCCCTGGGTATAATCCACAAATGTCAATAGCTTTTGTTTTGTGCCATTGCTGTAATCTTTAAGGCCTGTGATGAGGTTGCAGTCCAGGCCACAGCCTGTGTAAATTCATCACTCCATTCCCTCAGCCCATAGAATGCTGTCGGTGTTCCTAGCCTAATACATAAATCCCACAGTATAGCCTCACCTGGCCCTTCCAGTTTCTCTCTCATCTCTCCACCACATTTCCTGCTTACAGTGAACTAATGGCTTCTGCCAGAGCCACACAGGCCTATGCTTCTGCAGTTCTGTTTTCTAGACTGACTTCTTTTTTTTTCTTCCATTTTTTATTGGATATCTTCTTTATTTACATTTCAAATGTTATCACTTATCCAGGTCTCCCCTCCAGAAATTCCCTATCCTCTCCCTCATCCCCTGCCTCTATGAGGGTGCTTACCCACCCACCCATCCATTCCTGCCTTCTTGCTCTGGCATTCCCCTATACTGGGGCATCAAACACCCACAGGACCAAGGGTCAATCCTCCCCTGATGTCGAACAAGGGCATTCTCTGTCACATACACTGCCAGAGCCATGGGTCCATCCATGTGTACTCTTTGGTTGGTGGTCCAGTCCCCAGGAGTTCCCAGAGGGGTCTGGCCATTTGATACTGTTGCTCCCCAAACGGGCCTGCAAACCCCCTCAGATTTGGTAAGTTCTCATCAGAGCTGTTGAAATTGGGAAAAGAGTTTTTGTTAGAATCAAGATTTCCATGTGGAAAAGAAGTAGTGAAGAAGCAATTCAACTCTGTCCCTTTGTGTGTGTAGACAGGATGCACACACATTTTCTTACCTTAATACAAGTCCAAGATGTTCCTGCCTAGCAAACTGGTATTTTATGTACAAGCACATATGAATAGGTAACAGCCATTCGTGTCCTGTCACATTATCAAAAGGAGGTGTGGAAACTTTTTTAGGTTTAAGATCCACAGAATGTCAATTGTAGGACTCCTGTCGTCTCAAGACCACAGAAACCCTGTTCATAAGCACCTGTCAGACTTATTTATAACAAGAAACCTGACTGCTGCTTCTGGGACATGCCCGGGAAAGGTGAAGACCCTCCATGGTGTTGCAAGTCACTAGGCTCTTCTAATCCTACCCAGCAGTGCCCAGAGTGTCAGTGGTTAAAAACGTTGTGTGGCTTCTGTGAGCAAGCCTCAACAGGAAAATTACCAAACACATATCTAAAGTCTGAGATCACAGCTATGCCTACTTCTTCTGACAGAACCATTTATTCCTGTTTGAGTCATCCATAGCTGACTCTATTGTACCCTGGAAGAAACAGAATGGAATATGGAATTCTATTTTTTTTAAATTGTGGCGAAAATAAAATATATTATGTACTAGTAAAAAGTAAGCTAACATGGTGTTCCAACACTTTGTTGATTTTTTTTTTTGCTATCTTTATACATTTTAATATTTATACTAAGTCACTGGATGTTTTTTTAAGAGCATCTTGAAGCCAAGTCTTTGAAGTAGCAGTTTAATGTGTACATTCAGTTCAGAGTGGCTTGGCTGATACTGCCCCATCAGAGCTGTGAGTCACAGATGAGGATGCACGTGTACAGACACTGGATAAAGACCAGTCAAAGCAATGCATGAGAAAGAAACCCCAGATGCATATTGGTAGCCAGCAGTTCATATTCTAGAAATAAATTCACTACTGATTTATACAATTACAAGAGACATTTCCCCCTTGAAAACCTAGCTGTAAAGCACTCATGGAAACATGTAGCACTCATACTTCACTACCTTGCCCGTGGTATGCTGAGGGCGATGTTCATCAGGGTCCTCAAGCAGACCAAATGAAGGGCTGTATTCATTGATCAGCACTCAAAAGTCTTTCATATAATTTCATTGTTTTTGTTTGTATTTAAGACCAGCCTTAGTCTGTGGTGATCTGATAGGGTACATGGGATTATTTCAATCTTCTTGTATGTGTTGAGGCCTGTTATATGGACAATTTTGTCGAAGGTACTGTGAGGTGCTGAGAAGAAGGTATATTCTTTTGCTTTAGGATGAAATGTTCCATATATATATATATATATATATATATATATATATATGTTAGATCCATGTGGTTCATAACATCGGTTAGTTTCACTGTGTCTCTGTTTAGTTTCTGTTTCCATGATCTATCCATTGCTAAGAGTGAGGTGTTGAAGTCTCCCATTATTAATGTGTGGGGTGCAATTGTGCTTTGAGCTTTAATAAAGTTTCTTTTATGAATGTGGGTGCCCTTTCATTTGGAGCATAGAGGTTCAGAATTGAGAGTTCCTCTTGGTAGATTTTTCCTTTGACCAGTATGAAGTGTTTTTCCTTATCATTTTTTGATAACTTTTGGTTGAAAGTTGATTTGATTTGATATTAGAGTGACTACTCCAGCTTGTTTCTTGGGACCATTTGCTTGGAAAATTGTTTTTAAACCTTTTACTCTGAGGTAGTGTCTGTCTTTGTCGCTGCGATTCTGGGATCCTGTGATCCTGTGGTCCTGGGTGTCTTAGAGCACCTGGGAGTGGAGCTTCTTCTTCAGGCTGTTGTGGGACTGGCTTCAGAGTTTGTGCCCAAGGTCTGCTCAGGGAACCTGCCCAGACTGGAAGGGGAATATGAAATTCTTCACTACCCATCTTGAGCAGTAGTTTTTCACGATACATTAAATATTGTGCCAAGGCTGGACAGGTACAGCAGCTGTCTATCACCAAATGGAAATTATGTGTAAGCCAGACTTGAGTTAGTTCAGAAGACACAAGTGCTTACAGGAATTCATACATTGTTCTGGCACCCACAGCATCTACTTTTGCTGCCTGTGGTCCCCTTCCCACCTTCCACTTGACAGCGGCATCATGGGGCATTCCATATAACATGTTGAAGGAAGAATAATAAAAACTTGGGCTTCATTCATTCTTTTTAGATCTCTATCTTATGGTAGTACAAATATATTCATTCAGGGATGCCAGTGAAGAGGAATAGTCAAGAGACATTGCTCCAGACATTAGGACTTTGAGCAAGTGTATCTCACTGTGACTATGGTCTGGAGGAAGAGATGGCCTATGATACAGGTCTGCACATACTTCTAGAAAGCAGATCTTTAATCACTGGTCAGAAAGTCGAAAAGGACATCTTTGAGAGATTGTTAGCAAGGAAGATTGAAAATTAGATACATGAATGGATCTTTCAGAAATGAGCACAAGGGAAAGGAATTAGCATGGATGGCCACGAATAGATACCCCAGTGGAAGCCTTGTTATGAAGAAAGAAATGATGGCTTGTCCTGTGGCTGTCAGCCTTCTTCTTTCTTCACCCTAGTTTTTAATTGGCCTATCCACAAAGTGTCTACAATGTCAGGGATAGAGGCACAAATTAAACAACATAGATCTCCGCCTATTGAGCTAGTCTGTCTTTTGGCACTGTTGAGTGGTTAAATTGCTAAGAGCAGAATCCAAACTTTGAGTTCCCGATATGTAATACCACTTATCAAGGCAATTAGCCAATCATCTGTTGGTAGATTGAGTAGTGTATCCTTCTCACTAAGGAAGAATCTTTTTAAAACTATAATAGACAAACAGTTAGGTATGGATTCACTTTTCCAGTTAAACTGTTTCGGCAAGTACTGCCCCACAATCCCTGTCCGTTGTCATGATATTCTACTTAATACAGTTTCTGACCATGGAACATGACAAAAGAGTGTAACTAAAACATCTGAGCTCTGGAAACTACTAATCTCACCACATGCACCTATCATCTGCAAGCAACACAACTCTACAACTGATACAACTACACAGTCGGCTGAAAACTCAGCATTGGCAAAGAAACAATGTGTTGTAATGTTGAAGTCCTTCTTTGAAGTGTGCGTGCATGTGTGTGCACACACGTGTGCACATGTGTGCATGAGTGTACATGTGCATGTTCACATGTGCATGCGTGTGAATGTATGTGTTTGTTGGAAATATCAATCAATACGTGGTGCTTCCTTACCATACTTCCTCTGTTAAGTGGTGGAAGAGACAGTGACTTCATTCATTCCTATTTTCTCTCCCTCACCCTCCAGAATCTCACTGAATTGAACTTTGTAACAAGAGTGATCCTGTTTAGCTAAAAGGAAGAAGGGTTACAGCTGAAAGGTGGGAGAAGAAATACTGGGGGGTAGCTCTGAGTGATTCCACCAATGATAATGAAAGTTAAGGGGGAAGCTCCAGTAACGGGATTCAAACCCTCAGGAATGGTGGACTGGATTCTATCATTTGTGGAAGACTAGCTCAGAAGAAAGAGAACATAAAATAATCAGGGAAAGAAAATAAGCTATGGATAAACATAACAGGGAGGGAAAGACCTCTATAATAAAGACTTTAAAATACTGAAGAAAGAATCTGAGGAAGACAGAAGAGGAAAGACCTCGCGTGGTCATGGGGTTACATTTTAGTACTATGAAAATTGCCATGGGGCTAAATGTATTCTAGGGGTTCAATGCACACTTCATCAGAATTCCAACATGGTTTTCATAGAACTAGGGGAAAAAAACCTAAAATTCATACAGAAGCACAAAAGATCCCAAAAAGCCAAAGCAATGCTATATGGAAAGCAAAGTGGGGAAGAGAACCTGGATCCTCTGAAAGAGCAGCCACTGGTCTTAACTCCTGAGTCATTTCTCCAGCTTCCCCTGCCTTGAGTCATGGGGCTCAGGTAGATCTAGGCCTAATGTAGAACCACCAGCTAATTTGTTTACTCCAGACACTAATTATCTGGGATTTGAGACTTCCAACACTATAACTGAGACAAGATGGCCACCGCAGCCTAATGTGACTTGGTGGGCAGATGAGTGACAGGGCTTATTCCTATGTCCTGAAGTTTTCTAGTGGCTGTGACCCAGTAAAGGATATTCAGTGGAACAAGGAAATGTTATTTCTTAATGTTGCATGGCACCTCCATTCAGATCCATCCCACAGCACATCTAGTCTAGCATGCCAGGGGGAGACAGAAAAGAATGGCCCATCTCATCTTGGACTCCCTTAGCAGAATGCAAGCATAGTGTAAACAGAGTCTCCTTCAATATGGTTTCTACTGGTGGGAAAGTGTCAGCGCATTGCTGACTTCAGCTGATGACAAGCTGGAAGATTTGCAAGGATTTGGGTGAATACAGAAGATAGAGGAGGAGGAATTTGACCAGCTTTCCTGAGAAGCACAGAATTACCACACAGAAGACATTAATCGGTAAAATTCCAGTTACCTCCAGGGCGACATCAATAGGCTCCCTTAGAGGCAGCTTCATTTTAGAAGTGATAATCAGTTAGTTACTTTCTATGGTGTGCCATCTAGTGTTCATATTGATGTACTTCTTGGCCCCGTTAGGTGTAAAAGAAGACAAAGCTTGTCTTCTCAGAGTGCCCCTCCAAACACCCTGTTGTTCCTACACTCCAGGGTTTGCTTGGTCTTGCAGCTAATGCACCAGCCCAATCTGGTGAGCTTCCCACACCCTAGCCCTCCAATGGCATCTCAGTATTCCCAGGATGCCTAGCTCAGGTTGTACAGCAGTACACTACACACACACACACACACACAC
>NW_022196897.1:23297370-23304624 GCF_008632895.1 Mastomys coucha
CACACACACACTCCTGTGCCTCCCAGTCCCCACACTCCCAGGTTTAGTTTGGGTATTACAGCCTGTGCAGCACTTCAGACAAAGCCAGCTATGCATCATAATTGTAAGCTCCCTTGGTTACCACTGAGTTGGAATCATCTCGTCCCTCCAAACACAAATCAGCACTGAGTATGGGTAGAACTGGCTTACCACCTCTTCACAATAGAACTAAAAGCAAACAAGCTCCTTCCGTTTGCTTTGCCAAATTCCGATGTGTTTGTTTTTGTTTTATCTTTTATTAGTATCTCACTTAAATTTATTTTATTTTAAATTTGTTTGTGCATACTTGAGCATGTGAAAGAGCCTGCAGAGGTTCGAAGAAGGCATTGGATCCCCTAGAACTGGAGTTTCAGGGTACTGGGAGCTGCCGTTGTATGGATGAGTTGAACCTGGGTCTTTTGCAAGACTGGTAAGCACTCTTGATTGCTGAGCATCTCTGCAGTCTCCATGCCCTTGGGGCTTGGCTGGCCTGCAGGGTAATTTCATTAAAAGGTATTATTTCAAACAACCTTTTGCCCTTGTTTCTGACCTGGTGTCCTTATGCCTCTTACTCTTTAAGATGCATTATTCTCCTTGGGACTCATAAGTAGGCTTATTTCTCAGTGTCTCTTTCTGAAAGGGGGTTGTTGTGGTCTAGCTGCTCCCTCTGGGCATAGCATGACTAGTGTCCATCACGGAGTAGAGATTACTCAGGTGGTTACAGTGACCTCTGTAATGGAGGCAAGAAAATAAGTCACCACAGAGAGAGCTAGGCGTATGGCAATAGTAACAGGCCTGTGAACACTCTAGATGCAGAGGGAGTGGGGAGTCACTGGACTCTCGTGTGTCTTAGGTGGTACTAGAGTATATAGGAGGTGTGGAGTTGACTGAATGGGGTACCCCACTGACTCTGTTTCCGTAAGGTCACCACCTCACATTCAAGTATTATTTCTCCAGTCATTCAGATGCATTTCGGATACCTGTGCTCCTTAACTTCACCCATATTCCTGCAATGACTCAATAAATAAAAGTATTGGTCTGCCCCCCCACCAAAAAAGGGAAAGAAAGAAAATCATCAATAAATTTTGGAGAGCATGGGGGGGTGTTACTCACTCCTTCACTGCTGGTGAAATTGCAGACTGGAACAGCCACTCTGGAAATCAGTGTGAAAAAAAAACAAAAAACAAAAAACAAAAACAAAAAAAAAAACTTTGCAAAGCTAAAAGTAAACCCTCCATATGGCCCAGCTGTACTATTCTTTGATGTCTATGCAAAGGCACCAGCATCCTGCCGAGACACTTGCTCACCATGTTCATGTAGCTTCACTCATAATAGGTAGGAAATGGAGTCAGCCTAAATGTCCTTTAACTGATGAATGAATAATAAAAGTTCATGTTGCAGCACAAGTGTGTCTGCACTCACACACATATCCACACATCAACACACCATATGCACACATACACAATAAATGAATAAATAAAACATGCTTTCTCTCTCTGCTTTTATGCGACTGTTTTCTCTGTTTTGAGGTTAAACTCTGGCCCTTCTTTTCAGCTTCATCCAGATGGCCACAATTCAGAATTGTACCGCATCTCTTGGAAGGACGTATCTCAACTTGTAACAACAAGCGATTCCGCCATATAAAGGGTGCATGACATTAACACAATTTATGCCTGTTGATATGACTGATAGTTTTATTTGCTCCATTGCAAAGTTCCTTTTTCTTCCAGTTTCTATGATGATAGTTTTGGAAGGACTTCTCTATGCAAATTTGGTTAATGAGTGGAAAGTTTTTTCTCTGCCTCCTTGAGAACTTAGTGTCTACATGATTTATTTGGAGTTATTTTGCAATTATTTATTTAGTTTTCCAGATCCATGTGGATAATTATTTTAGAGCTGGAATTAGAATACATTTGCATTATCTTGTTATTCAAATTGTTCCATTGGGAGCTCTGTGTTTTGGGTTCTGTTTCAGAAACAACTTTATCAACTAGAGTCCAATCTTTATGTACAGTTCTTTTTATTTTTAAACTTATAATCCTTTCCTTTCTAGAGATCCTTCCCCAAATTCCAAAGTTATATTAGTGTATTTTCCTCTCTTCCTTTTCAGTGAGGCAATTCTATATGCTTCTTACCATCTACCTTTTAACCTATGCTCTCCTGTGAGATTTTGAAAAATGAAATAAAAGCCCACAGGTATTGATTGCAGCTCCAGTCCATTCTGGGCTATAAAATTCTATGAGTTTAATGCATGAATAACATCACATAGCCACTGATACAGTATCCTAAGGAATAATCTCGCATTGGAAATTCCTGTTCTGTGCTTACTGCTTATTCAAACATCCTGCCTTCAGGCCCCTGGTGTCCCCTGACCATCAGTTCATTGTCTGCATGGCTTTACTTTCCCCAAATGTCATGGAGAAAGTAACCTGTGATAGTTGGTTCTATGCCTGAACTTGAGTGAGTTCAAGTGCGATCAGACAGATGCTAAAACACTTTTTCTGGGTGTGTCTGTGAGAGAATTTGTGGAAGAGACTAGCATTTAAATCAGTAGATGGCATTAAGATTTGCTCTGAGGTGGTGTTTGTGTGTGTGTGTTTGTGTGTGTTTCCATTCTTTTCATTGGTGAATACTGGCTAATATGTATTCTTCTATACAATTTGGAGAACGATTTACCTGAGGCATACTTCTGGTTTAGAATGGGTTAGTTTCTTAAGTACATAAAAAGGCAGAGTAAGACAATAAATATCAAGGGTGGATCAACAGCAAAACATCTTCAAATTGGGGTGTCCAGACACCCAGCAGAAATCCACCAGGAAACCCTGGGAATGCCACCAGGTGGTGGAGTCTTTGGTAGAGTTGAAGGTAGCCTCCGGTGAGACTTCCAAGTAAAAGAACAAATAGCAACATATAGAGAGAACTTCCGCAAAGTGGGGCCTTACAGATACGCAGCAGAAATCGACTGGGGAAGTTGAAGCAGGGGTTCCCAACTGTGCTTTTTCTGCATGGATGAGCTTCCCATGCCTGAACATCTGGGTTCTTGCTCCCTCTGCAGACATTTTCATATCAGAAGATAAATACTAGTGACTTCTGTTGGAAAGAGCTTGCCTTCCCTCTGCTCTCAAGCCCATGCTTTATTTCAGGTTGTTTTGCTAGACTTTCCCTCACTATCACAGGGAATGAGGGCCATCCCCCAGAGAAGTGGGCTCAGAAGACACAACTCAAACAGTTCTGGAGAGGAGGGACCAACCCCACTTCCAAAGCCAGCTTCTTAGGGAGCTCAGACAGCCTATGAGACTTCATCAGCGTAATGTACATTACCAGCATAATGTACCAGCATAATGTATTGGCATAATGTACATTATCAGCATAATGTACTCGCATAATGTACCAGTATAATATACATTACCAGCATAATGTACATTATCAACATCTGGTTCTTGGCATATTTGGGAGAGGGGGTCGAGGCTTTTTTTTTTAACTTTTAAATTTGTGAAATAAACATTTAAGGGTAATTTTATCTCCCGTGTCTAGGCTATTAGTCTAATATCTCTAGACTATTAAGTGCCTCAAGGACAACATAAATTTTATTGTGTCACATTCTTGTATCTTTTTTAAAAACATGAACTGAAAGCTGGAGAGATGGCTCAGCAGTTAGAGCACTTACCACTCTTTCAGAGGACCCAGGTTCAATTGCAAGCACTCACATAGGAATCCAAGTGCCCCTTCTGGCCTCAGAGGGCATTAGGCATGCACATAGTGCACAGACACACATTCAGGCAAAACATCCACACACATAGATTAAGACAGAAACATTTTTAAAAATGAACTCAACACAATTAGCTATAAAAGCAAGATCTACATTTGGTAGGATGTCTTCAGCTCACCTGAGTCCAGTCCCATCCTAGGCACACTGAATACTGATCAGGGAGATTGGCTCTAAGGAATATACGCTCCCCGCCCACCCCCCAAAATGGGCAAAGTTATGAATATTAAGCTTCCCTTGTGTTTATCTACTTGATAGGTGTATGACTTCATAAAAAATCATCTGCACCTCCAAAATAGTTCTCATAATATTAATAGTGCATACATAAAACATCATACCATGTAAGCAATACTTATCTATTTACTTTAATTTAGACTAAGGAGAATTATAATTTCAAAGACAATTTATTCTAAAAGATTATACACTTTTGTAAGTTTCCCAGAGTTTATTTTTGAGGAATTCCCTGGTATTTACTTGTGACTTCATAAACTCCAGGGCGCAGCCATCGCGTGATTTATGGATGCCATGCTATCTTAATGTGCTTGATTTCTGGAGGAGTTTTAAATTTTGGGTTCCAGTTGTACTCTGGTGATAACACTCTAGCAGGTTTATTGATAAAAAAATATTTATTTAGATGGCTTTCAAATGTGCTATAAAGTTTATTTGTGCTGTCATCTATAATTCCCTTTATATATTGTTCAATAAGATCTAAGATGTCTAGAGGTGTGCCACCAACAATGGCCCTGTGGTAATAGAAATCTCCCTCTTCAAAGGGGATGAAAGCTGTGGATTTAGTTCTTCTCTCATAGGGGAAATCTCTGGGCTTTTTAAAATACCACCATGTGTGGAGTTGAGCTACAGATCTGCCCAGGGTTTCTACTCCAAAGTTATTCTTGAAGATCTGGTTCACAGACATCATGAAGAGAAAGTTGACTTCATATTGTATATGATGTATGATTTTGCTTTGCATGTTAGCCATGTTTCTGAGATTACAGTCTTGATACATGTCTTCCTCAAATAGCCTCCACACTTTAAAAGTCCGAAGAGGACCAAGCTCAAGGTATGGTAGATTGTACATGCTGTCAGCCAAGATGTAGAAAATAACATTGTAGCCAACCAGGAAGTACTTATCAGCAGATTTTATGAAGCGTCTCAGGGACCCTCTTGTAAGGCTACAAAAACGAAAGATAAACAAACACTTCACCAATTCCCAGGAGATGTATGCCACTTAGCATGCCAATTAACACACAAGACATTGGTGTTTGAGAAGATAAAGACAGAGCGGCTGTGCCTGTACCTTCAGCTGTATTGGTTAGTGAGAGACAATCTGGTAAGCTTGGGGGCCTGAGAAAAGGCATAAAGTTTGTTATGAAGAGAAGGAAAGAGAGTTTAATGAGCAGTAATGAAAATGTTTGCACAAGTTCTAACATTCAGCTATTGCTGCATAAAACAAAACAAAACAAAAAACAAATGAACAAGCACTATCCATAGCTACGCAGGCAGAAAGAGGGAATGACAGACTCATTGGTAAGGAGTACTTTGGCTAGAGAAGCCCATAGCTGCTCATCCTTAGTTCTCCAACTACCAGCAGTGCATACTTTCCAGCAGCAAAGACAGCCAAGCCTACGGTAATGTTCAGTTTCTTATAATATTGTTCTAGAACTTCTCTGTTATAAGTTCCTTCCCATAAGACCGGAGCGAGCCAACCAGTTGTTGCTATAACATCAGGACGTTTTCTGTTGAACAAAAAAGAACAAAAACCCAGCAGGTTATCGTACTGTGACAGTAAAAGTTACGCAAGTGATAATAGCTGGTGGCTGTAGAGTGCTTGCTATGTTTTTAACTTCTACTTTTCCTTTCTTTTCCCCTGCTGGAAGATCTAGAGGATTCCCTTTATGGAACTGTGGATATGGCTCACCCAGTAAAGGTGCTCTCCACAACAGCACGAAGACCCAAGTCTTACTCCCTAGAACTCATGTCAAAAATTCTAGGCATAGTACACACCTAGAGGTAGAAATAGGAAGATCCCCAGGGTTCACTGAGTATCAAGTCTTGCCCTCAGTGACCTTCAACGTCCAGTGAGAATCTGTCTCATAAAATAGAGTAAAAGCAGACTGAAGGGGACAATTGGTATCAACCTCTGGCATGCACATGCACATGCTCACGCATGCACACACACACATGCACACACATGCACACCTATCCACACACACACACACACACACACACACATACACATGTACACTATGTGCTATTAACTTTTTAACTTTTCCTTTATGCTTTAAGCACACAGATGCAATGCAGGAGAAAACGAGACTACTAAGGCAGATAAGAAGTATTAGCCTTGTTTCTGATGAATAGCTTGATAGCAGTGTTAGTGGCAATAAATGATCTGACAAGTCAAAGCATTAAACCAAGCACATTAACATACATATCTTAGAAGGAGTTGAATATAAAATGAGGTTGTAGATTTAAGTACAAATCTATATCTACACAAAGATACAATTTGGCAATCCTTACCAGTGTACTAATTATAGTGATAAAAATCACATAGTAACAAATTCTTTAAAAGTGTACCATTACTATTTTAAGGATTCTTTAAGTCATATTTATTTTATATAGTTATTTTAAGCCTCCCTGTACTGAAAATGTATAGGCATATACTTATGTTTAAATCACAAATTTTAAACTACACTTTAAGACAGACTTTCTGGGGTAGTGGATGTGGCTCAGTTGGTAGAGTACTTGCCTAGCATGGTCTAATGTTAGGTCTCCACTTGGGAGATAGAAGCAAAGAGTTCAGGAGTTCAGAGTCATCCTTAGCTACATAGTGAGTTCAAAGCCAGTGTGGACTACATGAGATCCTGTCAAAAACCAAAGCAAAACAAACCAAAAACCTGACTGATTACATTATTTTGTCACTGTGATGAGACACAAATTAAGCTTGCTATATATTCAAATAAAATCTGTACTAATCATGAATTACACAATGCCCATTGTGATTTTGTTTGCTTATGTTTTGTTTTGTTTTGTGTTCTGGTAGTGTTGGTGTTTAAACCCAGGTCTTCATGTATCCTAGCTAAGTGTTCTACCATTGAGCTACTCTGCCCCAAATGAGACAGTGAAACAATTTCTCAATAAATCAGGCTAATATTTTTTGCCAGAATGGAAGAAAAAGATTCTTTTGAAGATCCATGTTAAGAAATTGGTAGGTGTGTATTGCATGTATCTTTTGCTACTCCGCTTAAGCTCCATGCTACCAGCCCCAACCCAGAGAATATTGGATCCTCAGATGAAAATACACAGAGTTATTCAAATGCTAGTGCGATCCATTCCCAGAGTTTAGGTGGGTTAGCAAAGCTACATGCAACAGATGGCACCCAACATGGGGCAAGAATCCACTATTAATTTAGGAATTCTCAGATAGATCTCTCTCTTCTCTCTCTCTCTCTCTCTCTCTCTCTCTCTCT
>NW_022196897.1:23304836-23313987 GCF_008632895.1 Mastomys coucha
GAGGGAGGGAGAGAGAGAGTTAAAGTTTTCCTTGCCTCTGAGGGAGAAAAGGTGACTAGTCATGTGAAATCTTAGATGAAGTAGCCACACACCTGCTCCTACATTCAGGTTGGTGGTCAGGATGTTTAGCTGGGACTAGATGTAACTGAGCAACTAAAATTGAGGGCAGATTTAGGATGCTGGGAAAAGAATATTTATAAGGAGATGCTTCTCCAGGTGGGAAGTAAGCAGCACCCAGCAATTGTGCCAAAAGGCATGTTGAATTTGAACAATTGTGTGTGTGTGTGTGTGTGTGTGTGTTTTCATCCAAGGATTCAATATTCTCTGGGCAGGGGCTGGTAGTGTGGTCCTTTTTAGGAGCTTTGGTGGGGTAGCAAAGCTACATGCAACAAGTATGTGAGACAGCTCAGTGAGAAAGTTCTTCCTGTACAAGCACAAGGAACTCAACCCCCAACACCCAAGTGATGGCTTCATGGTGATGCTTTTGCAGAGGATCCTGGGTAAGTTCCCAGCACCCACATATAATGGCTTGCAACCACTTGTAGCTTCAGTTCCAGGAGATCACCATCTACTGGCTTTTGTGGGTTCCTACATACACAAACTCATGCATACAAGCTCATGCAGTGTGTGTGTGTGTGTGTGTGTGTGTGTGTGTGTTTTAAGTGAGGCATTGTGGTGCATACCTGTAATTCCAGCAGTGGAAGGGAGAGACATGAGCAACCTAGGGGTATAGGGGCCAGCCAACCTAGACAGGTATTGAACATGACTTAAAATATAAGGTGGAAAGTGATACAAGAAGATATCCAGTGTCACTGGCCCCAACACACATGCATACCCATGAGAACACATACACACTCACAAAAAATAAATTTAGGGGCTGAAGATATGGATCAGTGGTTAAGAGTGTGTACTGCTCTTGCATAAGACTCAAATTTGATTACCAGAACCCATGTGGAATTGCTAAGAGCAGGCTACAACTCCAGCTGCAGAGGTCCCAACAGCCCTTCTACTCATCTGCAGACATGTGCACTCATGTGCACATACTCACACATACACATATACATGATTAAAACTAAAGTCTTAACATTTTAAAATACAACATTGTTTAACAGAAGATTAAACAGAAGACAAAGAGGTAAACCTCAAGAGTCCTTAAATAGGAAACCCTTCCTCTGAGAGGAAAATGTTGGTCATAGGACACACTATACAAAGGAGGCTCAGTATGCTAGTGAGCAACAGGAGCACTTAGGATGCCATCATGACAGCTTTGCCTCTCAACCCTGGTTCTGCCTTAGTGAGTCTGTGCAGAGTGGCCCTCAGCACAGGAATGGAGCTTATGTGTGGCTAAACAATGTGCCCATCCCTTAGATGGAGCTAGGCAGGCACTGGATGTCCAGAGTCACACACACTGCCTACCTGAGAAGCCAGTAAATTTTATGAAGTGTGTCACAGTTGGCTTATTTCCATCACAGCCTCTGTCCTTACTATGTATCTTTCTGTCCAGAAGCAGCTAGTCTACCAGAAAGTGGGAGAGTCAACAGAAGTCTCCATTTCAGTGCAAATTGAGAGCTGATTCTCTGCAAAGTTGAGGTCCTGTTACTAAGATCCTCTGAATCAATGATCTTTTTTCTGGTGACATGTTTTCCAGAGTTGAAATACATAGTCCATAAGGGTAGGTGGATGTGGAAAGTGTCTGCTCTTGATTACATTAGATAATTTATTTGTAGAATGTTTGATTGACATGTTTATGGCTGCAGATTACATGGGTTGGGAGCTACTGCTTCACAAAGAAGGGATCCCTTCCTCAGGGAATAAAGTCATGGTCCATAAAACTACTTGTAGGTCATTGGAATTTTCATAAATGTTGAATTAAAAGGTAAATTTATCATTACTATACTGGCTGGGAAAATGATTCTCATTACCAAGGAGACACAAGTTGCTACTGCAAAAATGACAATGAGGAGAACTGCCTTCCAAAGAACTCTTTGGGGTGCTCTCTGCTAAGCTCATGTCCAGGAATAATGGCTCTTGGGAAATTGGTCCCTCGATAGGGCTGCACCACTGAAGGACTTGGGGTCATCTGGAATGGAGATCAGAACAGAGGCCAACAGTGTATCAGTAGTGGATAAGGGAGCCATGGATCTGACTAGTATCTACTTCCACTTAGTATCCATCTCCCCAGCAGCTGTTGCGGTAGGACTGTAACAATGATTTATTGTGTATGTTACTTTATTTTCTCCTCTTTCTCTGCTACTTTGTATGGTGAGTGTTGGGGATGGCTACTGTCGTCCTGTGATGATACTGTCATCGTGTGATGATGCTGTTATCCTAGTGTGGTGATACAGTTGATGAAACTTTATGTTTAGACTGTCTGGGGACATGAACTTTTTCATGTAAGTGAAGGTCTTAGGAAACAATACTAGTTTGTGGAAGGACTGAGTTGTGCTAGCTATTCTCCATGTATCTTCTTATCCATCCTTATCCTTTCTCTGCTTTTGGATTAGATTGGCCACCCAAAGTCCTATGATCTATGGCTTATAGAAGGGTCTACAAATGAGAGGTACCAATGAAAACTCAGAGGGTACACAAGGAGAGAGGTCAGGCTATCTGTTTTCTTCTTCTCTTGCAGTTTTGTTGAGTAGCAATGCCCCTCTGTGATTATAACTTCAATGGATGGCTTCTCTTTTACAGCCCTGGTGATCCCTGATCTCTTATAAACCATGCTTCTTCCTGCTCCTCTAGGCCTAGGCGTGGTCACAGCCAAGAGTGAAATACTTGACATTACAGAACTAACATCAAGTATGTAAAATAAGTAAAATGTTACTAATATTTACCCACTATAGATTGGAAAATAACTAGAATAATAATCAAATGTAATTGAATAGCCTAAATCAAAGATTAATTTTTGTATTATTTATTTAATGATTTTATTTATATGAATACATTGTCAATGTCTTCACACACACCAGAAGAGAGCATCAGATCCCATTACAGATGGTTGTGAGCCACCATGTGGTTGCTGGGAATTGAACTCAGGACCACTGAAAGAGCCACCAGTGATCTTAACTGCTAAGCCATCTCTCCAGCCCCTAGTTACTTATTTTAAAAGACTTATTTATTTTCATTTTCTAAGGGTGTTTTGTCTGTATGTATGTATGTTTACCACCTGTATGCCTGGTACTCAATAAAGCCAAAAGATAGCATGGGATCCCCTAGAACTGGAATTATATATGACTGTGGGCTGCCACATAGGTGTTGGGAATCAATACTGGGTTCTCTGCAGGGCAACATGCACTGTTAACTGCTGAGCCATCTCCCCAGTCCCTATTTATTTGTATTTACTTTTACTTCTGTACATGTATGTGTTGTATATGTGTATGTGCATGTTTACATATATGTGGGTGTATATCTGTGCATGTGCTTGTATAGGCTAGAGATTGGCATGAGGTGCCAATTGCCAATCTGCAATTGCCCTCCAGCTTACATTGCCCTCCAGTTCTAGGGGATCCCATGCCGTCTTCTGGCTTCGTTGAGTACCAGGCATACAGGTGGTAAACATACATACATGCAGACAAAACACCCTTAGAAAATGAAAATGTCTTTCACTTAAATTCAGAGTTTACCAATTAGGCTAGCTAGCCATTTTGCTCCAGGGATCCTCTGTCTCCACTTTTTGAGCACAGGGAGAACAGTCTGTTTACCATGTATACCCAGTATTTATGTGAATGCTGGAGGTCCAAACTTTGGTCCTCATGCATATGCAGCATCCATTTTACCACAGAGAGATAACTTCCCAGGCCTTAAAACCTGAAGTCTTTAAACCAATGACTCCATGTTAGACATCCATACTCTCACATGATATGCACACACACACACACACATATTTGTTGGAATATAATAGACCCAAAATTGCAAATATCACACAATGGCTAGGAAATGCATAAATGCATTGTAAACATTTTATAAACATGTTTACCCTGTATAAACATAAAACAGAATATTACACTACCATTACAGAAGAATAATGGTCACCCTTGACTGTCAGTGGCAAATGAGCATAATAAGAATTGACACCAGCAAAACATAATATATACGTATGTAAAAATGTCACAGTGAAACATTCATTTGTATAATTAATATCAAATTATAATGATTATAAATTAAAATATACAGGAGCCGATGTTGGTATTTTTAGGTTGTACTTAAAGACATTTTCTCCCTAATAATACTAGGAATGTTAAACCAGATTAAATATGACAGCTTTCTTATCTATACTCCATAACTGCATGATTCTTGAAAAATAGACCATAAACATATGAAAAAAAAACCCTTAAAAATAAAAATTGTTAGAAACAAGCTGGTTCTAGGTGTCTCAAGTACCAAGTAGGACACTTTGATAACAGAATCACATTCTCTTTAAATTGAGTTACATAGTTATTTTGTTCTTACTTTGGATTAAACCAGGTGGAGAGCTGAGGTTCTTCCAAGTGATCTTTCCTAGGTACAAAGAGAAGATTCACCTCAGGGTCATCCACTCAATTAGTATTTGCTGAATAGATGATACCATGGGCTTGGTGTGGTGCAAAGGAACAGAAATAGGAAACCTTATCAATAGTATTAAATGGAGATAGAAATAACTCAGCAGTTGGGCTTAACAGCGATGTTTGTAGAGGGGGGGAATAGAAATAACTCAGATCACTTAAATTTAAAAGAGAAAGCCTGTTAACTAAAATGAAATTTCTGGTTTCACTGGAGACTCAGTTGTGTCATGTGATATTTTTCTGGAAAATGTCTTATAAGAGGATTTTTTTTTTTTGCTGAAGCAGACATGTGGGAGCATGTTTCATTGAAAACAGACATGTGATGTTTTTCTGGAAGGTGCCTGGGAAAAGGGCATGTGATGTTTTGCTAGAGTGGACATGAGAGAATATGTTATGTTTGGAAAGGATATAAATGTAACTCAACAGACAGCGGGCGATGCTGTGTGGTATTGGTTCACCTTGTCACTCTTAGCTGATCAACATTTGTTGTGTGACTTCATAGAGAGAAAAGCACTAAAGAACTTCTGGTGGTGTTCTGGCTGCTTCATGATGCTTCCAAGAATTCAAGCTGATAAACAGAACCTCCATGTTTCTTCTGGATAGAACTGCCATTGCTGACTTGTGGATTGTGTTTGCCAGTGGATCAAGCTACTGTGTGTGAAATGAACTGCTGATATCCTGACAAAGAAGGATTCATCCCAAAGAACTATTTCTAAACAGGTCCACATCCTCCTTTGCCCCATTAACCTTTCCTTTCCACTACCTCTGGTGGGTGGTGGGCTAGAAGGAAGGTTAAAGTGTTTGAGTACCCTTCTTAAACTAGGTTTTGAAAAATATAACTCTACACTAAAATCTGTCTGACAAATTCTGCTGTTTATGTATGAAATACTACATATCAGTAAAATGGTCTGGAATATTAGTAAACACAACTTACTTGGCTGTAAAGGGCATCTTGCTGCGTAACCTCTTATCAGTAGGTTATGTATTTTATGACCCTGTTTACAAAAGTCTCAAGATGACAAGATGATGGAGAAAGAAAAATGATTAGAAGTGGTACCCGGGATGAAGCAGGATGTAGAACAGGGAGCATCCCACAGCGCCAAACAGGATTGTTTTGGCTGTAATGGAAAAGTAGTGTATCTTGATTGGTGTTGTGGTTGTATGAATATTGACATGTGATAAAAAGGTAAAATTACATAGGCAGCTTGTCTCCGTGTCAGTTTCCTGACTTTGAGTACAGTCATGTGAGCTGTAACATTGAGGAACATCAGGTGAACGTCAGGTGAAAGGTACACGTGATTCCTGTGCATTTTCCTGTGAGTGATAATCATTTTGAAATAAAGTGGAAGGTAATAAAGAGTGCATCTCTTAATTTTCAGAAGTATCTTTAGTCAAAGATATTTCACTGTAGGTTCTCCCAGTTCTCTTTCTGTATACAAATTATCTGTGCCTAAATCCATTAAACTGTGTAGTGACAGAAAGAGAAGTTTGCTTTTGGTTTATGGGGGTTTTGCTTTGTTTTACATCAAGTTAACTGTCGATATTTTTGAGCAACATTGTCTTGAGTTGTTTTTCTTTTCTTGAAAATAGATTTGTTTTGGTTTCGATAGTGCATAACTTTAATCCCAGCACTTAGGAAGCAAAAACAGGTGGACCTCTGAGTTCAAGGCGGCTCTTCTGCTTTACAGAGTGAGCTCCAGGACAGCCAGGGCTCCACAGAGAGAGCCTGTCCAGAAAAACCAAAACCAACAAACACACAGCCTGCCCTGCCCCCCAATAGATTTTTCTCCCAACAATATATTCTGACTACAGTTTCCCCTCCCCTAACTCCTCTGAGCTCCTCCCACCTCCCCTCCCATCCGGGTCCACACCCTTTCTGTCTCTGGTTAGAAAATGGATAGGCATGTAAAGAATAATAGTAAGATAAAACAAACTAACTAAAAACCAAATCAGAACACCACAAAACAAGCAAACAGAAGAAAAAGAGCCAAAGAAAAGGCACAAGAAACATGTATAAAGAGAGATTCATGTTTGCACACACAGGAATCTCATGAAAACACAAAGCTGGAAGCCATGATACATTTGCAAAGAATCTGTAAAGTGAAAAACAAGATCATTGTCTCGTGGGTAGAAACCAGGCTGCTCACAAGGAGCTATTCCAGTCTAAAGAAACCCAAGCAACCACTGTCCCTAACATGGATGTTTGCATTGATGTCAATGGCCAAAGCACACTTCTCCGTACAGCATCTCTATTAGAAACCCATTTTGCTGCAAGCACTTTTCCCTCCATGGTTCTTAGAACAGTCACAGGAAGACCCTTACCAGCAGGCATACATCTTCTGTAGGTGATCCTTTGTTCTTTAAGGAGGAAAAAAAGTCAATTTAGTTTTAAATTTGAAAAAAAAAAATGTCTATTAATAGTAATAATAGCAAACAAAACACAACAAAAGAACCAAAACTCTACAGCTAAAGTTCCTCTTCCATCTATTTGCAGCAATGAAATATGGGACAAATTAGGCCTGCTAGTAGCTTGTGGGACATATGTTTAAGACTATAATGCCAAGCTATGAATCTCCTTCATTAAAATGCACTAACCTGGGCCCTGGCAAGATGGCTCAGCGGGTAAGAGCTCTGACTGCTCTTCCAAAGGTCCTGAGTTCAAGTCCCAGCAACCACATAGTGGCTCACAACCACCCGTAATGAGATCTGACGCCCTCTTCTGGTGTGTCTGAAGACAGCTACAGTGTAGTTATGAATAATAATAAATAAATAAATCTTTAAAAAAAAATAAAAATAAAATGCACTAACCCTGGAGGCAAATAAGTGTAGCCTAGGGTACCAAAGAGATAGGGTTAACCTTAAAGACATTATGTCTCCAAACTTGGCTGCCTTTCAAACCATGGTTGGTACACTGGTACAAGGAAGACATAGGGCACAGAGGAGCTGAGAATTTGCATTTTTCTGTATGGGGACATTAGCATGTCAATGTTTATTAATTTTGTTTTTCCTCTAGAGAGTTGCTATTTTAGCCTCATTAACAATGATCAGAACTTTGATGTTTAAAAGTTTTTTCCCAACAAAAACAAAAACAAAACAAAAAACCCCAACACACACACACACACACAAAACCCTAAACTAGCAGCCCATTGTCTTGAAAGTGTTTTTGTTTAATACACTGAAGGCAGACTTGTCAAAGAAGTGCAGAGATTGAACTTAATTTCAAGTTAATGTAAATATTAGCTTTGCTTTTTTGAGACAGCGTTTCTCTGTATAGCCTGTCTTGGAATTCACTCTGTAGCCTCGACTGGCCTCGAACTCAGAGGCCTCTGTTCCTGAGCGCTGGCTGGAACTAAAGACCGGCTCAGAAAACATTGTTACAAATGAGAGCCAGTTAAGAGTAAAATAGGAAGCTGGGCAGCTGGCTCAGCAGTTAAAAACACAGGCAGCTCTTGCTGAGGACCTGGATTTTGGCTCCCAGCATCCACATGGTGGCTCACAACCCTCTGTAAGGGGATCCAGCTCCTCCTTCTAGCTTCTCCTGTCACTGCATGCATATGGCACATAAACATATATGCAGGCACTCACACATACATATGAAGCAGAATAAAAAAAAATTAAGAGTAAAATCAGAGAGGAGCTCCCCTCGGCCCTTTCATTGTCTCATCTCTTCATAGCATCATTACACAGCACTGACAACACAGGAAGCAGGTCATTTCTTTCCACCTAGAATATAAAGCTCTGTAAGACAGGGGACATTATTAGATCACTGTGTGGCTTGGCACCAGCTGGCTTACCTAGCACGAAGAATTTGATCAGTACTTCTTGACAGTTGAAAAAAAGTCAAAGCATTGAGGTCTCTGTTCTCCATCATCATGCGAGAGTGCTTTGATGCCTTTGTATAAAAGCCCAGCATTTTCGGTCTGCTGTGTCACTCAGCAACTGTGATACATCAGGGTTACATATTTACCTGGAGTAGTGCTGAATTAGTGCCAGTAGTACAGCAAGCAGAATTAGCAACAGTGTTTCCTTTTTATACTGCATTCCTTCCTAGAGAGGGGTTGGGGGGAAGAGGGAGGGAGGGAGAGAGGAAAAATTTTTGGTTAAAGGTTAAAAAAACTTTTCTTCAGTGTCTGCAAACAATTAATTTGTAGAAATTGGGCCACCAACGTCAGTGTCTGATTCCAGATTGCTCTATAGTCAAATAAAGTGTATCACAAAGATAGTAAAGCCAATAATTGACTTAAAGACCTCAGAACTGATAGCCTCAAAATATATACACTGTCTCGTAGGTATACTAAGCAATAAGGCCCCACTAATGCATTGAGATACAGGGGCAGTAGTAGATATCAACACACAAACTGAGTTTTGGCAGGCATCAATCAAAAGCAGGGCTTGTCTTGCCTTTGGGTATGGGAGGAACACAGAGGCTTACTTTTTCTTGAACATATATTTAATGATGAAGAAACTTTAAGTGTGTACCTATTAATGCAGTGGCCACCAGTCACATGGGTTGTGAGCATATGAACCATTCATGCTCCAAAAAGTGTAGTTTGAAAACAGAGTATGACAAGAAAGAATATGCAGGGAGTGGAGGAGGAGGGAGAGGAGAG
>NW_022196897.1:23314201-23315399 GCF_008632895.1 Mastomys coucha
GAGGAGGAGGAGGAGGAGGAGGTTCTCTGTGAGTTCAAGGCCAGTCTGGTGGTGTATACGAGCTCCAAGACAGCCAGGACTATATAGAGAAGAGACAGAGAGACCGAGAAGTTTAAGATATTTGATTTTATTTTTAGTATTAATCAATTGAAAATTTTGAAACATGAAGTAAAGAAAATATTTGAGTAAAATTTCATCTCTTTCTTTTTGCCTCTTTCTAATGTATCCCCTCAAACTTTTAAGGTAACAAATGTGGCTTACATTTCTATTGGAAAATTCTGCAAATAATACCATACCAGGTTGTAGTTGGACATAACCTCCATGTCCCAAGAGCAATGTGAAATGTTCACTATTTAAATTCAAGATACTTTGGAACAAAGCTTGAGTAAGACTGGCTTGTATATCCAGGTTATTTCCTGTCCATGTGACCTTAATGACCTTATTCTCAAAAGTCAAGAACACCTTGCTAGCTGGGCAGTGGTGGCACACGCCTTTAATCCCAGCACTTGGGAGGCAGAGGCAGGTGGATCTCTGAGTTCAAGGCCAGCCTGCCTCTGGCCTTGTGAGTTCCAGGATGGCAAGGGCTACACAGAGAAACCCTGTCTCAAAAAAACAAAAACAAAAAACAAAAAAACAAAAAAAAGAACACCTTGCTATATCACTCATTGTTTTGAATAATAGTTTTTAAGTCAAAGTTTGGGGCTGATAACTATGATTTTTATCATAATAATCCAAAAGTATATACACCTCTTTCTTATGAGTTACCTTACCTTTAGTTTTGATAATGTAAAGAGGAATGGCAGGGAAAGAAAACACCAGCTCAAGGATTGCGTGGTATCCTTCTGTTGCCGTAGTTTTCTCTCCTGGTAATGTCACTGAATTCTTTTGATAATGGAAACCTTAGAAGCTGCTGCCATGGTGACACCTGAGGTAACACCTTGTTCTATGGCTGCCAAAAATTTGTCTAATCTGAAAACCTTTACAAGGTTTTTTAAAATCTGATTTGAGTTTCCTTTGTTTTTCTTATCTTTTCTCCATAATGTTTTAATTGATTATTTGGGAATTTCACATCATGTATCCCATCACACTTATTTTCCAGCCCTCTCAGGTCCACCCTCTACCCTTGTGACCTCCCCACCAAAAAGGAGGAGGAGGAGGAAAGGGAGGAGGAAGAGGAGGAGGAAGAGGAAGAAAAGGA
>NW_022196897.1:23315729-23316712 GCF_008632895.1 Mastomys coucha
GTGGCTGAACTCCCAGTAGCCAGCCCTTTAAAAAGCACTTAATCCCCACACACACACACTCCCCCCCCACCCCGCCCCGGCCAGAAGCCCTTAGTTGTGGAGAGCTACACTTCAGCATCCTTATCACAATTTTTAATACTTCCTTAATGGTTTCTTATCTAGGCTGTTAGGTTTTCTGGGGGTGTGTGGGGTGAGGGTAAGGACTGTCACCGAAACCTTCTATGCCCTTCTTTCTCAACTGTGAGTCTGAAGTCATTGATGCCATTGCAAAAGTATCTTCCTTGCCCTTTACAGTCGTTGGGATATTAGACAATGACATAAGCACATGCCAGGGACCTCAGCATGGCCTCCAGTGACAGTGCCGATCGTGGACATCAACAGCACTCTGCCGCAGACAGGCCACAGACGCCATCATAGCTCTTGGTGGCAGCACAGACCAAAGACATCAACGTGACTTGGAGTAGCGAATTCAGCCAAGGATACCAACATGGTTCCAGGCAGCTGCCCGGGCCCCAGACAACATATCCCGCCTCCCATACACACACCCATACACATATACATACATAAACCACAGATGTCTGTATGCCTTTTGGTAGTGACACAAGCCATAGATGTCAACATAGTCCCTGGCTGTAGAAGGACCACAGACCCAGACATAGCCCCTGTCAGCAGTGTGAACCACGGACCACGGACATCAACAGGACCTCTGGTGGCTGCTCGAATCATGCTCATCAACAGGCCCTCAGTGGAAACACGGCCCACAGACATCAGTGTAGCTTCACGTGGCAACATAGACCACAAACACCCGCGTGGCTGTCGGTGGTGGCACAGTCTCCTCCCACAGTTGTAACCAAGCATTCAAGTCTATGAGCTGAAGAGGAACACTCTCAATCAAATCATCACAACATACATCAAGTTTGAGCATTCTGAGTTCATGACAATCAAAGCATTGTGCCCTGAGGTAAGATTGTAATGTTGTATCA
>NW_022196897.1:23317572-23324698 GCF_008632895.1 Mastomys coucha
TGACCCATGCTGTGACTTCCCTCAGTGATGGACTGTGCTGGGGAACTGTAAGCTGAAACAAACCCTCTTCCCCAAGCTGTTTTTGGTCATGCTGTTCATCACAGCGACAGAAACCCTACATAATGGCTAAGACAGCACAACTCTGTGTCTCTTCTTCACTAAGGATCTCGTTAATGTGCTCCAGCAGTAGTGTGCATCTGTGGGGCAAGGGGTTGTTGCATCTGTACATGAGAATCACTGGGCATGCTGGCAGCAAGTGGATAGGCAACAGCAGGTCTCTGGGCAAACCTGGTCTGAGGGTGTGATAGGTATGGTGTCACACAGGGTTAGGGGGTGTGAGTGCGCATCAGAGGCTACCCGCACTGAGATTCTCTAGTGTTCTTCTGCCTCCTCCAGGCTGACTAGAAGGATTCTCAATGGTACACCTTCTATTGTTCTTGATCTGTACCTAACCCTACAGCATAAATTGCTTGTCCCTAACTAACTCTGGCTGTCAAGGAAGACTGAAAAATTTCTCCTGACTGTGCTAGATTATTGATAC
The DNA here is from genome assembly GCF_008632895.1 of Mastomys coucha. NCBI lineage: Eukaryota > Metazoa > Chordata > Mammalia > Rodentia > Muridae > Mastomys > Mastomys coucha. The sequence goes on from NW_022196897.1 coordinate 23,318,114, forward strand.
ACAATAGTTAAATCCTTTCAAATTTACCTGTCCCTAAAGTATTCTCTGTTTAAGTGAGTCAGGACATTTTGGACATTTTGACAGATTGAGGCTTTGGTGCCAGAAGAGCAGTTATAGACAACATGGAGATCAAACGGCTTGTCAGGACTTGTTCATATCTAGATGTAACTAAAATATAAAAACAATATGTTAGCATTCGGAAACAGGTATCTACCACCCCGTAGAATGCAACAGGAAGCAGATGATTAAATTATCTTTAAGAAGCTAGATGTGGTGGCTCACACCTGTAACCCCAGCACTTGTAAGACTGAGGCAGGAGGATTGTCTCAGTAACTTAAGGCTAGGCTGTGCAACAAAAATGAGTTGCAGGCTAGTCTGGCTACAGAGTAAGATATGAGAGAGAGAGAGAGAGAGAGAGAGAGAGAGAGAGAGAGAGAGAGAGAGAGAGAGAGAGAGAGAGATTGAGTCAGACAGAGAGACAGAGACTCAGACAGAGAGAGAGACAGGGATCTTTGGCATCACATATTAAATTGCTCATATATGGCTCCCACTGTAAAAACACAGAATAATGGATAGGACGTGATGATGATGGCCAACTCCTCATGTAACATTTTGCATGTTCCAATCAGTGCTCTCATCACTATATTATCTTAGTTAGTGAAATAAATAGCAAAAAAGAAAGCAAAGATCAGGGCTGGAGAGATGGCTCAACAGTTAAGAGCACTTGCTGTTTTTCCAGAGGACCAGGAGGACTTGGTAGCTAATAATCGAATTCCAGTTCCAAGGGATCTAGCACCCTCCTCTGGCCGCTGCGGGCACTGCATGCACACGGCACGCTTAACATACATGCAAGCAAAATGCCTATGTGTATAAAATAAGAATTAACCTTTTTTCTTTTTTAATCCTAGGATGTTTATTACAAAGGTAAACCTTGATCCTTGAGATGGGCTTATTGGTAGGATTTCTGGTATCGGGCACGGGCACCAGGGCCTCCAAACTTTTTGGATTCGCAACGACGGGGGTCGGCTACAAGCAGGGTCCTATCGTACTGGATGAGGATATCTTTGATCTCCTTCTTAGAGGCTTCATCCACATACTTTTGGTAATAAGCCACCAGAGCTTTTGAGATGGACTGTCGGATAGCATAAATTTGGGCCACATGACTACCACCCTTCACACGGATCCGGATATTTACGCCAGCAAACCTCTCCATGCCCAGAAGCAAGACAGCATCCTGTAACTTGTACTGCAGCGTGCGCGGCTCTATCATCTCCGGGGGACATCCATTAACCTCGATGAGCCTATTTCCTCGTTTGCAGTGGGCCAAAAGTAAACAAAGGTAGGCTGGCAGTTTACTTGCTCTGTCTAACTACACTGGAGAGCTTAAAGACTCGAAGCTTTGGTCCATAGAACTGAGTTATAACTGGGGGCTCTGGATTTTGACCCTCTGTGCCTTCTAACCCCGTGGACCAGCACAACTTCAGTTTCTTTGTTATTATATTTAAATCTGCAATAATTTCATCATCGTAATCTTAACTAGAAGCCCTTTGTTTTAAATATCCAGACGTCCTTATTAGATTCTGAATAACATAGATCCTAATATTATTTTATTAAAACCGAGTCCTGGATATTCCATTCCACTGTATTAAAAGTTAGACATGGGATGTTGATACATCTCAGTGGGTAAAGATGCTTGTCACAAAAGCCTGACTACCTGAGTTCAATCCTGGAACTCACTGTGGAAGGAGAGACCTGACTTCTATACTCACATTCTCTCTCTCTCTCTCTCTCTCTCTCTCTCTCTCTCTCTCTCTCTCTCTCTCTCTCTCTCTCTCTCTCTCTCTCTCTCTCTCTCTCTCTCTCTCTCTCTCTCTCTCTCTCTCCTCTCTGTCTCTCTCTCCACCACCACCACCACACCATACCGATTGCTCTTCTGAAGGTCCTGAGTTCAAATCCCAGCAATCACATGGTAGCTCACAACCACCCATAATGAGATCTGATGGCTTCTTCTAGTGTGTCTGAAGACAGCTACAGTGTACTTATTTATAATAATAAATAAATCTTTAGGCCAGAGCTACCAAGGACTCAGGGTTGACCAGAATGAGCAGAGGTCCTAAAGTCAATTCCCAACAACCAGAAGAAGGCTCACAACTATCTGTACAGCTACAGTGTGTACTCATATGCATAAAATAAATAAATCTTTAAAAAATTTTTAAACTAAAGAAGGGATGCCTGGAGAATCTTCTCTTACCTCTGTCCTCTCCTTCTTGCCCCCTCTCCATATTTACTGAAAAACCAGAGGCTAAGGCCGAGAGCTGCATCCTCGTGTCCTTTTCCTATTGTAACCTCTCCCTTAGGCGAGCAAGGTCTTTCTAGGCAAACAGCTTAGCCTCCGTCACTTGCCACACATCAGAGACCATGTAACTGCTGCCATAGCCTGCCTCTCACCCCACATGTGCTATTTTGGGGGATTTCAATATAGTCTCTGGCTCACTGGCCACATTGGGGACATCCCCATATTCTCATAGCACACTCCATTCATCAAGAAGTCATGTCATTTCACAACACATAAAGATGCCCATTCTGGAATCCCCTGTCATGGACACTCCTCCTCTACCTCTATGGCATGTCTTATTATCTACAGCAGGCGCTACACAGTTGCCACGACACTGCTCTCTCAGATGGCTCAGCCTTAGCTGTGTGTATTAACCAACATAACAGAAGCCATGCGACTGCACCTCCAAGGCTCAGGTGTTACATGACTTTTCCTAGGAAGTCTGTATGTAGTCATCCCAGATAAGTGGACAACACAGACCAAAGAAGAGATTCTATTCCAGTCTATTTTAGTGAATCAAAGAGTATATTGCTGGAAGTGTGGACAATCTATAGTCTAGTCACACTAACAAAATGCTTTTTATTTTCAGCAATCATTAACCATTTATGTATCTTTAGAGAGGCAGGGAGGAGCCTCATGAATCCTGTGAGGAAAATGTTAATGGGCCCTATTTTGAGAGGGTCTCAAAAATGACCACAGTTTCTCTGATTCAAGATAGTAATGGCTGCATAGAATCTGAAGAAAACAGCCACAACAGTATCTACTCTCATCATCTGGGATACTTAGTTTCCTTTTCTAGTTCCATAATCCATTCCATTCCATCTTGAACTAACACATTATACTTGCAACATTGACACAGATGTGCACCTGTCCACCTGCTTCCATCGGACTCTCTGTGGTTGCTATGCCCCTTATTATGTCATTTCAGCACACTCTCTGTGACTATGCCCTTTATTACGTCATTCAGAATGAATGGGAGCTGAAGATAAGTTCTCTGTTGCTGGGTTTGGCATTTCCTAAATGATTATTTTTTATTGTTGGAATATTCCAGGTGCTAATTTCCCAAGGAAATGGATACTCCCCATTTCAGACGTGCAAAGGGCGGGCTATAAAATTAGAGGTGGCTTCTAAGAAGTTCATAATTCTTAAAATTCCAAGCAAGTTTAACAGTCTTAATATCAGAAGTCTTATTCTGACTTAAATCCCAGCAATATTCTGGTGACAAGACTTTACTGGGTCTATGGAGAAAGAAATACTTATTTAAATGGCTTTCATCATGCCAAACTGCTTCAATGTTATTTTTTTTATCTTTCATAATTGCTTTGGCACACTCCTTGGTAATCTTGAGAACCTGAGTGGTTGTGCCTCCAAAAACAGCAGCGTGGTAATAAAAGTCCCCATCCCCCACTGCTATGTAAGCTTCTGACGATTCATTTCTCTCATAAGGTACTTTGCTTGGGTTTTCCTTGTACCAATAGGTATGTAACTGAGCTACAGAGTCCCCCAGAGTCTCCAGACCATACTTGGCTTTGAACATCTGATCCACATCCATGCAGAAGACATAGTCAACCTCATACTGTATGTGATCTGCAATGTGTTCACTGATGATCTTCATGCGCATCATGCTGATGTCTTGCCACCTCCTCTCTTGTTTAATCTTAAAAATCTTTAGTGTCCGATGGCGATTCAGATCTACCCATGGCATGTAGGAGAAGTCATCCAACATTATATAAATGATGACCTTCTGGTTGACCATGAAAAACCTATCAGCAGATTCCAGAAAGCGACCCAAGTAGTACCAAAGGTATCTGCAAAATAAATAAGAAGCAGTCGAATTTCATCTTTCAGTTTGGGTGGAACACATATATCTCAATCGCCTGGACATAACTTATCTAGCACCAAAGCTAAGCACCCAGATACCCACTATTCTCTTTGAACAATATGGGAGAAAGTGAAAGTATTTACTCTATTTTCTTTGGCAGGGTCTACAGATCATGGTACAGAAGAGGGGCTCTTTGGGAGATGAATGTTAGTGGGGTAAGGAGTCTCATTTTGAGGATCGTGCAAAATGAAAGCCAGAGTTGAGGGTTGCCTGGGCAACGCAGGAGGAAAGAGAAGGGTCTCCACAGCCTTCTGCTGCTGGGCATGCCTGTGCATAGCCAGCTATGCATGCACTCTCTGTAGCAGTTGGCACTCTGTCACCTGCATTTTGTATTGTGAGTCTTCTGATGGCAGTGGAACGTTGGGTTGGAAAACATTTCCTGGAATCCGGTAAGAGATTCTCAGGTAATGAATAGAATAGGTAACTTCAAAAGAGGAAAGGTGACCATTCGGGGGTCCGCTTCAGTAATGCTTATGCAATCCTTAGCACTAAATTCAGAGTATTGATTTACATTTTGGGAAACAGGCTAATGATAAACTATCACTAATGGTCAGGAGAAAGTGTTGTAACTCATCAAATCTAATAGTATTTGTGAGCCATGAAAAGAATCACTGATGTTGTGGAACTGTGCTGGATGCTGTCACTCAAATCCAAAGAAGTCAACATTGCCTGTGTTTCCTTTGGGGCATATTTCAGAAATCTCTGCCTCGTTCATGAAAATATTTTCATCTGTCTTCTAGCTGCTTTACCATTGCCGATTACCTGCTTGCATTAATTTTTACATATGAGGTGGTGAGAAACATTTCCTAAAGGGTCCAATTAATTAATCATTTAAAACCCTGAAGTGGTATAAATGAATGAAGAAGGTGTAGTCACCCAGTCTCATTAGTAACGCCACACTGGAAGGGGAGTCCCACAATTAGAGACAGTCTTGAGGTTACATACACATGACATCTGCACTGTCTCCCTGAGATCTTTGCCAGTATGTTTCTTGGTATCACTACCTTATAGTAACTTCTCTACCCCCAAGAAAAAAACCAGCAACTGAACAGTTTTTGCCATTTACATCTATAGCCGTAGTCACTTTACCCCGAACACATCTTGTCCTCTCACATGTTATCTTCTCTCTTCCCACAATATAGAACAAATGTTGCAATAAAACCAAACTTCCTACTTTTGAACACTATTAAATTTACAGAAAGCTTTCCCTGTATGCCTGAGTCCCCCAGTCCTGTGTCACCCAGCTACTCTCCACATTCTCTGTGGCCACTGTGCTTTGGACAAAACGAGGAAGTCATCAGCCATGGTGTTCTACTGGCTGAACTACAGATTGAGTTCCGATTTTCCCAGTTTTATCTCATTAGCGCCACTTCAGTTGCCATGATTCAGTCTGGGACACATGATGTATGGGTAGTCCTGACAGCTGCTTGGTCTCCTCCAGTCTGCATCAGTTTCTCTGTGACTCCTGCCACTGGCAGTTCAGAAGAGTCTTTACTATGTATTTATCAGGAAATCTCCTAACCTGTTTTTATTTTTCAGGGTTTGTCAACTTTATTGACCTTTTGTAAAGGACTCAGTTGGGTTTTAACTTGGCTTTATTTATCATCACTCTCATATTTATTTATTTTAGCTTGTTGTAGGTTGTTCACTCTTCTCTATCCAGATCCTTAAAATGAAGGTTAGGATATATATTCCTATCTGCATGTATGTGTACATGTGTGATATGTATGTGTGGTATGTATATGTACAAGAGCAGTATGTATGTGTGCATATGTGGTATGTGTGTGCATATATGGTAACTGTGCATGTGTAGTATGTATGTGTGTATGAGTGGTATGTATATACACATGAGTAGTATGTATATGTGCATGTGTAGCATGTGCACATGAATAGTGAGTGTGAGTATGTGTGCATATGTGGTATGTATATGTGCATGTGTAGTATGTATTATGCATGTGTGGTATGTATATATGCATGTGTGGTATGTATATATGCATGTGTGGTATGTATGTATGCATGTGTAGTGTGTATGTATGCATGCATGTGTAGTATGTATGTATGCATGTGTGGTATGTATGTATGCATTCTGGTATGTCTGCATATGTGGCTCTGGAGTTCAAGCCCAGGCACTCATGAGAAATAGGAAATCCTTCACTTTTTTCCTGAAAGAATCACATGTATCCTAGGCTGGCCTCAAACTTGCTGTGTAGCCAAGGATGACCTTGAACTTCTAATCTTTCTGCCTCCACATTCCAAGTATTGGGATTGCAGCTGTGACCCACCATGACCTGTTCTTGGAAGTACTGAGGGTCACCTACAGTCTTATGTGCTCCAGGTTCTTTTTTTTTTTTTTTTTTTTTTTTTTTTT
>NW_022196897.1:23324725-23353424 GCF_008632895.1 Mastomys coucha
TGGCTGTCCTGGAACTCACTCTGTAGACCAGGCTAGCCTCGAACTCAGAAATCATCCTGCCTCTGCCTCCCAAGTGCTGGGATTAAAGGCATGTGCCACCATCACCCAGCAATATGCTCCAGGTTCTTAAGCTCTACTAATTGACTACCTCTCCAGTCTTGACCTACTGGGTATTTAAGAGTGTGTCATTCACATGAACGAATAAAGAAATGTAGGAGGGTGGTGCACGCATGAAAAGATCTGAAAGAGGAAAAGGGCTAATGGGAGTAGAGAGAAGAAAACAGGAGAGGATAGTGGAGAAGATAAATATGGGTTGTTTTATTTCATATACAGAATTAGAACATAGTGGAGTAGGGTGGCAGATTAGAATAATGAGAGGTGAGTTTGAGCACAGTGCACTGACATACTGTAGAGAAATGTAACAAAACCCATGATTTTGTGTGCTAAGTTAAAAAAAAAGTGTTGCTTAATTCAATGTTCACATATTTGTGAGTTTTCCTTATTTTATCCTAAAATTAATTTTTGAAAATTTCATTCCCATATGATATTTGGTTCAATTTCAGTTTTTTATTTATTTCCACTCTTGTGATTTAAACATGGTCAACCACAAAGAATATTTCACACACATGGAAAGGACATTTGTTGAGTGGACTATTCTATATATGTTTTTGTAATATTAAATGTGTACACTAGAAAGAGGCAGTATAAAGAAAGAGAGAAGCGTTGCTAAGCCACAATGTTGTTGAAAGATCTGCTAACCTTGAACAGAGATGCCAAGAATTAGCCTGTCTCTCCTGAGCAGCTCGGACAGTGTGGAGCGGCACACCTCAGCGGCTGCCCCTCCACTGGCCGCCTCAGACTCTCCTCACATTTTGAACATGTAGTACAGAGTCTGAAGTCTGCAGGTTGCATTCGTATGCCCAACTTGATGTCTTCACAATGTGATGATGGTTCACAGTTTGTACCTGGCAAATAGTTTTCAAAGTTTCATGTTTGATTTGCAATATGTCCTAATTTCACCGAACTCAACTCTCTCTCTTTCTCTCTCTCTGTTAATATTTATTGTCTATAGGTCAGCCCAGTGTCTGCATCCTTCTATCTTTAAATGGAAATATTTCATTGCATTTGTTTTCCTTTTTAAATAGTTGACTTTTTATGGCTTTGGTTTTCTATTTTATTAGGAGGAATTCAGCATGGGTTTGCTTTTGCTTTAAAATCACTGGATGGTTTTTATATGCCTGGTTTTTTTTTAACATTATTATTAATGGTCAGAAAATGTAGCATATAAGAATCCTGCTGTGTAAAATCACAGCTACCTTATTTTGTTGTATTCCTGTGACAGTCAATACATACAGGTGAGTGGGAGTTTCTGAAAGCAGTTACTTATCACTTGTAGGTGCATAGTAGGTAGGAAAATACTGGAGTAAATACAGAGATAATGGAAAGTGCTATACACTTGTATTAAGGTAATTGGTAAAAGGCCCATGAAATTAAGTTAATATTGGAGGGAAGACTGTGAAAATCAGATCATAGAAGGAAGCTGAGAGATTGGGTTGCTTCTGTGTGGACAAGTAGGTGGTGGTATTGTGAATTATGGCAAGAATTGGCTTAGAGAGAATAATTATAAAGAAGATTCAATAGATCATCTCCTATTTTCTACAATGAAAAGCCTGAGTTTAAAAGACACTTGATGTTACCTACCTTCCCACTGCAAACACGATCAACCCCACGGTAACTGGATGCTTTTTATAATAATTTGCCAAGACTAATTCATTGTAAGTGTTGGTCCACACAATTGGAGCTGACCAGTTAGTAACTCTCTTGCCCATTTGTGTAGAGTCCATTCTGTATTTGTAAGAAAGACAGAATTTTAAAGTGAAACAGTTAATCCTAAAACATCAGGAGGGATACTGACAATGCCTAATGCCTTGTATCTGAAGGCAGCATCCCATTATGTCTAACCCAAAGTCTTGACAGTTCTGATAAACTAGGGAAGCATCATATCAGAAATGACCACATCAAATAGTCAGGAATGTGAGACAATTGTGAGTTCAAGGTCAGCATGGGGTATAGATTGAAACTAGGTCTCAAGAAGGTAGATAGATAGAGGTGGCTGGAGAGATGATGGCTCAGTGGTTAAGAGCACCAACTGCTCTTCCAGAGGTCCTGAGTTCAATTCCCAGCAACCACATAGTGGCTCACAGCAATCTGTAATGGAATCAGGTGCCCTCTTCTGGTGTGTCTGAAAACAGCTATAGTGTGCCCATATACATAAAATAAATAAATCATTCTTTAAAAAAAGAAGATAGATAGACAGACAGATAGATAGATAGATAGATAGATAGATAGATAGATTAGATTAGATTAGATAGATAGGGAAAAAGAAGGAAAGAAAGAAAAGGACTAAAAGATGGTCCAGACATTAAGAGTGTATGCTGCTATTGCAGAGAACCATGGTTTACTTTCCAATACTGGGGTGGCTCCCAACCTTCTCTAATAGGTCACTCCATTCATGTGTACAACCACATATTTATATAATTTTAAATTATAAATATATAATTTCACATGTATTAAGAAGTGATAATTATATATAATATATAATTTATAATTAGCATGAAATTAATATATAGTAATAGCATATGTATTATATATAACATGTATAAGTTTTATATAATGTGCATTATATAATATATAGCATTGTGTTATGTAATATAAAATATATTTATATAACTATATAATAATTAATATATTATATATTATTATACAATATAATATCCTTTCCTAATATATATGGGAAAATATATGTAAATATGTATATGTGTGTAAAGTACAAAAGGTTTTTATTTCCTCCATTTTGAGATGATAATATAATTTCTTCATTATTATTCTCCCCTCTCTATACTCCCATATTCATCTCCTTACTTTCTCTCAAAATCATGGCCTTTTTTGTTATTAATTGTTGTTGAATATAAATGTATACTGAATTCCATAACTACACAAATGTAATGTATATATACATTAGGAAAGAAAAGGGAAGAAGGCAGCAGGGCAGACCTTTATGTAAGTATGCACTTACAGTTAAGTAGAAAACATGAAAGGAAGGCCAGGGAATGCTTGTGCGCAGATTTATCCCTGTGCTCAGGATGAGAGCCGTATATAAGCCCTTTTTCCTGGTGATGAAACCTTCCTCTGGTTTAGTTCTATCTTCACACTTGGAATGGAATTTCCTGGTGACCTTAATCCAAATGATTGCTTGAGGGGCTTGGAATGCAAAGTGCTTGGACACATCTAATTATGTGTGCTCAAAATGATGAGCACAATATAATTAGAAACATATTGGGCCTGAAACAGGCTATTACTATTAACAATTTTATTTTGAGTGACAGCATCCTGACTCCCCAAGCTTTACATTTCAGGAGCCTTGTACACTGGAAGGGTAGAACATGCCAGGAAGTTAGGGATAATCAACCCAGAACACTTTTTATATGTTAGTTTTCACTTTTGATATAATATTTGAATCTTTTAAAAAGATTTTGACTGCTTACAAGTTTAGAAATCAGGATTAATGACCATAAACAGGCATGTTACTTTATATATAAGTTTGTTTCACATATACAATAGCAGCTGTATTTATTTCAGCTAATGCAAACAGTTGTAAATCAAGTTTTAAGTAGCAAGATCACTCAAAGGCGGGACTGGGGAGAGGGCTCAGTGTGGTCAAGAGCACTTGATGCTCTGACAGAACACTCCAGTCCAGTCCCCAGCACCCACATTGGTAGCTCATTGCCCTCTGTAACCCCAGCCAGTTCCAGCCCTCCTCTGGCCTCCTTGGTTCCAGGCACACACATTCCCAACAGTAGCACTGATGCTGTCTGTCAACATTCGTGAATTAACCTCACAGATGCAAGACGGGCGTTCTTACGTGGCGTTAAACCAGTCTGAGAGCTGGAGTTCTGGTTGGTTTTTCAGAGACCTAAAAGAAAGATAAAAGATATAAAATTCACAATGAGCAATCCTGATGAGTGCCAATAGCGATGGCACTGGGGACCCTGCCTCCCAGCAGCCCGGACCCTGACACCCAGCAGCCTGGACCGTGACGTCCAGCAGCCCTCATGGCTTTCCATAGTTCTCTTGCTCAGTCATCTAGTTCAGAGAGAATTTATAGCTCCCTCAACTTCCTGTCATCCCACTTTCAAATTTACTCTGGATTGTTTTGTACGAGACAGGATCTTACTATAAAGCCCTGGCCAGCCTCGAACTCACAGAAATCTGACTGCCACAGCTTTGCCCTACCTCTATGTTTGGTTTTGTTTTAATAGTGGAAAGAGATACTTCCTTTGCTAGATGAGCATTAAATAAATACCTTATTTGCTGAAGAGTCTTCATCTGAGACCTGACAACCATTTTTAGGAGGGTTTCTCTGAGACATTCCTCTTTCTCCATGTGACGTCTTTTTGGCACTGCCCTGTGGCTTCAGGGTTTTTTTACATATGACCTGGTCTTCTCCAGGAATTTAATCCTTGACTATTCCACTGTGTTCTGGAGGTCTTGAGTTTTTGGACACCTCGCAGTGAAGTGTTTAATGCTGCCATCTCACCTCCAGGCCTCCTTTTATAGCTTTATCCCATTGAACATGTGTGCACTGCCAAGGCATAACAGGAGTCACTACCCTCCGAGGGCCCCTGGAAGCCCAGGATTAAATCCTCAGGGATTTACTTTTATGTCTATCACCTACCTCCACCCCCTGCCACCATCTTCAAGCCTCATTATCTCCTTCTGAGCCATTGGGACAGCTTCCTAATTGGCCTCAGTGTGGGATGTGTGTGTGTGTGTGTGTGTGTGTGTGTGTGTGTGTGTCTGTCTGTCTGTCTGTCTGTCTGTCGTTTGGTGCTGAGTAGTCCCATGGCCTCATACTTGCTAAATAAGCACTCTATCTTGAGCTATATTCCCAACTCAGAAGACTTAAAAGTCTTTGTAGGATGAAAACAAAGCTGAAGGGAAGTAAATGTCAAGAGGAGAATACAATGAACGTCCATACACCCATCTTCCGGAATTAGCAGGCTGTTGCCTCTCTGCCCCCTTCCAATCTAGAGAATGCTCTAGATTTTTGCATTGCCCCTCATATTGTGCTATGGAAGCCCCGAGCTTACTATGCCATTCTTCATTTTCACAGTGTTCATTTCCACACTCCTACGGCCACAAGTTTCCCATGACCCATCTTTTATACTGTTCCAGTCATGTCTCTTACTGGACACCTATCATAGTTTTTCTCCTTCAGTGGTCTTTTTCAAGTTTCTTTAATCATACTGCAACTTGAACCAATGGATTTGCATGTAGCTTTCAGATTTGTTTCAAGTTACCCTTTCCTAAGGAAATATTTCCTAATTTGTTGGGTAAGGTTAGAGTTCTGCTACTATAGCTTATACTTTTTGAATACTATCTGAAGTGGAAATTTCTGGTTCCTTTGAAGATGCAGTTGTGTCATGTGATGTTTTCATGGAAACTGTCTTATAAGACAATGTTTTTGCTGAAGCAGGCACGTGGGGGGATGTTTGGCTAGGAAGAGACACGTGGTGTTTTTCTGGAAGGTGCCTGGGAAAAGGGCATGTGATATTTTGCTAGAGTGGATGCTTGAGAGAACGTATGATGTTTGGAAAGGGTATAAATATAACCCAACAGACAGTGGATGATGCCATGTGGTATTGGTTCACCTTGCCACTCTTTGCTGGGTTTCGTTGGGCTTTGCCAATGCTGTGTCATTGGTTTGTGTTGAGTTCTTCACTGATCATCATTTGTTGTGACTTCATAGAGAAAAATGCACCAAAGAACTTCTAATGGTGTTCCGGCAGGTTCCGGCAGGTTCCGGCAGGTTCCGGCAGGTTCCAGCAGGTTCCGGCAGCTTCCCCAGATGCAGGCTGATTGGCAGAGCCTCATGGTTTCTTCCAGATGGAACTGCCGTCTCTGATTTGTGAACAGTGATTGTGAGTGGATCCAGCTACCACTGCTGATTTGTGTGAACTGAACTGCTGCTATCCTGACAATAGCCCTCAAAGAACTATTTCTAAACAGGTCTACATCTCCCCTTCCCCCAATTAATCTTTCCTTTCCACTACCTCAGGTGGGTGATGGGCTAGAAGGGAGGTTAAAGCATTTAAGAATCCTTATTAAACTAGGTTTTAAAAAGTATAGGCCTGCCGGTCAGTGGTGGCACACGCCTTTAATCCCAGCACTTGGGAGGCAGAGGCAGGCGAATCTCTGAGTTCGAGGCCAGCCTGGTCTACAGAGTGAGTTCCAGGACAGCCAGGGCTACACAGAGAAACCCTGTCTCGAAAAAACAAAACAAAACAAAACAAAACAAAACAAAAAGTATAGGCCTACAACTTCCTTAATTCCTTTTTAATTTATTTCCTATTTTACACATGTGAAGATAGATACTATCATTGTTATCATAATTTTCATGCCCATTTTACTAGATAAAGAAATTGAGGCACAAAGCTTTTTCATGATCCTACTCAAAGCCACAGGCATTGAAAGCCCAGTAATTCTCCTGACTCATCTTTTTCCTCTTTGATACCCACTCTAATGGTAGCCCAGATATAACAGCACCGGGGAGAGTTAGTCTTGAGTTGGTAGAGGGACTAGGCAGGCATGGAGCTGTGTTGTGCCATAAGGTTATCTCAAAGATGTGACCAACCTACAATATTCAACTCAAACTCTGACTGCCATTGCCTGTAAATGGTGTGTATTGGTATGTTAGGTTAAAGAATTCCAATACTAAGAGAATTAATGATAATAGAAAGAATTATTATTGTTGTTAAGTGTGATAGTAAATACATTTTCCAGGACTGGACATGGGCTTACACCTTTAGTCCCAGCACTTAGGAAGCAGAGGCAGGCACATCTCTGAGTTCCAGGACAGCCTGGTCTACAGAGTGAGTTCCAGGACAGCCAGGGCTACACAGAGAAACCCTGTATCAGAAAATAAATTTAAAAAAATTCCAAGAAATATATTAGCCCATTCCTTCCTCCACACTCTGCTGCAGTTGGCATTCCTTGGATGTTGGCATCTTTGAATGTTTTAACCCTTGAATCCTTGCAGGAGACCAGTTCTGTTTCATATGAACAGCTGAAAGTCTCCTGTTAACTGGTTATTAAGACAGGTTCTTGTATATCCCGGATTGGCCTCAAACCCACTATGGAACTTAATAACATTGAGCTCCTCATCCTTCTGCCTCCATTCTGAGTACTGGGGTCACAAGCAAGCACTACTGTACACCAAACCCACTCCTTTTTAACATACTGCTTTCACGCTCAGCCTAGGTAGACCTGGTCCTCTCAGGATGTTATAAGTCACAGAACTATCAGGAGACCCAGCTCCTAGTCACAGGAGGCATCAGAACGTAAAGCTGCTGCCCATCACCGTGGGTTCCCATGACAGCCCTCTCAGAATCCATGACTGTGTGGCCACTGCAATCTCCTGAGAGCCTTTAATTATCACTGCTTTCATGTTTGACATTATATGATAATTACATCATTTTTCCTTTCCCTTTCCTTCCTACCAACCTTCCCACACACCCCCTTCTTGCTGTATTCCAAACTCATGGCCTTGTAAGTATGTTTTCAGGGATGACCACTTGCTATCAGAAAACCAGTTGGTGTGCTCTTCCCTAGGTAAGACTATTTCTCCTGTGCTCAGCATTTCTTAATTGTGTGTGGCTCTTTGTAGAGCTGGGGCCTTGTGATTCCTCCTTCCCCTGCCATTCACTTGGCCATGTCTATTGGTGTCCTCCTTGTTTAGCTCATGTTTAGGCAGACATGTTGGGGAGACTTTCTGGGTGTGGCTTCTGATGGTCTTCAACCAAGTCTTGGACCTGTGTGCCTGCACAGAGCTCACAAGCAGGAAAGGTTAGTGGGGCCTAAGCTCTGTCTCCTGTTAGTGCATTGCTCCTAGCCAGTTCCCAGGCCCCCCATCAAATATGGCTGACTACCCACTTGTTTTCCTTTGATTCCTGGCACTCCAAATTTAGCTGTCACCAAGATGTGTTTATCACATGGTGCTCTTTTAGCCTGACCACAGGAAGCATGGATCATGGATACATCAACCAACTTTGTCCACAAAGGACAAGTCATACCATACTTGTAAATAAAAACTTACCAGCACTGATATGTCATCTGCAGTTTATTTATGCTTAGGAGAAATAAAGAAAAAAGCAATGTATTAGCTATATTTTCACAAATCATCTAGCTCTCTTATTAACTAATGTTTCAAAATACACTGTTGGAATTATATCACTGATTGTTCAGATAATGTAGTGAACGTGATGAAGACCATTAAAGTGAACCCCATGTGCTATATATTCATGTATTCCTTGCCATGCTGGACACTGAACTCGGGGTCTTGTTTGTGCTGGGCAGAGTTCCACCACCAAGCTAAAATTCCCCCACCCCCTTTGCTACATCTTTAGGAAACAATATGCCCGCTGCCTCATAGTTCTCAGAGACAAATATATGAGAAAAATTAGCATCATTAGCAGAAACTTGTTAAATAGCTAAGAAAGCGTTCTGCTTCTTTCACATTTATGGAGTGAATACATTTTGCTCCGGAAGTCACCAACAGTAAAGAGGATGATGTCACCTGTTTCCAAACAGCAGATCTTCTTTAACATATTTTCTGAACATTATTGCGGCCACAGTAAGCGGCAGTTTCACACTCCTGCTCTTATAACCCTCCCCAACCACAGTGGACACAGGGATTCTCTGCCTGGAACTAGCTCCATAGAACACACTGGCCTCAGAGATCCGCCTGCCTCTGCCTTGCAAGTGCAGGGATTAAAGGCGTGCGCCACTACGCCTGGTTATCTATAGAATTTTCTTTAACCTTTGATATCATTAGAAACAAAGCATTGGGACAGAGGGCTCTACTTATGGAA
Source organism: Mastomys coucha (assembly GCF_008632895.1). Lineage (NCBI taxonomy): Eukaryota > Metazoa > Chordata > Mammalia > Rodentia > Muridae > Mastomys > Mastomys coucha. The sequence goes on from NW_022196897.1 coordinate 23,333,656, forward strand.
ACAGGCATGAGTATAATTCACTTATATTTGGATCTGCACATTTGGCTGATTTCCTTAAGGGGCAAATCCTGGAACTTTCTGACCCACCAGATTCTGATCAATACAACATTAAGTTTTCAGTTACCTGAAAGGGTTTTCTCTGTACTGGGCATAGAGAGACATTAAGACCAACAGCACTAGGATTAATATTTTGTATCTCATTTGTTTCCTGGAAGAAAAAGAAAAAGATAAAAGTTGAGTATCTCCAGAGTAAGACGTCAGAAACCCCTTGTATACAGCGAGCCGTGGGAGACCCCGTGTATACAGAGTGAACTGTGGGAAACCCCGTGTATACAGAGTGAACTGTGGGAAACCCTGTGTATACAGAGTGAACTGTGGGAAACCCTGTGTATACAGAGTGAACTGTGGGAACACCGTGTATACAGCGAGCTGTGGGAAATCCCATGTATACAGAGTGAACTGTGGGAAACCCCATGTATACAGCAAGCCGTAGGAGACCCTGTGTATACAGAGTGAGCTGTGGGAAACCCCGTGTATACAGAGTAAACTGTGGGAAACCCCGTGTATACAGACTGAGCTGTGGGAAACCCCGTATATACAGATTGCGCTGTGGGAAACCCCATGTATACAGCGAGCTGTGGGAAACCCAGTTCATTCAGAGTAAGCTTGGCCATGTTTCTCCAGGACGCTGACTAGCAGTAGTGCACTGTGGCTCCTTGGATATTAACATTCTCCTCATTTTAAAGCACATTGTGGGATATGAGTCAAAGAGCTAGTTATGAAAATACCTACCTATATGAGGTTTGGGCTAAGGGCTACTTGGGCCAACCTTCAGCAGCTTCTTTCTCTTTCTACTCTCAGCTTCTGTGAATGAAATAAGGGAAATCCCATGACTGCGAGTCTATAATCCTTATCAAGAGAAGTTTACTTAGTGTCATTAGCTATCAGGGGCTACGGTGGTGTATACAGAATGACGGCTCCACGTTAACCAAACGTTAACTCCTTTTCACACCCAGAAATCACCCTAACTACACCTGCGTATTATGGGCTACTCATCATCAACTACATGCCGTAGGACCCCTGCAAACTACAGAAGAGCACCCCTACATTGCACTGTGGATCTGAACTCTCCTCAGCGTCCTCACTGTGCTGTATTTCCCCGACACAACTCCCCTAATCTCTTACCGACAGTCCTCATTGAATGCCAAATACTGAGACTTTCCAACTTTGACTCCAAAGACTTCTGCAGCAATAAAGGAAATAGTTAATTCCTTTCAGAGCCGTGTTATTGTAATGATCACAGCCAGAAGGGTAATGGGATTGATAGCAGCAGGAGACATATGCTCCTTCTCCAGAGTAACTGACTATGAACTTAGTGTAGTGTGCTGCCTAGAGGCTCATGTATATCGTGTAAGTTATCCATACAGTCCCCTTCGATTTTCAGCCATGTAGGTTACAAACTCGCCAAGCATGTAAGGTTTCCATTTTATCCCAGGGTTCACAGAGGCACCCATGAGGGGATCAGTGCAAGCTTGAGATCTGACTGGAATCCACGGTGAGATCTGAGCTCAAAAGCAAACAAAAGGCCTAGACCTGAGTTCAACCCCCAGTACTTACTCTCTCTCCCTCTCTCTCTCTCTCTCTCTCTCTCTCTCTCTCTCTCTCTCTCTCTCTCTCTCTCTCTCTCTCTCTCTCTCTCCAGTATGTTGCACTGGATGGCAGGAACTCACTCTGTACACCAGGATAGCCTAGAACTCACAGAGATCCTCCTGCCTCTGCCTCATGAACTCTAGGATTAAAGGCATGTGTCATCGTGCCCAGTGTAAAGTCTTTTTAAAAAGTTAAAAATTATGTTAATCCACCCCAAATGAAATTGTTTGTGTATCTAAAAGTGAGCTAGATGTCAGTCAGTTTGGCTGAAATTAAAACAACCTCTCACCTACTATTTTCCCAGACCACGAAGTAACTCAAGATGTCATCACAGACCCTTACCACGCCTGGTCGAGTAGTTCGAGAAGGCAGCGTGAATGTTTGAAAGCGAGTCCAATGTGAGGCTTGTTGTCAATTCACACTTTTGTGATTTATCATTCTAGTCTTTTGTGGATGATGATGTCACCTGAGTCCCTGGAGGATGAATCAGGTGGCTGTGATCTTAACATGTCGCATGCTGGGGTTTATTTTTCATAACCAGAAGAATAGATGTCTTGCATTAATTTACTTACTCACTTTATGTCCCCATTGCAGCCCCCCTCCTCCCAGTCCCCTCTTCACACAGCCATTCCCCCACGGCCTGTCCCCTCCTCCCCTGAGAACCCACCCTGGCGCACCAAGTCTCTGCAAGACTAGACACATCCTGTCCCACCTAAGCCAGCCAAGGCAGCACAGGTAGGGGACAGATCCACAGGCAGGCAGCAGAGTCAGGCACAGCGCTCCAGAAGACCAGAGTTTGACCGTTTTTTATTTAAACGTATTTGTTTGAGAATTTTATACATGACTCCTCTGTTTACATTATTTCCTCCTCTTTAACTCCTTCTATGTCTTCCTCCACACTCCCTCTCATTTATAATAACATCCTCTATCAATAAATATATATATTTACATATGTACATAAACTCCATTAACTCCATTAGTGTCATACCAGGCAGCAAATCTCATAAAAGAGATTTATTGGAGGGATGAATCCAGGGAGAAGAGAGATGAAACCAGGGGGTGGAGGGATGAATCCAGGAGGAGGAAGATGAATCCAGGGGGAGGATGATGAATCCAGGGGGGGAGGAGGGATGAATGCAGGGGGAGGAGGAGGAATCAGGGTTACTGACTCTGTTCCTGGGAGATGTCAGCATGAACCGAGCAAACATAGGATTTCTTAGGGAGTGGAGATTTCAAGGGCAGAGATTTCCAGGGTATGGATTGGTGGGTGTGATGGTTTGTATATGCTTGGGCCAGAGAGTGGCACTGCTGGGAGGTGTGGCATTGTTGAATTAGGTGTGGCCTTGTGGGTGTGGGCTTTAATATCCTTGTCCTAGCTGCCTGGGAGTCAGTATTCTGCTAGCAGCCTTCAGATGAAGATGTAGAACTCTCAGCTCCTCCTGGATGCTGCCATATTCCTGCCTTGAGGAAAATCAACTGGACCTCTGAATCTGTAAGCCAGCCCCAATTAAATGTTATCCTTTATAAGACTTGTCTTGGTCATGGTGTCTGTTCATAGCAGTAAAACCCTATCTAATACGCTGGGATTTCAAGTCCCACCAAGTGAACTCATTGAGACCAAATGGGAAGCTCTGGGATTGATGGATTTTCCTGTTCAGGGATTGGTGGCTCTTTGGTTTAGACTTTTTATCTAAAATTAGAAAATTCTCTGGAGTGGCTGGAGAGACCACTTTTGTGACAGTCACGGGGGCTGAACATGTTATGACAGAGAGGTCTGGGGGAGGGGCCTAGGAACTCCTCAGATCAGCGCCTGGCCACTTTCCTGCCTTGATGGTTTACAACATTTACAAAGTTATCAAAGTGTACAAAGAGTCCACCCCAGGAAAGCCTTTCCCTGCCTCTGGAGTCAGCATGAATAGCCAACAGAACTCCCTCCTATTGAACAAGCCTTAAGTCCAATTAGACAGCTGTTGATTACCCCTAAGATAAAAGGGTCACTACTCCACTCTTGGGAGTTGTATTCAGGTTCCCTAACAGAACTGATAGGATGGCGTATATGTGCGTGCAATCCATTGGTTCTCTTCTTCGGACAAACCTTGCCTTAGTTACTGTTCTATTGCTTGAAGAGATACCATGATCAAAGCAACTCTCCTAAAAGAAAGCGTGTCAATGGGACTGGCTTACATCTTCAGCGTTTTAGCCCATCATCATTGTGACAGGCAATAGCAGTATGATGGTGGTACACAGGCAGACACAGTGCTGAGACACAGCTGAGAGCTGCGTTCTGATCCTCAGGCAGCAGGAAGAGTAGTCCTGGGCCTGGCTTGCTTTGGAAACCTCAAAGCCCACCCCAGTGACACGCTTCCTCCAACTAGACCACACTTTCTAATCCCCCTCAAGTAGTGCCACTCCCTGGTGACTAAGCATTCAAACATATGAATCTAAGGGGTCTACTCTTATCACACCATCACACTGACTAATATACTTTCGCTGCCCCCTTGAGTCAATGTGCTGCTTCACCCAGAAAACCCGAGTACAAGAAGTTAGAGGAGAAAAACAAGGACTTTTACAGATTTACTAGAAAACTCTATCAAAGTGAACGAGCCATAGGATTCTTAGCCAAGCAACAGAATTTCAAAAACAATTGACATTCTAGAACTTCAGAATATGTATTTGAGCCAGAGTATGTATTTGGGGCAGAAGAAAACGTGAAGAAAATTTCTGACCTAAAAGATGATTATTAAGTCTAGCTGGGATTGAAGAGATGGCTCAGTGGTTAAGAACACCAGCTGTTCTTCCAGAGGTCCTGAATTCAATTCCAGCAGCAACAGGGTGTCTCACAAACATCTGTAATGAGATCTGATGTTCCCTCTGTCATGTACACACACATGCAAATACAGCATTCACATACATAAATGAATAAATCCTTTTTTAAAAGTTTATCATGTGTATATAACTGGTTTCATAGATAAAGTGGGATTGACCAGCAAGATGGCTCAGTAAGTAGGGGTGCTTGCTGCTAAGCCTGAGGACCTGAGTTCAGTCACTGGGACCTATACAGTAAAACAAGAGAACTGATTCCCTCAAGTTGTCCTATGATCTCTACCGGGGATCTTCACACAAATAAAAAGATAAAACTAATTTAATTAAGCAGAAATCAAATTTAACCAAAAATTTCCAAATTCAATTTATAAGAAAATGATTAATATAGAAGCTGAAGAACTTTAATAAATCCCAAACCAAAACAAACAAAAAAGCCCAACAAACCAAAATGACAACATCAAAATAAAAACCATGCACAAAGAGCAAATTGTTCTAATATAACAGCAGTCATGTCCAAGCTTCCAAGACGTTATAACAGTCACTCAGGAAACTTTTAAACCCCCGACTGTCTATGGGGCACACCAAGACAACTGAACAGTAGCAATCTTTGGGATGAGACCCAGATATGAATATTCTCAATCCAGGAAATTCCAAGATTCAGCCAATTGTAGATTGTGAATAAATGCTGTGTCCCCTGCCACTAAGAAAGACAAAAACTCCCTTGGGGCTGCCATTGGACTCTGGAGACAGTGTTCCACATCAGGGCATGTTCAATTGTCTCCTGCCTGCCTGATAAATATACAAATAGTTTCTTCCCAAGGAACTCTGGAGGAGGTCTTCAGATGGTCCCCGCTATTGGGATGTTACCTTATCCAGTGGATGCTGATGACCAGTGTCACCTATATAGTTGAGTAGCTTTGAGAGGGATGGGACAGGAAGTTGAAGGCTACAGCTCACCTTGACGAACACTTGAAGCAAGAGCCACTGGATTCCAGATCACTTCTTAGAATGTGTGTGGAATTGCTACCACAAAATACCAGAGGGTAGGTGTTTTACAAAAAGAAAAAACTGTGGCCTCCAGCTCCAGACATCCAAGAACATGTCAACGGAATCCACTCAGCTTCTGGTGAGAGCCTGTGGCAGTAAGCCAGAGACACTTTGTGTAGAGGAGCATAGGTTTGAGTGATGGAAGGGAGCTGTCGGGCCTGCTAACAACCGTGTCACAGAAGCCCATCTCCAGAGCAACCGCTCACTCACAGAAAAGCATTAATCCCTATTCAGTACCTGACACAACACTGCCCACGGGGCCCAAACCTCAATGTGAGCTTCCTGGGGAGAACCATGTCTCAACCATACCGCACATTCAAACAGTAGCACCCTTTGAGCACATGAGCAATGCGTCTCTCGTTTAAGTCAGCATTAAAATTACCCTCTTGATCACCTATGCCTTTTTTTTTTTCTTAATTTTTTTTTTAAATTAACTGTGGTACATTTAGGGTTGATTTTAGCTTACTGTTTATTTCACAAACTGCACAGCACACCTATAGCACCACTAAGTTACACAGCTAGTTCCATTTATATGTAGAATTAACAGCCTTTCTACAAACGATGCTGCCTTCAGTGGCACCAGACTGTTTCAGAAACTGGTTCTCTTTGGAAGTCCTGCCCTCTGGTGTCCACTAGAGGGAACTGCATTGTCTGAGCTCTGAATTCTAGGGAAGAAAAGCAAGTGGAGCTTTAGAGTTTCCCACACAGGCAAACAGATGTTTCTGTTAGTGAACTCTGAAAGAATGTAACACCAGAACCCTCAAGATTGGCACTAATGACATTTCTTGAGATGAGGTGAAATTTGCCACCCTGTGCAGTGTGACTCACTTAGCAGTGTCCTTGTATCCACCCACTACATGCCAGTAGCACCCACACTCATGAACCAGTTAGGACAAGCAAAAAATGCAGCCACTGCCATTGCCTGCCACTGGCTGCGAGGGCTGGGAGGGAAGTGAGTCCCAAACTGAGAGCTGCTGATGAGCTGCTGCTGGGACAAATGGAGGTCGGGCCTTGCTGCCCTCCCAGCAGCATGAAACCCTGTTGGCCATGCCACTGGCACAGAGCCTCAACCTGAACCCAAGTTGAAACCCCTGAGATGTCAGCTTGTGAACCACAGGAAGAAGGATCTGTCTGCTGGACCACGGAGGGGAAATCATAGCATCAGGAAAGTGAGGGAACTGGTCACGCTGCATCTCCAGTCAGGAAGCAGAGAGAGAGAGAGATGCTGATGCTCTGACAACCTTCTCCTTTTTATTCAGTCTGGGACCCCACATTGACTGGTGTCATCCAGTTAGAGTGGGCCTTGTTACCTCAGTCCACCCAAGCTAGCAACTCCCTTGTAGACAAGCCCAAGGTCTTTTACATTGGAAGTGGGGAGCGTGTCAGGGCTGGAACGATGGATCAGCTGATAAAGTGTCTGCCACATAAACATTAATCTTATTCCTGAGAACACACATAAACTGTCTAGGTGTGAGGGCATGCAGCTGGAGTCCAGCCAGTCTATCCAATCAGCGATCTCCATTTAGGTTTAGTGCCAGCCAGTCTAGCCAGTCAGCGAGCCCCATTCAGATCAGTAAGACCCTGGCTCAAAAGACTGGGTGGAGAACAACTGAGTTAGACATCTGATGCCAACCCCTGGCCTCCACAGGCAGGCATACATACACGCACAAAGACAAGCAGGCAAAACACATGCATTCATACACACACACACACACACACACACACACATTTCTTCTGAGGCATGATGGGAATAGATGCTGCTGCGTTCCCCTACTCTTTTAGTAGATTCCTGTGAGGCAGTGCCTGTGAGGAGCTGGTTGGTGGCAAAGGCGCAGAGCATCTTGGACCTTGAGGACCTCCCAATCCTAGAGCAGTCCAATAGAATGTCTCCCTTACAAAAGGAAGCTTCACTCCAGTCCAAGCCTGGTTTCACAGGCTTGTGAAGCCTAAAGGCAGCACAGATCTTAGATAAGGCTGGAGCCAGGCAAGCTTGTCCCCACTTGTTTCCCTCAGTGGCATTGCTCTCAATCCCTCCCTACTGTTTTATCCTGAAGCTGCCCCACCTTCAGCTAGTGTAAGGATTGAGCAAACAGGGACACCTCATAAAAATACCGGGAAGCCAGGAATGTCCATTAAGCTTAAAGTCAGAGAGCTTCAAAAGAGTTTACTGATCAAACATCCATCCCCAGGAGATGCCCTAATTGCGGGGAGTAATGCTCATTCCAGGAAATGTCCCCTGTAGGGGGTGGGTCTACCCCAATCCCTTCTACGTGCAACAGGTATCTATGAAACTGTAAGCCAGCCCCAATTAAATGTTTTCTTTTATAAGAGGTGCCTTGGCTATCTCCTTCAGACACCCTAAGACAGAAGTACCTAGGCTCAGGCTATCCCTCAGGCAGTCACTCCCTCTCACCAGATGGAAAATACCAATGACTCCTGCCAAGATAATCCTCTGCAAACACAGCACTCATTTTCATAGAAATCAGATTCCCTAGAGACCAGATTGCTGGGGACAGGAGAGCCACGTCCTGGGTGAACACAGGGCAGCCAGACAGTGCTCTCAACAACTGTTATCTTTTCATGCAGGCTCTGCCAGGCAATCTCGTATGTACACACACACACATACACACACACACATGGGGAGGAGGGGGAGAGAGAGAGAGAGAGAGAGCGCTTTATAATTGGGGAGAGGCTGTCAAGCCTGCTTTTTGTAATCCTGTCTTTGTAAAGCACATTCAAGATACCTTAAAATTCTTTATGATTAGAGACAATCATAATTAGTACTTTTGAACATCTTTAGGGGACAATGCACAATCCATGACCAGACCAGAATATACTGAGAAAATAATTTATTCAATTGTAACCAGAATTTTTTTATTAAAAAAAAAAGTCTAAAATCCTAAATTTACTCATTAGGGATTTATACTTAGGCGAATTTTATTTTAAAAAAATCAACTCCTTCAAGATTCCTCCAGCCCATTTCCCACACTTTCAGAACAGATTATTTCTTTGGTTCAGGACCATTTAACTGTCCTACTTTAGATTGATCCAGCAAACATGAGTGATAGACAGGCAGAATTCTTAACAGATGTGCAGGCTCCACTTCCTTTGGCGACTCCATCCATTCAGGAACTCTGTGGGTTTTGTTGCCTCTGGGTGTGTGACTTTGTTGTTGTTGTTGTTGTTGTTAACAAGTGAAAAGTAAGAGGTGGAATTTGAAGTCCCTCCTACTGTCCACCAAGAGTGTGCAATGGCTTTTTAAATAAGCTGATTAAAGGTAGAAACAGATGACCTAAACTCAAGACAAGCAAAGTATAAATATACACATACGCAGAAATACGGATTGACAACACCTTTACACTGCTTTGCTTAAATACCCATATTGAACAATGGTTCTCAGCTTTCCTAATGCTGTGACCTAATGCAGCTGCTCCCCATGATACGGATGACTCCCAGCCCTAGAACTATTTTCATTGCTACTTTATAACTGTAGTCTTGTTACTGTTACAAATCATAATGGAAAGATCTATGTTTTTTAACCATCTTTGGTGACCCCGTGAAAAGGTCATTCAACACACTCCCAAAGGGGTCGGGACCCACAGGTTGAGAATCCCTGATACGGTGGCTCCTGCAGCTCTCTCAGAGCAGAGACCTGAACCTTGAGCAGCTCCATCAGAGTGACTGCGTCTCCCATTGCCATAAAGCCAGTTACCCACATTGTCCAGTACATCTGCCTGGCTGTCACACTTGCATAGTACAGAGAGCAGGGGAAATGAGGCCATGTGACAGAGGGCTTTGTCTTCAGTCACCTGCTCCGTGTCAGTCCCCCACACTGGAACTCGATGGGATGAGGAACTTTGAGGTTCAGAGCAGGTGGCAGGCCCAGATGATGACAGATTGTCTTCTGATAAAAACTGGGTCCTAGTCCTCAGTCCGCTGAGGTACTCTCCCTCCCTGATACACCCACACCCTCTCCGCATGGTTCAACACACAAAGCTAACAATGTGAATATGATTTGGACAAAACAAAATAAACACACTTTCCATTCAACTCCTGCTGTTAGTCATTGTGAAGAAAGCTGTCTGTGTTTGTAACTCAGTTCAAGCACCAACCCCAGGCTCTATATCCCTCTACCAGAGCACAGCCTCTAAGTGTTCGCCCCCACCATATATATTTCCTGGACTCTGAATTTATGCCCAGGAGGCAAACAATGGCCTAATGGGGCCTGGACTGCCAGCAGCTCCTGGAAGCCATCAGCTTTTACAGACCGATGAGCATATTGGTGTCCTTAGTAAAGTTCTCTGGCGGCAAAGCCTCTCTGTGTTACCCTCGAATCTCCATGACGAGGAAGACAATGAAACCAAGAGGACGGAGCCCCCAACTCTGACCCAACCCATCCTGTTCCCAAATGCTTCTCTCAGCACCTGGCTTGCAGTGAGTTATCTAACAGATTGGGCAGAAGGTCCCAGCGCCTTCTTTTCCTTTGGCAAATTAATTTTGATTTCTAAAATCAAACTTCCCCCAAACCCAGACTATATAAGAAATCATTGAGAGTTTATACCTGATTACTTGCATAGACTCTTTCTCACATATTATTATAGGCTCAAGGTGTTAGGAGAAATCATATGTGTTTGCCATGGTGGTAGGTTTTGTTTTTTCTTTTTTAAAGTTGAAATCAAGTGTTACTACTTTTTTGAGGAATTAGCCAGAATAATAGTGTCAAGTTTCCATCACAATTTGAAGTCAGACATTATTTCTAACCAAATTATACTCTTTTGTCTGCCAAGCTATCTTGACATTTTTAATATCTGAAGGCAGGCCTATCTGATAGTCCCAGCAATACTCTGGAGATAGGATTTTGGTGGGTTTGTTGAAAAGGAAGTATTTGTTGAGATGGCTCTCGTCATGCCATTCAGCTTCTATGTCATGTTTCTTGTCCTGGAGGATCCCCTTAAAACACTCCCTGGTGAGGTTGAGAATGTGAATGGGCGTTCCTCCAAAAATGGCCGCGTGGTAGTAAAAATCCCCCTCTCCGAATGGAATATATGCTGCCGACAGTTCCCGCCTCTCATAGGTAAACTCATCAGGACTGGCCTTGTACCACCAGGCCTGGAGCTGAGCTACCAACTGGCCCAGAGTTTCCACACCAAAGTTGTCTTGAAAGACTTGATCCACGTCCATGCAGAAGAGGAAGTCGACCTCGTGTTGTATGTGGTTCAGAATGTGTTCCCCGATGGTCTTCATTCTCATCATGCTGATGTCCTGCCATCTTTTCTCAGACCTGATCTCAAATACTTGCAAGGAATGCAGAGGACTCAGATGGATGACAGGCATTCTGGAGGTGTCGTCCATCATGACGTAAAATATGACCCTGTGGCCAACCATGAAGTACCTGTCAGCAGACTCCAGAAAGTCCTCTAAGTAATGCTCAATGTATCTGAAACAGAGAGGACCGTATTGAACCACCACGGGCTATCATACTTATATGTGTATATATACATATAATATAATATTTAACATTACATTAGGTGATCTGGACTGTATGTTTGGGGCAGGGGTGGCTTCTCCACATGCCACTCCCCACTAGCTGGTCACTCTGTCATTGGGGAAAGTGGAATGACTTGTCTCACTGTCGGCTTTGTTTAAGGAAACTGGGCATGCACAGCCCCATCCTCTAGCTCTTGGACGCTTGCCACCCTGAGAGCTATGTGTTCTCAACTACTCTGTTTTGCAGTAAACTTTATGCTGAGGCTCTGTTCTCTGGTTTAGAAGCCTACTGTCAGAGAAGGAGCTAACTCTTGAATATTCAGAAGAGGCCAGTGCACCTTCCAGGGCAAACACAAAGAAAGAATTCTTCCCAGAGTCCTCTGAGCATTCAGAACCCAATCTTACCTTCTCTGTTAGGTTACCCCCAAACACCAGCACAATCAGCCTCTGTGACACAGAGAATGGAGATCTAATTCCTCACTGCATGTCCATTCTACAAACCTCTCGCTGGCTACCCTAAGAACCAGTGTATCATCTAGACAATTCCATGTTATGAATCCATTCACATACTAGAACAATCTCGATTTCATCTTATTTTAATTTTTTTTAAAACAGGGAGTCGTGTATACCAGGCTGGCTGCAAACTTACTATACAGTCACAGATGACCTTGAGCTTCTCATACTCCTGATAGGATTACCAGGAGGTACCAGCATATCTGCCATTTTTATGGCGCCTGGGATTAAATCTAGAGTGTCACATTTACTATGCAGCCAACCATCTGAGCTACAGTCCAAACTACAGTTTGCTTATATTTTAACATTTTTGTCTTTTTAAAAATAGCATTCTTTGGGGCTAGAGAGATGGCTCAGTAGTTAAGAGTAATAGTTGTTCTTCCTGGGTTCAATTCCCCCCACCTACATGGCAGTTCACATCTGTCTGTAGCTCTAGCTCCAACATTCTCACACAGACATACATGCAGGAAGGACACCAATGCACATAAAATTAAAAACAGATAAAACTTAAAAATAACATTCTTTAGAATAATTTTGAATTCTGAACAAAACTGAGCTGAAAGTATAGAGAGTACCCACATACCTGCTGCCTGACATATGAATAGCCTGCTCGACTAGGGCCACCAATGCTCCCGGTGGCAGGTGTGTGACAATTGGCACACTCACACTAACGTAAGGTGCATCTATACTACTGTTCATGTTGGGAACTGTGCAAAAGCAGTGTTGGCTATATCCATCACTGTTGTGTCATAAGAGTTTGACTGCCTTATAAAACTTTGAGGCTCTTCTTTTTTCCGCATCTCTTTAGCACCCCAGCTCCTCACAGGCACCATTCTTTTCCCTGACACCATAGTTTGGCTTTTCCAGAATCAGGGTCAGTATGAGAACCAGAATCAGAATCAGAAAGTGGACAGTATGGATCTGTCCTACTTGGAGACAGATTGCTCTGATGGAACACAAGATCAAAAGCAAGTTGGGCTGGAAAGAGGTTATTTGGTTTCCACGTCCACATCACTGTTCACCCCAGAAGTCAGGGCAGGAGCTCAAGCAGGACAGAACCTGGAGGCAGGAGCTGATGCAGAGGCCATGGAGGGGCTCTGCTTATTGGCTTGCTCATCATGGCTTACTCAGCCTGCTTTCTAATAGAACCCAGGACCACCAGCTCTAGAATGGGACCACATACAGTGGGACGGTCCCTGGCCCTGTGCCCTACAGGCTGGCCTGGGGCTGCATTTTATGCAGGCAGTTTCTCAATTGAGGCCTCTTTCTTTCAGATGACTCTAGCCTGTGTCAAGTTGACATAAAACACAGGAACCTTTCCAGATTGTGCTCTGTGCTTAGTGACAATTGACAAAAACTTCCTCCTTTTCTGTGACCTGACCATTCACTTTTCAGCAGGGAATATTATCCTATTGTCTGAATCGATTCATCTGTTTTTCCATTTGACTTGTTTGCTCCCAAGTTTTAGCAGTTACAAAGAAAATTACTAAAAATATCTACACAGGTAGTTGTGTAGACACGTTTCAGCTCACTGGGGGTAAGAGCATGGAATCTGACCTTCAGAAGATTATCATCAGAGCATGTTTTGTTGTGCAAGCAACTGCCAAAATTTCTTCTGCAGTGGCCACACCATTTTGTATTCCCAACGAGCAACAACCAAGGGCTCCTATTACTTCACATAGCTTCCAACATTGGTGTTGCCAGCATTATTTTTATTTTTCTCATTTTTACAAATATCGCGCGTCAATTTGACTACTTACTCAGTCAAATGACATCACATTGCTTATTTTACAAGCTCAAGCTATAGACTGCCTTCCCAAGACACACCAAGGGGACTGCAGGCTGAGAGAGAAGCTGGAGGTCCTTGGTCAAACCTTACACAGAGAACGAGGACCAGTCAGTTTGCTGAGCACACCAGCAGCCAATCACAATGTTCTGAATGTAATGATGGTGGCTTTTGTTTTGTTTTTCTTTTGTTGCTGTTTCATTTTTCTCAATGCTTAGGTTGTTCAGTGCCTTTGAAATAAATTACACTTTTTATTGTTGTATCAGAGATCCCAAGTATTGACTCTTTAGATGGAGTGAATATGTCTGAATGGTACAGCAGAGCCTCTAACAGGACCCCCGGGGCTGGAGGTAAGGACACAGTTCTGTACTCTGATCTCTAAGGAAAGCCAGTATGCTCAGAAGCTTAGGAAACAATACTTAGGAGTGGGGCAGGGAGGGCAGTGTCATGTTTAACAGTCAGTTTAAGAAGCTGAAGTGTTACAGGTAGCTCTAGGCGTGGAGACTGAAAACAAGCAACAGCCAACTGCTAAGGTCCAGCTGCACTTTCTCTGGGCTTCACTGTGACAGACTCACCCAGCTGGGAGCACAGCTTTCCCCCAGGAGGTGGGAGGGGCCACAGGGTTCTTTTGTTGTTCTGTCTTCTGTTTTTTCCTGCAGAGTTGTGATTGGATGGTTGATAGCATTGTGGGACTGTGGGGAAACCCCAGGATCTCATCAATGTGCATCGAGGCTGTCCTGCGGCTTTGGTGCCCACGGGGTTTGCTGAGTTGAGCCCTGACTCCAATCCCTGAACAATACAAATTCCTCAAGTAAAATGTCAAATCCACAGCCACTGTTTTCCCCTGGCAAGGCATTAGGCCTCAGGGAGTGAACACACTGAGCAGTGTTAGGACTTCCCAAAGCCAAGAAGGACTGTTGGTCCCTGCGTGGGGACCCTGGGACATCAACACAACATCTTCTGTTAGGTCCTGTCTTGTCAAAGCTCAGTGGCAGGTCAACCTGCTCCTTCCATTCCTCTCATCTACGGCAGGGGAGTCGACTTCCTGTTGATTTGTGTTTTATTTTAATCAGAAGAAGTACCAACGCAGAGGCCCAGAGGACAGAAAAAGAAACAAAACCAGCAAGAATTTTCAGTAGGTAAGGGTGCCAGACCTGAGGCTTGAGTTGGATCCCCAGAACCCACATAGTGGAAGGAGAGCCAACACCCCAAAACTGTCTTCTCACACACCCAGGCATGCACACCCTGTCCTTGGCCCTGCGGCTTAAGATAGCAGGAGCACTCATATCCCAGCCAGTGAACCCTTGGCTTTGGGGCCTTTCTAGGAAGGTCCTAGAGGCAGGTATGCTGCTTGTTCTGGGTACCAGTGGCATTGAAGATGGTTTCTCTCTCCTGTGTGGTGGGAATTGGTGGACTTACTTTCTCTTTGGTTTGGAACCCTGGAACAACGGACCAAGGTGCCTATTTTACATAGGAAAGCAGACCTGGCCTCCAGGTTTTCCCAGCATCCCCCAGTTCCTACCTGACATACCCTATTCCCCATGCCTGAACTTTCCAGCCCTTCCCCAGAGGTTCTTGCCTATATTCTCCAGACATTTTGTTCGCTCTTTTGTGATTATAAAAAGATAAAGAAATATAAGAATATGTTCTATGGGGTGTGGTGAGTTATGGGGGAAGGGGGTGCCTTGGCAGGCCCATGCCAAGGCATCCCTTCCCCCTGAGGGACCAACCACACAACAGTATAATATAGAATAGAGTTTACTTAGGGCATGGGAAGGGGAGTTAAGAGAATAGTAGAGGCAGAGAAAGGCAGAGAGGAGAGAAGTAGAGGGCGGCCATGACCACGTGGAGAGAGGGCAGAAGGGAATGGGGAGAGACGGGGAGCAAGAGAGCAAGCGTCAAGAAAGCAAGAGAAGGGTTGGTGAGATGGCTAAGCGGGTAAGAGCACTGATTGCTCTTCTGAAGGTCATGAGTTCAAATCCCAGCAACCACATGGTGGCTCACAACCACCTGTAATGAGATCAGACGCCCTTTTCTGGTGTGTCTGAAGACAGCTACAGTGTACTTATAATAAATAAATACATAATAAATATTTTTTAAAAACCAAAACAAACAAAAACAAATAAACAAAAACAAACAAACAAGAAAGCAAGAGAAGCAAGAGAGAGAGGAGGGGGCAAGCAGCCCCTTTCATAGTGGACTAAGCCTACCTGACTGTTGTCAGGTAACTATGAGGAGGAGCATACTTGCCTGTTGCCAGGTAACTGTGGAGTCCAGACAAAATCCTAACACAAACATGCATTTCCCTGCCCCCACCTCTCCTTCCCTCTTCTCCCATCTCTCTGCCCTTTCTCTCTTTCTTTCCCCTTCCCCTCTATACTCCCCATGGTGACATCTCTGGCTTCAGTCCTGGGGCCAGTGGACTCACTGGAGAGCAGCTTCCCAATAACCCTGTATTTAATATAATCTACTCTGGCTTGAACTGGCTCATTTACTGGTGGAGAAATAACTCATCACCTACTATTGATTTTTTTTCTTCAGCCATTATAAGAAAGAAGGGGGACGTCTACTGCCTAGTAACTCTGGATTCCAGCCTCTGTGGGGCTCTGGATCCCCTCACAAATACTTTGATGGTAGAACAAGAAAAAATAACCAAGGGTGAGTTTGTCAGTGATACTTACTTTCCCACAGCAAAAACTGTCAGCCCCACAGTGAGTTTCTGTCTGGCATAGTGCTTTTCCAGCAGAGCTGTGTCATAAGTGCCTTCCCAGACAATCGGGGCCTTCCACGGGGTCACCGTCAAAACCTCCGGGCGGTTCCTGGTGAGAAACATACAGCACTGAGTCAGAACCATTACACTAAGGTGTGGTGAGAGACTGGCCAAGGAGGAGGCCAGCGACTGTCTCTGAATCTTGACTGGGCAATGGACAAGAAGCTCAGTGGGGTGGGATCTAGGCAGGGCCAGGCACAGATGCATAGGGCACTGCCAACTCTCTTGAACAGACTGAAGTACTAGGTCCTGGATGGGTGAAATACAACTTGGGCAAGCTTGCTTAGCTTTGTAGCATCTGCCCGCTATTTAAACCTAAACCTCACTGGTTTGCAATGCTGTGGTCTGCAGTGTAGACCTGGCCCTTATCTGACCTAAAGTCACACAGCTACTAAGGGGAAAAGCTGAGACTTGAACCCAGAGTCTGTGGAGTCTAGTGTTTTGAGCCCCAGTTTTCAGTGCTCCTTAGATGCACACTTGCTCAGCTGATAGAGTTTGGCTAAACCCCAGATTTGCCTTTGTCCATTCAGTAGCTACCATGGCATTTCCCCAGCACTGAACTGTGACAGGCCATTGTGTTACAGGTAGTAGGAGCTCACAGGAGCCAGCTCTATGGGGCGCTCACCTGCAGAGCTTTACCCTGGTGGAACATTTACTCCCTTCCCATGCTGGCTTTATTGAATGATGGGATTTCAAACAATAAGGAAAAAAAATAAATAATCATATACAGATTCTCCTTCTCAAAAGTAGAGTTTGTGAACCACATCTCCTTCACAGGTCACAGCCTCATCTGCTGGGTTGTTGACTTTGCCTGTCAATGAAGGAAGGTCTCCGTAGCTCTAACCTTGTCAACTTCCTCAGGCAGTCTTGATGCTAGGAATGAGCCAGCGTTGGTCATCGGTGTATGTGAGCAGACGGTGTTATGTTCTTGTTGATGAAAAGACTAGGTGTGTATTTAATGTGTCACGTATACCAGGAGCTAAGTACAGGCCTTTCCCTCCTGCACTTAGCCCCACACCAGCCACTGCCAGCAGCCACTGTCAAGGCAAATGAGGCTCAGGAAGGAGAAGGGGACTAAGCCAGTGGCCACTTAATTTATAGAAAAAGCCAAACATAAGCAGAGGGCCAGAGAAATGATGAAAAGGAAACAAGGGTTCTTTGGAAAACTGGTTGGATGGTGTTTTGCTGGGGCAAACATGTGAAGGAATGTTTCATCAGAGTGGACACAGGTAAATGATGAACACAGCCTCATGAAGGAATGTTTCACTGAAGCAGACAAAGGAGAGAGGATGTTCTACAAAAGTAAGAACGTGAAAAGAAACATGATTAAAGATTCCTTGTATTGGTCCAACTTAAACTGCATGGTTGAGGTGCATTTGTCGGGACGCCATAGTGAGAAACGCACCAAATAATTCTGGTGGCGTGCTGCAGTTTGTTGATGCTTCCAAGGACTCAGCTGATGGGATGCAAGTGCCAAGGCAAGGCACGTGGAAGACACGTGATGTTTGGAGGGTATAAAGAGGAGGACTCCATGGAGTGACTGAGACAGAGCTTAGCTTGCTGGTACAGTTACCTGTGCAACACTGTGGTCTTCCCTGATCTCACTTCCCTGAGAGAGGCAGAGCAGAGAACTTCTCCTGGTGTTCCTGTTAGTCTCTCCTGCTGACCTGAGCTGAGGCCTGGCTATCTCTGCTAGGTCGTATCACCACTGTTGCTAACCTGACTATCAAACTGGACTGCTGGTGTATCTGTGAAGTGTTTGTGAGTGGATAGAGCTGGCACTGCCTGCTAACCTGTAAACTGAACTGCTGATTTCCAAACAACACATAGGAGTTGCTCCAAAGAACCTTTGTAACAGGTCCACTTCCCCTGTATCCTTTCTTTTCCGCTACCTTTGGTGGGTGGTGGGTTACAAGGAAGGTTAAAGCATTTAAGAACTATTATTAAAAATAAGATTTGAAAAAGTTAAAGTCACAAAATGACACCCAGTTCTCCCCCAGAGGACCTTCAATACAAGTGGGTGCTCAACCCTGTCAGCCACTCCTCAGCTGCGTGGCCTCTCAGGCCCTGTATGCTTGAAACTGAGTATATACCCAGTGTCTACTTTGGCTACTTGAAAGGGAGAGTCTCTTCTGAGCAGGAAGACAAAACAGCACAATTAAAAATTAAAGTGAAATTAAAAATTGAAACATTCTATTTCCCAGAGGTAATTGTTCAGTTCCACGGGCAATTTTAGCATGTCAGTGACCCTCAACTGAGAAGCCAGACAACAGATTAGAAGTGCAAATGTGAGCAGGTAGGAGACAGAATGAGAGGGGGGACCAGCTTCTGGGGGGAACCTGTGCCTGAAGCAAGCTCAGTTACCAAACCTGACAATCCTATCCCCTCAAAGAAGCCTCTGAGATACTGTCAACTGCCTGAGCCAAGATCGCCACGATAAGGTTCTAAAGAGTGGGAGGAAATGGTGCTATTCGACACCTAAACGCCCTCCCTTCTGCACCAGGCACTCAACACTGTGTGACCTTAGCATGGCCAGACCCACCATAGGGGCAGAAGCTTCTGGGCAAACCACAGACCTCCTGCAATAAAGCACCTGGATCTCTAGGTTACTAGGCGTTTGTTCCCAACGGTACATCTCTATGCACAGGTACAAGGACTAGCTAGAGGAAGTATTACAACTCTGTGTATTAGGCTGGCCAGGTGGCTCAGCAGGCAAAGGCACTGCATGGGACCTGACAACCGGCGTTTGATCCCAGGAACCCACACAGTGGAAGGAGAGAACTAACTCCCACAAGCTGTCCTCTGACTTACACATGTGAGACTTGTCACACACAAACAAATGAATCGATATTTAAAATTCTTATGAATCACACAGTAGACTGAGGAAAGATGTGGAACGTGCATCACTCAAGCTGTAGGATCCCAATAGAGAGATGATGTAGGCACAAACAGGGGAGGGAGCTGTGGGAGGGAGAGAGGATGTGGAAAAAAAACCAGAGAATTGATAATAGAATTATACTGCTGGTGGACAACTGAAAAAATTCTCCCAGGCTAGGACTGAAGTATTTACTGAGATGGGAAATGAGAAAGAAGAGGGTGGGTGGAGCTGAGACATCCATGTACGTTCAGTGAGGTGGGTAAAGAGGGACAAGGAGGCAGGCAGGTTGGTGCAAGTCAGGGTTCAGAGGCAACTGCGCTAAAGAATGACACAGCTGTGAGAGCCAGCACTGAGACAGGCCTCATAGGAAACAGAATGTGAAGGAAGAAGAGGATCTGATGTGTAGATGCCAAAAACTCCTGTGACAGCACGGGGAACTGCAAGAATGGAGAACAGCCAAGGGGAACCTGAAGACAGAGAACAGAGATCATGATGTGGAAATAAGCATGACCTGCACCAGGCTGGCTCTGTGGTACTTTACAGGAAAGGATACGCTGACACACAGGGAAACATTTACTTAATGAGTCATTCTTTCATCTTGTAATTTACCTATTCAAGAAATAGATTTTGGTGCCTTTTAAAGTGAAGATGGTGGTTCAAACCAATATTTGTGTGCACAAGTAGGTGAGTGTGTCCACTGTGGAGACCAGAGAATAATTTTGGCTGTTGTTCCTGTGTGTGTGTGTGTGTGTGTGTATGCATGTGTGTGCATGTGTATGTGTGTGTGTGTGTGTGTGTGTGTGTGTGTGTGTGTG
>NW_022196897.1:23353437-23355721 GCF_008632895.1 Mastomys coucha
TGTGTGTATGTGTATTTTTTTTAAGACAGATTTTCTCCTGGCTTAAAACTCATGAATTAGGATAGAGTGGCTGACCAGAGACATGCTAATCCACCTGTCCCCACATTCCAGTGTGAAATTACGAGTGAGTGCTACCACACCTGGATTTTGGTGGTTTTGCTGTTGTTTTTCTTGTTATTTTGTTTGTTTGTGTGTTTGTTTTTAAATGGATTCTGGGGATCAAACTTGGATTCTCTTGCTTGCAAGGCAGCACATCATTGACTGAGACACCTCACAGCCCTCAAAGCAATAGTCATTGTATATCTGCTTGCCAATCATTTCAAAGTGAAGCTGAGTGGGGCATGAGGCAGCCATGCATGGCCTGATTCTTCCCTCTGGCCACAGTAATTCACAGTGCAAATGCCACAGTGAAACTGTCCCATCCTCTTCAAAATGGTGCCCAGTGACCATCTCCAGCTGTATAGGTCCAGGGGACCTCATCTCCATAAGTGGTCTAGTGGACTAGAGATGTCTAGCACTGGGACCTCATCCCTCGAGTAGACACCTCAAGCTCTCTAGGTCCTGGAGGCCTCATCCCCATGGCTGTTAGACCCTGGATCTCATCTCCACAGCAGCCATCTCTAGTTAGCTAGTCTCTGGACTCATCCCCATGGCAGCCATCCCTAGCTGTCTAGGCCCCGGACCTCATTTCCATCTAAGAGGCTTAGCAAAACTGCAGTGCCCCAACTTTTTACACTCATACTGTCTCCCAGGCAGCTACCCCATGCCCAGCCTACTGAACAATACAGGCAGGATGGAATTCTCAGTCTTGCACACTAGCATGAATCTCCTGTCCTGAGAACTCAGTGGACTTGCCAGAACATCTCCAACTACTCCACAGCTTGAGATCCCTCAAAAAAGATGAGGCACTGTCCTCTCTTTCCTCTACAGCTGTGCCTGTACCCCTGGAGAGGTCTCTCTCTCCTCCAGCTCCTCCAGTCCTGAGACAGACACATCCGGTCCTATTCCTTGCCCCATTACCTCAGCTTCGATTACATATCTCCCTGCCACCTGTAGGCTGATGACACCTCACCCTCTCTCTTCAACTTAACTTCAGCTGAGCTCATGAGCAGCTGAGGTTTTCTACCGAGAAGTTTCTTAGCACAGACATAACACAGTGCCACCTCTCAGGTCCTAAGCCTGTGGCAGTTCCTAGTGTCCATTCCTAGCAAACCATCAATCACAAGTCTCCCAGGGCTGACAGTCACCCTGGCAGCTCCGTTCACATCTTCCCAGTCAGATGATCATATGACCTTAACATCTACTGCCCCCAGGACTATGAAGTACCCCCCTCCCCTGCTTCTTCTACTTGCCCCCCACTTCCTGCCCATCTCCCTCTCCCTTCTTCCCTTCCCATGTGTCTTCTTTCTGTATTAGTCCTTGGGATAAACCTAGGGTCACAAGCATGCTAAGCACATACTCTGCTACTGAGCTACAAAACCCCAGTTCTAAGATTAGGAACTTCTTAAATGTACCATACTGTCCCCAACACAGTGCCTACCACAGTATTTCTTAAAACTTTAATTTTTGGCAAGAACTACAGGCTTGGTTGTGATCAAGTGAAGAAATTGTTTATATTATATGCAAATAATACACATGTACATAGAAATAAAATTCTACTTATTAACACTCATCCTAGCTGGGCAGTGTTGGCGCACGCCTTTAATCCCAGCAGTTGGGAGGCAGAGGTGGATTTCTGAGTTTGAGGCCAGCCTAGTCTACAGAGTGAGTTCCAGGACAGCCAGGGCCACACAGAGAAACCCTGTCTTGAAAAACCAAAACCAAACCAAAACAAAACAAAACACTCATCCTTAGGGTATACACCTTGATCGCCTATTATACTTCAGTGCTCTGTGTAGGGGGGGGTGTGCGTGTGCGCATGCGCGAGTGTGTGTGTGTGTGTGTGTGTGTGTGTGTGTGTGTGTGATGTGTACGTAGCATGTGGACATTCACATTCCATGGCACACGTGGAGAACGGAGGACAACCACAGGTGACAGTCCTCACTTCCCACCATGTTTGAGGCAGGGTTTCTTGATCCCACTTCCTAAATCAGCCTGGCTGACCCATGACCTTCCAGGGATTCTCTTGTCTATATTTCTACCTTCATGCTGGAGCATCACACCCGCAGGCCACTGCATCGGACATCACACAGCTCAGAGGTCTGAGCTGTAGTCCTCATGCTACCATGGCAAGCACTTTACCCACTGTGCCAACTCCGCAGTTCCTTGCTTTTTTTTTTTTTTT
>NW_022196897.1:23355818-23373616 GCF_008632895.1 Mastomys coucha
AGAAATCCACCTGCCTCTGCCTCCCAAGTGCTGGGATCAAAGGCATGCGCCACCACCGCCCGGCCCTTGCTTGTTTTTAAAGCCTGTTTAGGCTCAATACTCGGGCTGGTTGGTCTGAGAACGTGAGTGGGTAGTGAACAGCTGTTTGGAAAATACCAGCTAACATGTCCTAGTTTCTGATAAACACGTGTTCTCTGCTTGTGTAAGGAGTGAATTCCTGGCCCCTGATCTCCTAGCTCATAATTTCTACCTCACGGATACGTTTTAACTGAATCTAGACAGAGTTTTCTTGGCTCACTCCAGACCTTGTCATTTCCTTAGCAGCATCCTGTGTGGCCTGTAGAGCCCCTTTCGCCCAGCGTTTTATGTTTCACCCATTACTGGCCACTTCCTGTGGCAATTACCACAGTGCTCAGTCTGGGTCAGAGCACCCAGATCTTAGTTTCTTAGCCAAAGCCCACTGAAGAAGGTCTCCCCGCTCCTGCCAGCATCCCCCTCAGCACCCCCACAGTACCCCCCCCCCACACACACACACATCCCATCTCCTGCCAGCTCCTTCCCAGTGCTTACTCCCCATCCTTACTTTGGATAGAACCAGTCCCATAGCTGAGGCTCTTCAATGCTGTCTCCATTTTTCCCCTTTTCTCTCCGTCTTTCCATGTCCTCCTCTTGAAAACTGTGGGTCCTGTGGACAAAGAGAAGACAAAGCTGGTAAGGACAGGTGGCTTCCATGACTCGTGTCTCAGGGAAAGAAGCTATCACTCACAGCACTAGGTGGACTGGAGGACCCAGGGCACTGACCCTTGAGCCCAACACACTTCTGATAAAAGATGCAGCATTTGCTTCTGGCGACCATGCAGGTCAGGGGCTTAGGTTCCAGTGACCCTGTAACCTTCAGTTATTTCAGAAGTAGGGGAGTTTTTTTTTAGAACAGCACTCAAAGGAACATTTCTGTTCTTTGTCTATTCTGAAATTTCCACATCAGCCTGAACTTCACCCTTAACTGGAAGAAAAAGGGCAGAGGAAGAAGAGAGGAGGCAGACAGGAAGGGGAGAAAGAGGGAGGGGGGGGAGGAGGGAAAGAGGAGGGGGGAAGAGACTTGTAAGAATTCCACTTGTAAGTTAGAGTCCTTTGAACTTGTGAGATAGCTTATCCTGTAAAGCTGCTTGTCATGAAAGCCTGATCATCTGAGTTTGAATTCGAGAACCCACAGTGGAAAGACAGACTCGCCTCCTGACAGCTGCCTTCTGGACCTCGTACGTGCACTATGCACCTGCAATCCTGCATACATCATACACACAAACACACACCACACACACAATAACAATACAAGTCAACAACAGCAATGAAGAGACTCCTTAAGTGAGACCAGTGAGTCAGAAGGAGGAAGGAAGGAGGGAGGGAGGAGGAGGGGACAGTGTGGGTTTCAGGGACTTAGGAACCCCTCCTAATCCTTTACCCTTCTTTCTTTCTTTTTTTTGGGGGGGTGTTCAAGACAGGGTTTCTCTGTATAGCCCTGGCTGTCCTGGAACTCACTCTGTAGACCAGGCTGGCCTTGAACTCAGAGATCCCCCTGCCTCTGCCTCCAAAGTGCTGGGATTAAAGGCGTGTGCCACCACCGCCCAGCCCCTTACCCATTTTTAAACCAGCTTGGGAACCACCAGTCCTTCTGACGTCTGCTCTCACCCACCTCTGGAATTCTATAAAATGAAAAAGAATATAAACACATCTAGAAGTCGCGACAGTCCCAGACACACGAGGTTCCAAACTTTAAGGTTAAAGTATCACAGGTAAAAGTGAACTTCAAGCTGCCGCTGCTGAAACAAGGAGACACAAAAGGCAGCTGAGCTAAAGGCAGAGGACGGACCTGAGGCGCCTCAGCTGTGCCCTTCCGGGCAGCCCTCAGCACTCTGCTCCTCCCTGGGATCCCTGTAGGATAGATAAGGGGCAGGAAATCAGAATGGTGGAGACCCTGCAAACACATGAGCCTGCGGTCCAGGTATCTGCATGCTGGTGGAGTGACTGTGGCACACATGCATACTGTCTAAACTGCAACTTTCTCCTCTGAGAAGATCCAGGAAGGGATCTGTAATGACCAATGAGACAGCAGACATGCAAGAGCCTGGTGAACAGAACATGGCTGTAACGAGTGGTAATATGAAAACAACAGAAAGCACCTTCCTAAGAATGACTGCATGCGTGCATGCA
Source organism: Mastomys coucha (assembly GCF_008632895.1). NCBI lineage: Eukaryota > Metazoa > Chordata > Mammalia > Rodentia > Muridae > Mastomys > Mastomys coucha. The sequence goes on from NW_022196897.1 coordinate 23,358,027, forward strand.
TACATGCATGTATTACAGAAGTCAATCTGAGAAAAAAATCCCAATCAATGAAGCCCAATCAATGAAGGCTTCAGGAAATCTGAAGATTGACAAAAGGAAAATTACAAACTAGTTATGATCCACCTTAGCCCTGACTTGAGATAGTTTGCACATTTTCTCAAGGTTAAAGTCTCTAATTTCAGGTATCTTGGGTGAAAGTTGGAGGAGGTGACAAGGTGACTGTGAACAGGCATATAGCATTAGGGACCCTGCTTGGAGATGAGGTCCTGGTATGTAGCACAGGCTACCTCAGCCATCCTCCCACTTGGCCTGTGGCAGAGACAAGAGGCTCAATCCACCACACCTAGCTAAGAAACCCACTCTAGACCTCATCTGCCTCTGGAAATGTCTGAGATAGTTATGAATCCAAGGTGTGCTGATAATAATCTGGAAAGAATACAAGAATAAAAAAAAATCATAGGAAATAGAAAAGGCCGTCAAGATGTTGCAGTGGGTAAAAAGGTACTTGCCGCCAAGTCTGACATCCTGAGTTCAATTCCTGGACCCATGAGCAGAAGGAAAGAACCAAGTTATTGCCTGATCTGCACATGTACACACACACGCACACACACACACACACAAATTTTATAAAAAAAAAAAAAAAAGAAATATTAGTGGATAGGAAGATTGCTCAGTGGAAAAAGTTCTTGTTTCAAAGCATGAGGAACCAAATTCAGATCCCCAGCACTCAGACAAAAGCCAAAGGGAGTGGTGCAAGTCTAGAACCCTGGCACTTAGTGGGGGGTAGGAGGTAGAAACAGAAGTATCCTTGGCTGGCTGGCCAGCTAGTATAGCCAAAAATAATATCCCGGTTCAGTAAGAGGCTTTGTCTCCAAAATTGAGGTACAGAAGAATAGAATAATAAAAGCTGCCCTCTGGCCCACACTGGTACGTGCACAGGCAAGCCTAACTATGGACATCCATTCACATACATGCACATACCACACATTTAACCAAGGAAATGCCGCTGATTCATTTGGTCACCCGGTGTCTATTTTCACATGACCTTGGCAATCTCAAATCAAAGCTTCACATCTATTCTCCTCTTTACAGCTGAAGTGAGGGTGCAGTGAATTTAATTGTGTGGCCAAGATCCCTCAGCAGGTAAGGATACAAGCCAGGTGTAACACTGCGGAATGAATTACACCCAAGTGAGGGCTACATGTGGTGAAAACTGTTAAGAATAATTTCTTCTGAGCTTCCTGGCCACCATGCAAAAGATAAGAAACTGGAGCTTAACAGAACTCCTCCCTCGGTGCCTTGCAACAGCGCTGCGGGTAGAAGCCACAGCATCCTACCCTTTTCCTAAGTCAACGAAAAATGATCCCCATGACACTATTTGAGGGGAGTCCCCTGATCAGAACTGGGGGCAAAACTTGTCACTGTTCCATAAAGACCAGTTTGGGGACTGGCAGAGTACAGCCCTGACCCCAGGGCCTAGGGGCAGTCCTCTCTCTCCTGCCCTCTCTCCTCCCTGGACTGGGGCCTGAGCACCACACTGGCTGGCATGTAGAGAGGAAGTCAACTGTAAGGGCTAAAAGATCAAGTGATTGAGACATCCAATAGATACACAGAATTCAGAACACTTACTTTGTGTGATATATCCACAAGAAAGAGCCTTCTGAGCTAGGGGCAAATAAGAAACAGAAACATGTCACATACTTTTAATTCTCAGGAAGGCTTCACTATAGCGGTACCTTAAGCACTGGGTTCTCAGGGGATTCCCAAAAGCATCACTGAGGAAGAGAAGTGGGCATCCAAACATTCTCAATTCTTGTTTTTTGTTTGGGAGATTTTTTTCCCCCTCTTCTCTCTTTTAAAGTCGCCCTCTTGTTTGTTACGTGACAGGAAGGTCCTCTTCCACCACAGTCCCAGATGCTGGGCAGTGAGGAAGGCGGGGCAGGTGGAAGCACCGCGGCCAGATATCTCACATTGAGGGTTTCTCTTCCCCACAGCAAACAGCCTGCCACGGTCAGCTCAGATCCCTTCTGCTGAGCCAACTCCACAAGTGCTGCTCTAACCAGAAGGCTAGGCCAGCAACAATGACTACTTTAGGGCACTAGCTCTCGTCAGTCACTCTATAAGATTTGCTGGATATGTCCTACACACCCAGTGCTGGGACTCATTGGGAATAGACAATGTAACAGAGAAGGCAACATACAGCAACATACATTTCACCTGCTGGAGGATTTGCCTGTGAAGAACTGTTAGAAAGCTAGTGTTGTCGGAGAGCAGCAACAGGTGTAAAAGTTGATGCGGAGAACAGTTAGGAAATGGGGCAGTGGGCAAAGCAGCCATGGCTCATGACAATGCTGACCAGAGAGGCTTCTGGGGAATGTGTGTGGTGGCTTGGTGCCTCTTATTCCAGCCTTGAGCAGCAGAAGCCACAAGTTTGAGGCCTCCCTGCTCTGCATAGCAATAACCAATGAAAAGTGTCTCAAAAAGATAGGACTTAGTGCCATACTGAATAATTTGGTGCTGGGCAGAGGCACTGTGCCCAAAAGCTCTATGCCTGACTTTGCTCATCCCATTAGTAATAGTTGCTTCAGACTCTACCAGGGTCTCTTTGGCTCTTATCTTCTCTCCCCCACTTCCTCCCCACACCAGAGGTCAAGCCTCCTCCTAGGGAGCAAGCATCTACCTTCCTGCCCTCTTACCTCCTCCAGCTTTGCCCTAAGGCCCACACTCCAGAACCAAGCCCTAATGTACCTATCTCCTAAGTCAATGTATTAATGCAGTGCCTTGGTGAGCCTAGCCAGGCACTGTTCCAGGCAGCTGACACTCAGCAGCTTTAGGAATCCTCACACCACTTCTGTCCCCAGCCTTACTCTGCAGAGCAGGGGTGATCCGTGAGTCTTCTCAAAGTCATTCTGCGAATGAGGTGCAGAACCCCACATCTAAGCCTGTGGAGTAACTCCAAATCTTACCATAGGACGATGAGGAGGAGACAATGAGAAGGGGGAGGCAATGAGGACAAAGGGAGAAACAATGAGAATAGGAGGGACCATGAGGAAAATGGGGCAACCATGAGGAGAAAGGAAAAGATAGCCCAACATTCCAAATACTGCCTAGCATCAGGGCACTATTTTGTAGTTAATGGCTACCAACCTGTCTTGTCTTTTTTTTTTTTTTTTTTTTTTTTAGATTTATTTTATTTACTTTATGTGTATGAGTACACTGTAGCTGTACAGATGGCTGTGAGCCATCATGTGTGTGGCTGCTGGGAATTGAACTCAGGACCTCTGCTGGCCCTGCTTGCTCTGGTGTAATTCACTGTAGCTGTCTTCAGACACACCAGAAGAGGGTGTCAGATCTCATAACAGGTGGTTATGAGCCACCATGTGGTTGCTGGGATCCAAACTCAGGACCTTCAAAAGAGCAGTCAGTACCCGCTGAGCCATCTTGCCAGCCCCCAACTTGTCTTTAATAGTCTTCCTTCTAAATTTTACCATGTTCTCCCAGAATCTGCCAACGATATTCAGGATAAACTGACACTTTAGCAAGCCCTAATCCTCCAAGGCACAACTCCCCTCTTCTCTGCCTTTCCTGATCCAATCCCACCATGGCACCTTGCTCACAGAATGAGAATCTCCTTCCAAGCCAGGCAGTCTCTGCCTCCTTGTCTCATGATCTCCTCTCTAGCCCAGTGCCCTTCATCCACTTTAAATCACAGGTTCCTTATTCATGGATCTCACCCAATTCGTACCGTAATGCCCTGTGGTGAAGGACTCTGTTTGGCTTCCATGTGGCCCTTGTGCACTCAGAAGATGGGAGCTCTCCATGGAGCCTGAGGCAGAGGATCTCATGATTGAATTCTACTTAGAACAAAGATATAAACCACTACTGACCACCCCACCTCGATCTCCTGCAAGGGTGGCCTCTATTCTGTCATCTGAATACAAGGGCTCAGCTCAAGGGCCGGCCTTCATAGTAGTTAAAAGAATGGCTCAGAGGCAGGCAACAGGGGCGTAAGTCCTCCCCCAATGTGAGCATAACCTTTAATGTTGAGCATTCTTGAGACTTGATGTTCTCAGCAAGACACACACAGAGTCACTAGCGCTTTGCAGAACCATTCTAAGAACAGGAGTGACACAGTCTGGGTGCCCATACATGCTCAGTACCTTGGGCCACCTCCATCACCTTCTTTATATCTATGGTTATGCTAATCTGTAAGATTCCTTATGGCTCTAAAATATGGCATTGTATTTTCAAAAACCTTGAAATCAAATGCCTTCCTGGGCCGTGTTCTCCTTATTAATTTATTCATTTCTTAAAACATTTTATGTGAATAGGCATTTTCCCTGAATCACTTGCCATGGAGGCCAGAAGACGGCATCAGAACCCCTGAACTGGAGTTACAGATGGTTGTGAGTCACCATGTGGGTGCTGGGAATCAAACCTGAGTCCTCTGAAGGAACAGGGAGTACTCTTAACCATTGAGCCATCTCTCCAGCCTCTATTATTACTTTTTGAAACAGGATCTCACTGCAGTTCTATTTGGCCCAGAAGGCAGTATTAGTTTTAAATGACTTATATACTAGTTGTTGGATATAGTCAGTTATATTTAAATCTCTTTGAGCACAGTGACACCTACCTCTCTAGGGTGAATGCCCTTGGTCCACCTCAAGTCAGTGCATGACTAGTTTGGACGGTGCCCTTTCTGTACTCTGGCAGAAAAGCAAGTGATTTCACCAGTTGGAAAACAATGTATCTAGAGTCTTGGTATCAAACAACTGCCTGAAAAGTAGCCAGACCACCTCTAGCCATGATGCTCAGAGCATATGCCTGGCAGCAAAGATAGCAATGCTCTTTCTGAGATGCCACACCCAAATGTGTGTGTTCTTGAGCTTTCAATTCTCCTCTCCTCTCCCTCTCCCTCTCTCACCTCCCCCCCCACACACACACACCTGTGTTGCCAGGATGAGGGGTAGGGATGCTGATGTATGCAGTGCCTATGGAGCCCAGAGAAAGGCAGGGCATCCCCTGGCGCTGGAGTTATAGGCAGGCATGAGTTGCCCAATGAGGATGCTGAGAACTGAACCCAAGCCCTCTAGAAGAGCAGCAGGTCCTCTAGAAGAGCAGCAAGTGCTCTTAACCACTGAGCCTTCACTATGTCTTCATTTGTGAGACACTAGAAAGACAGAGGCACAGCTCAAATTGGACAATACCAAAGGTGTCTAATCAAACTCAGTTCAGAGCTTGCCGGTTATCCAAATGAGTGTTCCAGCCCCGGAGGGTGCTTGCTCTCTTGGACAAGCCCAGTGGCTGGAGACATTCCTTCCATACGCCACAATCTTGATACCATGTTTTGCTCATCAGAACAAAGATGGCTACTGTGTAGTGAATGTGTCTATTAAAGTCCTGTCCCCAGGGTGTGGCTCTTGGAGGTGGGCCTCTGGGAAATACCTAGGTTTAGATGGGAGACTAAGGCTGGGACCTCATGATGGATTTAGTGTTTTTATAAGAAAAGGAAACAATGACAAGTTGCTTGTTCTCCATCATGTGTGGGTCTGGGGAGAAGGTGGCTGTCTGCAAACCAAGGAGAAAGCTTCACCTGGGGACTGACAAGGACGGCACCTTTGCCTAAGACTCTCTGGCTGAAGCCACACAAGCTGTGGTACTTGGCTATGATGACAGAGATGATCAAGATGAGGATGATGAAGGCAGAGGGAATGTTCTTGTTTGCAGTGGTGCAGGGATTCCTTACACAAGCTAGGCAAGTGCTCTACCACTGATCTGTAATTTCTACAGTTTTGTTTTTTGGGTTTTTCTTTTTCTTTTTAAAACAGAGTCTCATTCTGTAGTTCAGACTGGCCTTAAGCTTACTACATAACTCAGGTTGGCTTTAACTCACAGTGATCCTCCAGACTCAACCACTCAAGTATGGGGATTACAGGTATGATCCACCTTACTGGAATATTATCCCCATTTTTAAAAGTAGGGAGCTGAAGAGCAGAATAGCTAGGTAAGTTGCCCAAGGTCACACAGGCAGTAAATGGGAGCCCAGGACCAACCAGGCAGTCTGGCTTTACGGTCTAGCCAAGATGCTCTTCAGCCCAAGGGTTTAAGGGTTGCCATATCCAACTAGTGAATCATCTCTTACTTGAACTAGCTTCTTCAATTCAAATGGCCTACTCTCTAGACCTTTTATGTTGGTCACACCCTACCTTGTTATGCCTTTTCTCAAAAGTAGCTATTCAGAATGAAACAACAGAACATCCCAGAAGTAGTTACATGTTTGCCACACCTTGAAACTCATATCTTGTGCATTCTGACTGGAAGGTTGCCCTCCTACTCCTGGACCTAAAGATACAGTTTTCTTTTTGTAGCCAAGAGAGCTCTGCTGGCTCATCTGACTTTGAAACTCAAGATTTTGAAAGAGGTAAATCAGATGGCTGGCATTCCAGATCAAAGAACTATCGGGCCACTAAATACTTCGCTGGGAAAACAGTACTCTTCTGAGAAAGCTCTGGACCTGTTGAAGTGGAACAGAGCTCAGGCAGTGTTCCTTCTTAGGAGCCTGCAGGGACTTTCTGGTGGAGATGTAGGCACTAGAGCTTCTGGGAGCAGAGGCAGCCTGTGGATTTTAATTCACAGATGCACTTGACAACTGAGAAACATTTCATTCACCCTTCTTTCCAAGGGAGGGAGGAAGTGTTTTTTAGCCAGGCATGAATGAATCACTGGTAAAACTTGGTATTTTTTTGCAGCAAGACCCAGCAACTTGGATGGTCCCTTTCATCCTACAAATATTTTAGAACTGCGAGACTCAGAGCTGGTTTCTTGTGGAATTCCTATCTGAATTATTTATCTTTTTTCCTTTATTTAATTATTTTTCAATTTTATGAGTATGCATGTTTTGCCTGTGTGTATGGATATGCTCCATTTGTGTTTCTGGTGCCCATGGAGGCCAGAAAACAATGAAGGACCCTTGACACTAGATAAAGGAGTTTGTGAGCCACCATGCATGCAGGTTCTGGGAGTCAAACCCAGTTCCTCTGAAAGAGCAGCCAGTGCTCTTAGCTGCTGAGCCACCTCTCCTGTCCCTTTATTTTTAGAGTCAGGGTCTCCTTATAAGGCTATGGCTGGCCTGGAAGTCACTATGTAGACAAGCTTGGTCTTACATTTGTATGATCCTCCTGCCTCTGCCTTTCAAATATAAGGATTCCATATATGCACCACCCTGCATGGCTTGAATTTTCTGGGATTTGCTTATACAAGTTACTTGAGATGGTGGTTTTGGCTTAATGTACTTTCTCTCTGGATCTAGCCTACAGAAATTTGAGGTCCAAGGAGCATGGCAAGGAGGAGGATAATTAATTAGGCAGAAGTGACCTGGATGGTCTGCAGTTTTAATGGCTATCCAGGGCTCAGGAACACAGGAAGAGTGGAATCCCATTTATAGCTCTGTTCCTTATATTCAGCCTGCTTGGTTACTTGGCACCAGTCACATGGAATGAAAGCAGCCTTTCTAGCTGGCTTCATAATTACCTGTTGACATATTCCCAAAACACGACAACCACGGTTGAGACAATCAGCATCGACAGGATTACTTTTCCCTTGACATTCATTATTTTCTCCTGTAGAGGCAAGGAGAAAAAAGAGAGGGAAATAGATTAAATAAATTAAATATGAAGTGAGGGGCATGGCTTCTGAGGCTGGAGAAACAGCTCCATCGTTTAGTCAGCTCAGTGTTCACCTGATGGTTTCAGTTCCCAGCATCCACATTGCAGCTCACAGCTGTCCATAACTCCAGTTTCAGGAGATCTGACGCCCTTCCTCTTTCAGTCTCCCTGGGGACCATGCATACAAGTGGTACACATACATACACACAGGAAGAACACTCATACACATAAAATATTTGATGCAATAAAGATAATGAGCTGGGCGGTTGTGGCGCATGCCTTTAATCCCAGCACTTGGGAGGCAGAGGCAGGTGGATTTCTGAGTTTGAGGCCAGCCTGATCTACAAAGTGAGTTCCAGGACAGCCAGGGCTACGCAGAGAAATCCTGTCTCGAAAAACCAAAAAAAAAAAAAAAAAAAAAAAAAAAAAAAAAAAAAAAAGATAATGAAAGGCATCTGCCCACATGCTTGATAAATTTGTAACTCACTAGAGCTAAGACATGTGTTTCCCCCTCTCCCCACCTCTCAAGCACACAAAGTAGTCATGGCCAATTAGGCCAGCACAGTTAATAAGGCTCCATGTCCTGAGAAGGATGTTGATGCCCACCCATGTGGGCACCGGAAAGAGAGAAAGTAGGTGTAAGATGTTCCGTAGAATTCTAGTTACCTCCAAGGTCCGGGGAGGCATTCCCATTCACCAACTCTGTTGCTGGAGTACTGAAAACTTGCTCTAATGACTCTAATCTAAGCCTGCACCCACTGGTTTTATCCCCACCTGGTTCACCCCACCCCCACAAGCCAGCAAACAACTGGAACTACTGAAAGAGATATATTCAGGTATTTTTTAAATACTGCACAAGATTGTGAAAGAAAGGGAAGAGGATAACAGACTGAGAAGAACTTCAGGGCAGTGATTGTTCAGGAAGGCAAGATGCAGAGTGGGGATGACAGCTGCTTGGAGATGAAGACAAGAGCTGCCTCTCACAATAAAGGGGTGAGAGGCTCTGGGGAGCAGCATCCACAATGGGCTTGTGATGGCTATTCCTGGCTGTCAACTTGACTACATCTGGAATGAACTACAATACAGAAACGGAGGGCACACCTGTGATCCCAGTCTTGAGGATGGAAGATTTGTTTCTGACTTGGATCTTGACATGGAGATCTTGACATGGAGATCTTGAAGCATAGTGACCATGAAACTCTTAGGTCCAGGCAAGGTGGTAGAGGCCTTTAGTTCCAGGAGATTAGGGTAAGCAGATCTCTTGAGTTCAAAGTCAGCCTGGAACAAAGCAAGTTTTAGATCCAGGCATGTAGGTACACACCTTTAATCTGAGCCACACCTTCTGCTGGAGGCCTACATATGGACATTGGAAGAAGGAAGATTCACTCTTCTGTGATGGCTTGCACCCACTTCCCAGTACCATGGGATGATCACCAAGAACAGCAGCAGCTGTGTAGTAGAGTCAACTAGAGCCTAGAGTGCTCCAGAGGACAGAGCTGGAGATGTGATCCAAGCCCTTTAGAGGAAGACAGAGATCATGTGTGGATCCCAGACACTGGAACAAGAAGCTGTGAAGAAGCTGAAGTTAACTTAGAGACCCCAAGATGTTAGAGATGCCAGAGCCTGGGCTATCTGCTGAGGAAAGCTGTTAACGGGGAGTAGAACCAGCCCGGGAGAAAGAAGTTTGTTGCAGTCAACAAAGATGAAAAAAGAGTTGGAGATCTGAAGACAGATTTGACGTCAGCCATGGAGACGCAGATTTGGAGTTTGCCCAGTTGGTTTCCTGTCTTGCTTTGGGGATTACAGTTAAGGGATTGGACGAATCTCAGAAGAGACTTTGAACTTTGGACTTTTAACACTGTTGACACTGCTATAGATTATGGGGATTTGGAAGTTGGACTAAATGTATTTTTTATTATGCTATGGCTAGGTATGGATGGCCCCCATGGACTCGTGTGTTTGAACAAGCTTATGGGGGCCGGGGAGTGAAATGTGATGGTTTGTATATGCTTGGCCCAAGGAGTGGCACTACTAGGAGGTGTGGCCTTGTTGGATTAAGTGTGCCATTGTGGGCTAAGGCTTTAAGACAGGATGCACAGAGCTCTCAGCGGCCAGAGGGGAGCTTGGGAGACCCCAGAGCCTTTGGGGTAGAGAAGAACTGGATCTGAGCTCAGAGGACCTTTTCACCTGTTGAGGGGTGGGGGGAGAGTACCAGAACCCCAGCATTAGTAGGGTCACAGACAATTCTAATAGCCAAAGAAAGCGAACAATTGTAGTGTACCCTTTCAGCACTCTTCTGCCTGAGGAGAAATTTTCCTCAGGACTTGCTGGTTCTTAGAAATTCCAAGAGCTCAGAGAGAACAATCCTCTGGCCCACAGATAAGCCATCCACTCCAGAGCCAGGCCTCTTCTGTCTGATCCACATACCTCACAAGGCAATGGGGCCTGGCCTTATCATCCAGAGCATCAGACACCTAAGGACCAGGCCTGGCACAAAAAAAGAGCTCTGAGTAGATCTTAACTGCTCACTCTGCTCTGCCTTCTGTTCGGCACACCCCAACTTCCAACTCACAGTATCACTGGGATGACATTTCAGAGACCCCCAAGGCTGAAAGGAAACTCAGAAGAAAGCAGGCTGAGCGAGCCATGGAGAGCAAGCCAGAGCAGCACACATCCATGGCCTCTGCGCCAGCTCCTGCCTCCAGCTTCCTACCTTGATTTTCTGCCTTCACTTCTCAGTGATGGAGTGTGACCTGAGAATCTTAAGGTAAAATAAACCCTTTCCTTCTGCAGTCGCTTTTGGTCATGGTGTTTATCACAGCAATAGGAACCCTGACTAGGACAGTGTCCCAGGGATTGAACCCAGGTCCTCAGGGTTGGCAGCAAGTGCCTTTACCTTCTGAGCCATCTCAAGGCTCCTTTTAGGTAGCAGCTAAGAATACAAGGCCTTTCTCGGAGCTGGCTTCTTAATAAGCTTAAGACAGACAGAAGCTGTGAGCTTACCTCAGAAGAAGGAAACTTCATCTAAAGAATAGCAGAAGTCTTTCAGATTAACTCTAGAAGCGAGGGCTGAGATGAGATCCAAATGCTGTACATCAGCTGGGTTTGGTTCAGAAGCCTTCCTCCTGGATCAGGCCTTGAAAGAACAGCTCCCATGGAGCACACTTCATTCACTATACATTTAGCCCAGAGGCTGTGGATTTTAAAGGACCCTGAGTGACTGGGACAACAGCTGATCCCCACCCAGTTCTTTCTCCCATCACTTCCTCTACCTCCTTCTCTGACCTTATCTTCCACCCAACCAGAGACCCCTGTTACCTCCCCCTTCAGCTCAGCCATAGGACTCTGGCAGTCTTTGCTTGGAGACTACCACCTGGGGAGCTAAGACAAAAGCTCTCTGCAGTCTGTCAGTAGAGGAAGCCACCTGGAAGTTCATGCGTAGATAGTATGCCTGAAGACATCCGGGTTGCTGGGGACTTTGGCACCTGATCTTTTCTGCAGTGTTTATGTTATGCAAATATCATGTAACCTAGAGTTTTTTCAGTTTGTACCTATAAATATTCTGGATATTCTAAGTAAAGGGGAAGCCTTGATTGGAACACAACTTGGCTTTGTGTTTTCTCTTGCATTTCAAACCCTCTATTTCAGGTCCTTTGGTCCTTCTCCTGAGAGAACCCAGTTCATGAAACTGCGGACAGTTTCAGACCCCACAGCCATTCAAGTGAGTTTGTCAGAAGCCTGTCTGTGGACTCCCTAGTTTATTACAGGCCAGGCAGGAGCTGATCATTACTGGGGATAAAAAGCCTCAGCCAAGGCGCATCTCCTGGCCCCTCCCTTGATTTGCAGGGACCCAACTTTCTACTTCCAGGAAGCTTTGTTTTCTCTTCCACTAGCCCCTCATTCCGAGGCTGAGGTAATGGGCCTGGCCCACTGTGACTCGGGAGATCTCCGAGTTTCCCAAGCCTTGGTTCTCTGAGCCAAGCCCACCTACATCAAGAAACAGACTCCATCACCCTCAAGGACACCCTGCAAAAGGCTGAGAGCCAGAGACGTTCCGGGCTGAGACTAGGAAGAGCTGAGGCTATGGCAGAGAATCAGGACTTGAGTCCCACCTTTACACAAGAGGCTACAGCTCCTCAGTCCTTGTCCCACCTCTAAAAACCCTGGAAAACCAAACACCCTTTTGGAATGCAAATGACATCCCAGCCCCAACCGGCAATTCATCTTTGTAATCTCTATCCCATTTGAAAATTTCTATGCATAAGTATCAATGTGCTCTGTCATTTGGTTCAGCTGCATGAGAGTGCTACACCATAGACTATCCATGTGCCCCCAAAGTCTGAATTCAACCCAGAGCTTCAGATTAGGTGCCCCAGGTGTGTGTGTGTAGGGGGGGAGCTGAGAGGGAGGCTCTGCTAGATCAAATTAAACTAGTTTTCTTGTTTTAACAATGGGGATAAGACTAGTGATAGAGGATGCAAATTTAAACAGCCTGAGCTACACACAGCAAGACTCTATCTCAAATAACAAAGGAGAGCCAGAGTGATGGCTCTGTGTGTAACTTTTTCTGAGAAAAGTCTGTGGCCAGAGCCTGATACCCAAAATGTACCATGGAAGAGGGAGAACTGGCTCCTAAGTGGTATCTTCTGATCATCAAATGCCCATTCTGGTGTGTGAGCCACCACCACCAATCACCACCACTACACACACACACACACATGCATGCTCACATGTGTGTGTGCACACAAACACACACACACACTCCTGCATACCTTTAACCCCAGATCTCAGGAGATCTGAGGTAAGCTGCCAGGCCAGCCAGGGTTACATAGTGAGACCGCCTTAGGAGAGAGGAAGGGAGAGGAGGAGGGAAAGAAGGAGGGAGAGAAGAAGAGAGGGAGAGACAGAGAGAGAGAAAGAGAGGAGGAGAGGAGAGGGGAGGGAGGGAGAGGGAGAGGGAGAAGGACAGGGAGAGGGACAGGGACAGGAGAGGGGAGGGAGAGGGAGAGTCAGAGGGAGAGGAGAGGAAGAGGGAGAGTGAGAGTGAGAGAGAGAGGGAGAGGGGAGGGAGAAGGAGAGGGAGAGGAAGAGCAGTGATTTCAGAGCAGTGCCATAACAGGATAAATGCTTTTTCAAAATATTAGCCTTCATTACTAATGTTCATAAAAGAGACTTCTGGGAGGATCTGCTGAAAACGAGGGCTGGTCCTTAGAAAGTGCTCAGAACACTTGGAGAAAGTTCTGGAATAGTGCTTATACAAATGGATGCAAATGGGGGATGTTCAAGGTTTCACCATCTGTTCTAGTCCAGCCTGAGCTAGAGCTGCTTGCAAAGAGAGACTTTAATTTCTCTGATCAATTTAATTTCTCTGATCAAGTCTGGAGATGCCCTGTGCTTGCTGGGAGGTAAGGGCAAGCCCCCACCCCTTCCAGGCTCAGCTGTGCCTAGGGTCAAATCCAAAGCCTCTCCCTAGGGGAAGGAGCAGGACACAGAGCAGCAGAGTCACCTGTGTCAGCAGAGGCAGTCCAGACTGGGACTCCTTATCCCCACCCTCACTAGCCTGGTAGATATGTGTGACTTCTGTAGACTTCAGGAATGCACATCAGAAGTGACTCTTGAGGCCCATTTCTTTCTAGGCTTTGCTGAAGGCATGGAACCATGTGCCCTTTGGCCATGGCTAACTGAAAGCTGTCAGAGCAAAGTGTTAGAAATGGACACAGTGGGGCTGGAGAGATGGCTCAGTGGTTAAGAGAACTGACTGCTCTTCCAAAAGGTCCTGAGTTCAATTCCCAGCAACTACATGGTGGCTCACAGCCATCTACAGTGGGGTCTGATGCCCTCTTCTGGTGTGTCTGAAGACAGCTACAGTGTACTCATACATAAAAATAAATAAGTAAATCTTTAAAACAAAACAAAACAACCAAAAAAAAAAAAAGAAAGAAAGAAAGAAAGAAAGAAAGAGAGAGAGAAGGAAAGAAAGAAAGAAGCAGGTACAGCATGCTTCCTAGAATCTGGAAACCAAGTTCTCAGGGAAGCAAGGGCTGCCAGGATGGCCAATTGGTCTTTTAAACCCATTTTGATTTTCTCTCTGGACATTTGGCAGCCAATGTGGCCTAAAAGTCCTTCTGTGTGTCCTCAGAATTTTCAGACTGCAGTTCTGAAGATTGGTGGATGACCATCTCTTCTATCAGGTAAGAAATGAGTTTGACTTCTTTTGGATCTTGGCTCCAAAATGACAATAATAATAATAATAATAATAATAATAATAATAATAATAAATAATGAGGAGGAGGAGGAGGAGGAGGAGCAAGAAACAAAGAACCAAACAATGGTCCCACCAAAGAGGGCAGAGGGCCCGTGCAGCCTGCATAAACTGTGCCTGGTGTATGCTCAGTACAGGCCATTAAGTTCATCATTTAGAGTATTGTAGAGGCCACTGTGATCAGGGATGTTTCCAAAGCAGAGCCTTCAATGCTTCCGTGCTTCCCAGACTTTAATTCAAGCTGTGTCACTGTGTGAACAATGCCATTCATTCATGGAAAGGTGGTCAGGAATTGATCTCACAAAGCCCACCGTGAAGGACCAAATACCCCCAGCATGATTGAGACATGCTGACGTTTCCCCATGGCCTCCACCAAAGCCCATGTAAAGAAGTGGCTTCAGAAGGACCTTCACCTGTGCTCTTCTGCTTACTGCTATATAAGCACCTGCTGCTAACTGCATGGCTTTACTGTAGGCACTTATATTTTAGAAAGCCCAGTGAGCTTACAACAATAATTTTTGAAAGAGGAAAAATATAAATGGACATCTTATGTGTTAGGTAGGTGAGTTTATAAAAACACGATCATTTCTTATGGGTCAGTCTGAGATGAAGCTCTCTAATAAGTACGTTTATCTCTTTTAAAAGTGAATGTGTGGGCTGGAGGGGTGGCTCAGTGGGTAAGAGCGCTGACTGCTCTTCTGAAGGTCCTGAGTTCAAATCCCAGCAACCACATGGTGGCTCACAACCATCTGTAATGGGATCTAATGCCCTCTTCTGGTGTGTCTGAAGACAGCTACAGTGTAAATATAATAAATACTTTTTTTTAAAAAAGTGAATGTGTGGTCTCTCCTATAACTTGTAAAGACATCTGGGAAAAAATTAAAATAGAAGTTATACTTTAAAAGAAAGAGGGCAGGGCATGGTGGTCTGTGCCTTTAATCTCAGCACTCAGAAAGGCAGATGTATTTTTTTTAATTCTAGGCTGTCCTGGTCTATAGAGCTAGTCCTAGGACAACCAGGACTACACAGAGAAATCCAGTCTTAAAAAACAAAATAAAATAAACCAAAACAGAGAGAGAGAGAGAGAGAGAGAGAGAGAGAGAGAGAGAGAGAGAGGGAGAGAGAGAGACAGTGTGTGTGTGAGAGAGAAAGGCAGACAGACAGCCTGTGGTGTGTGGTGGCCTGGAACCCTCCTGTAAACGCTGAGACCCTGTGACCCAATGTTCTTGTCACCTCTCACTCCCTTCTCTAACCACTTCCAGAGTCAACCCTGCAGAGTTTGGCTCCTGTGTAGATTCACAGATGAGCACCTGCATCCCTCCTCCTCCTGGGACAGACTAGTGTTGGTGGCATCTTACAAGGCAGAGCCATGCTGGGAAGCCTCCACCTTCTCAGATCCACTTCGTGGCTTAATGAACACCCCTCAGAGAACCTCACAGATCCACCAGCCAGATGGAAATATTCCTTCCAAACAATTCCTCTCTGGCGCAGGCCCTGGGTGCTCCTGTTTTCTCCATCTCAATCAGAGTGAAAGGTGAACCTGGGCTGGATGCACAAGGGCCCTGGAAAAGCCATTATCCTTGTCTTGTAGAGCAGGAGACAGGCAGGGAGGAAGCGCTTGCCAAAGAAGCCAAACCTCCTAGGAAGTGCTCTCCACCCACCAC
>NW_022196897.1:23373626-23386028 GCF_008632895.1 Mastomys coucha
TCCCTGGCCTGGCAGTCACTCTTTCCTCCACAAGGAATGAGCAGGCAGGATGATTGGCACAGGCCCTGCAGGGGGCTTGGTAGGTGCACCCATATGTTTATGGAGTAAACAAACCAATGAGAGTCCTGAGGGACTTCAGTCCTGCACCACTCTGACCTATCAAGCACCATGGACTAGACTACTGGGTACCAGTGGGCTCTTGAACACAAAGGCATCTGAGTAAACAAGGTCACTGAGGACCCTCCATTCCAGAACCCTAGGCAAAAGGCTAAACAGACTATAGAGTGTCCGGGAGTAACAAACGTTACAAAAGCAAATGAAACAATTGCATGGCAAACTGGACACTGCCTGTTAACTACACACACACAGAGACACATGCAGACAGACAGACAGACAGACACACACACACACACACACACACACACACACACGCTACACACTCACATATGCATACACATGCACACACACATATCCACTAGATCCACACATCCACATACATGCTTATGCACATGCACATATACACATACACACATGCACACACACACATGCACACACTCACACTTGCATGTACCTTTGCACACATGCACGCATGCACACACATCCACTAGAGCGCACGCGCGCGCGCACACACACACATCTGTGTGTGCATGTACATCCATGCTCATGCATATACACACATGCACACACACACTTGCATGCACCTTGGCACACATGCACACACACACACACACACATGTTTCTGGTGCTAGAACTTTCCACACTAAGTCATGCTAAGGAAGCTCTCCACCTCAAGACTAATCCTCTGTCTACAGCACCAGCCTTTGGTTTCCCCAAACCCCCAATTATACCCAAGAGTGTTTTAATCCAGCACTACAGGTAAAGATCAGACTAGGCGGTGACCCTAGGGCTTTGCAAAGGACAGAAATAGACTGTGCCTACAAAGCATGCTGTACCAAGCAAGCAGCATGTTCTCCACAAATGGCAGCTATAACTATGACAATGTTTTTAGGGAGAGTGGTTCCATCATGGATGCAGAGCTGTATGTTCACCAGAGACAAGAATCTCAGGCTTATATGACACCCCTCACAGAGCAGCTGGAATGAGCCCAAGACCCCGAGTGCAGGCTGAGACAAACCCTGCTATGCCCAATCTGGGGCAAGGTTGCAGCCGAGCAGCCCTGCCGCTTCTCATGGGTACCCACATAAGGCATTTGCCAACATCAGGCAGGAAAGTGGCCGAGGCCATCCTCTTAGAAGGCCAAGGGTCAGCCTTCTGCCCTGGAAGCAGAGTTTCACAGTCCATAAAGTGGACTGTGGAAGTCATTTACACCAGGCTTCTCCAGGTCTGGATGGGAAATCAGTCTCAGGCATCTATATAGCCCTTAGGCACAGGGGCTCACCCTGCTGCCATGGCCTGAATGCTTTTCCTAGATGGATGATTTAATGACTCCTCAGCCAATCAATGTATCTGCAGTACAGAGGCTGGCTTACCAGGCCCCAATGAAGCTTGGTCCCCTCACAAGATGGAGCTTTATTCATATCAGAGTACAGGTAGGAAGAAACTTAAGCACTCTCTAAAATAGAAAGGATCCCCTGGAGTCTGGAGGAATCTCTGTCTAGCTCTGGTAGCTGTCTGAGGCTGCAGGAGGAAGCATGGAGCTGGCCCGCTTACCCACCAGGGTCTTAGAACCTTGTATAGCATCCAGGCCTTACTTTCTTCTTGTTTAGAGGTCACTATGTGTCAAGCCTCCAGTGCTCCCCCAAACTGGCAACCAGCCCAGCTGCCCTACTGTGCTACCTATTAAGGAACAAGGACTACACTCTGGGAATCTGCCTGAAGCCACCTAAGCAGGAAGCTGTCCAGACCATCTCAGACACCACTAACAAACTATGAGGCAAAACCAGTTCTGCTCAATGCTCAGGAATAAGCAATAACCACTCACGAACATCAACTAGAAAGAGACCAAATGAGCCAATCTGTCTTTTGATTTCCTCCTCCCTCCCTCCCTCCTTCTCTCCCTCCTTTCTTTCCTTCTCCCTTCCTTCCTTCCTTCCTTCCTTTCTTTCTTTCTTTTTTTTTCTTTTGCCTCTTTAATTATTTCTATCCCCAGGTCCTGGGGTCTTACATGATGGAGAGAAGTGACTCCTACAAGTTGTCCTCTGTCTCCCACATACATGGCACAAATATATGCGCGTGTGCGTGCACACACACACACATACACACACACACACGCACGCACGCACGCTAAATAAATTTAATTTGAAATTAAAAGAAATTGGCACTGGAACAGTGGTTCTCAACCTTGGGTCACAACCCCTTTGGGGTTGAATGAATGACCTTTTCACAGGGGTCACCTAAGACCATCAGAAAACTCAGATATTTACATTATGATTTATAACATACATTATGATTTATAACAGTAGCAAAACCAGTTATGAAGTGACCACAAAGATAATTTTATGGTTGGGGATCACCATAATATGAAGAACAGTATTAAAAGGCCCCAGCATCAGGAAGGTTGAGAACCTCTGGTCTAGAATACCCTAGTAAAGATATTGGGTCTGCAGCCCTGGGGCTAGAAAGATGGCTCTGCAGGTCAGAGTGCATACAGATACGGATTCCTAGCATCCATATTAGGTAGCTCACAATCAGCTAACTCAGGGAATTCAACACCTCTGGCCTCTGAGGGCACCTGGACTCATGTGCACATCGCACACATATCATACCGTTATACTGACAGACATGCATGGGCATAACCAAAAATAGAAAAAAATTATCTTTTTCAATTTGTAGCCAAAATATAGTATGTGTATCACACAGCTCCACAATCCCATCCATTTTCCAACTTTTCCATCATTTTATTGATTTCTGAGTGTCGTGTTTGAAGGACCTGGCCGTTTTCACCTACTATGATACACCCCTTCTCACAGTCTACACTTTCACTTCCCTACAAAATATTTGTATCTACTACTTTAAGTTCTTTTTCTTAACGTGCCCCGTCCCCCATCAAGCCAGCTTCATACGCACTTCCTTCCTGAGCCAGGCCCAGGCGGAAGCATTCTCCAGCTGTCTTTCAGTTCCACCACAATGATCCTGTGATGTAACTCTACAATTAATCCCATTTTGCATACATGACACGGGCTCGTAAAGGATAACCAGCTTACCCATGTGCACGGCACACAGTGCTGGGGCTGGGATTCCATCCTGGGAGTTGGCCCCCAAGGCCCTGCCAACCATCATGGGAAGACTCCGATATCTTCATGCTACTCAGGATTGCCATGTTATGAGTGACACCCCCCACCCCAAACAAGCCAAACACTAAGTAGGGCTCAGCTTCTCCTCAGATGAACGGGGGAGCCTTACTGGATCACTCTTCTGCCATTAGCAGGGATCTCCTTGCATACCTGGTGTTGACTGTCCTCAATTGTATATCCTTTCTGCCTCACAATTGCCAGTGGTCATGGTGGCACTCATGGCTCTGTTTTCTTGAGTGAAGGGGTGGCTGGCATGAGGCTGTTGAACACGTTCAGAAGCAATGGTTTTTAGGTCAGAGTGTCCACCTCTAGGTCTTGTTCTTGGCAGTGGGGCAGCGTTAGAATAAAGGGAGAGCATTTTATTATAAAATTCCCCATGGGGAGAAACATGATATAATTGATGGGGAAAAAGAAAGAAAAACTAGCTTCCAACCATGTTTTCATTAAGAAGGTTAGAATCAGGGCTGGGGCTGGAGAGACAGCTCAGTGGGTAAGAAGGCTTCCTGCTTTTACAGAGAGACCACAGCTTGATTCCTAAAACCCACACCAAGCGGCTCATGACTACCTATAACCCTAGCCCCAGGGATCCAATGCCCTCTTCTGGCCTCTATGCCCATAAGTACACATACATGCACAAACACACATATAGAGAAAAATATTAATAACATTAGGATCAGAATAAACACAGATTCAGAAAAGTGAAAGCCAGGCCTCTGACTAAATCGGATACAGCCATCACACACCACCACGGACAGTACAACCTGTTCTGAGGTACACCTCACCACCTTGGCTTCAGTCTCCTTTAGGAAGCTTAATGTCAGGATCTAGCTACCATTTTTCCTGGCTGCCCCCAGGAACAAGCATCAAAGCATTTTCTACAGCAGAGGCATGCTAGGGAAGTGCTGGTCTGTCCCTGGGAGCAGTGTCCTGTGGGATGCAATCAACCTCAAGTGATACCTCCCAGCCAAAGGACACGTGGATGAGACAGCCCAGAGCAGAGAAGGCTCAGCACCCTCCCACCATGCCCTGCCCAAGACTCAGCCCCTGCCCCTGCACTGTCAACTCAAAGCCGACACAGAGAACGCCAGGCTGCAGCCCTGACTGGCACAGCCCTGGGCGCTGCCAAGAGAAGCAGAATGCCAAAGTCCCCGAGCCAGCATTCCACCAGCCCCTGTTTTCAGAAACACGAGAGAAAGGACAACAAACCACAAAGGGGACCAAGGAAAGCTTAGGAAGAGAATAAGGGTCCTCCCTCAGGTGGAACCATTTAGTGACCTAACAGTAGCTCCCGGTGAGCCAAGGCTGGGAGACACAAATCCTTTGAACATACCTCATCGTCCGCTGTGTTCCCTCCAAAGCAAACAGCAAAGCAACCGAGTTCTATCAAGCTCCGGCCTGCCGAAGGAGGCAGGGCTCAGGGGAAGGGAAGGTACAGGATTCCAACTCCTGTCAAAAGAATAAACAGCTGTTTCAGGAAGAGGAGGGGTGGGGTGGGCAGACAGATCGCTCAGCAGCAGTCACAAGCTTTGTTCCCTCAGCCCCGGGAAATGGGCTGTTGACTCAAGTCTACATGGCAAGGCAGAGAGTCAGGGCTCCAGGACGGTCCTCTGACTTCCTCACCAAGAGGAAAAACTGCAGGACCAAACCAAGCCAGGAGTCACAGAGATGAGGCCTCCACCCTTCACATCACCCAGTCCCAGGGAAAGCTGGGAGCAGTGTGAGATGCAGTCATTCTCAAGTGATACCTTCCCGGAACAGCCAACCAGTGGAGAGGCAGGTGAGCAGACAAGGCCCTTTGATGGGATGCCTAAATGTGGTTCTGAGATAAGCTCTTCCTCCACAGCCTGGCTCTAGAAACCACACAGTTGTGTGGAACACTGCACTTTAGAAAATGATGTAAGTCTCTATAGAGAAGCCCTTACTATATGCACTCGGGACAGCCTCAGAAGCCTTTACCTGCTCCTGAGGGACAAGGCTTAACCCTGCCCACCTTTTTTTTTTTTTTTTTTTTCATTTTTTGAGATAGGGTCCTGAGTAGCCTATGAACATGTAGCCAAGGACAACTTAGGGCTGCTGATCTTGCCTCCCCAACAGTCCTAAGATAATGGGTATGCACCATATCCAGTTACGTGATACGGGGGACAGAACTCAGACTGGGTGCACACTAGGCCTGCACACTGTGTGCACAGAAGCACCCTGTCATCGGCTTCTCAAAAAAACCTATTGTTCTCAGAAGCAACGTGCCTATGGCATACAGAAGCTCAAGCAGGGAAGTGGTACTCAAGGCCCCCTGCCCCATTCCCTCCCAAAGCGGCTGGGACACTGCCAGAAAGTCTGGGAACCCTAAGCGGCAGGGAAGGGACCAATGCCAGACAGGAAGGAGTCAAGGCCCAGCCCCAGGTCACTCAGCCTGGAATTGAGGCTCTTCCTCCTGTTCTCAGAAGGAAGTTTCACGACTTCCTCCTCTGAGGGCAGGAGCCAGCTGACCATAACCTCCAGGGATTGGAAGTTATTCCTAACAGCTTGCTTAAATCCTCTCTGATGGCATCCATTCAACCCACAGGGGCACATGCCTGTGACACAGTCTCCAGTCCGTTTCCAAGTGGTGAGCATCAGATACATCCCACACTGGACCCAAGACCCAACACAAGTGGGAAGTCGTCACCAATTGCCACAATGGTATTCTTTCTATAGCAATGAGAACCAGCAAGCTGCAGCCAGGTCACATCAACAGGAGGACCCCAGCACTCAGTACTCAGCAAAAGGAGACTGGCCCAGAGGACACACTCTAAGACAGGCATGACATGACAGGACCTGCTTCTCCTTCATCCTAGCACTTGGGAGGGGTGGACAGAGTTCCAAAGCCAGGCTTAAGTACACAGTGCATTTGAGGCCAACCTGGGATACATACAACCTTGTCTTTTAAAAGACAAGGGAGAGAGGGCATCATCTACATGCTTCAACTTAAAGTCCTATGAAAGAGGGCCGGGCAGTGGTGGCGCACACCTTTAATCCCAGCACTTGAGAGGCAGAGGCAGATAGATTTCTGAGTTCGAGGCCAGCCTGGTCTACAGAGTGAGTTCCAGGACAGCCAGGGCTACACAGAGAACCCTGTCTCGAAAAACCAAAAAAAAAAAAAAGTCCTATGAAAGAAAAATTAACTTATGGTGTTACAAATGGGGATGGCAGGCTCCCTAGGGGTGGTAAGCTCTGGCCTGGATGGTGGTTACACAGACATGTCCACTTGATTAGAACACACAAGTGGGCTTCATTAACAGGCCTTTTCCATGTGTATGTTAAGGATGGAAAATTCCAGAAAGCTCCCTGTGGAAGCTTGGTGCTCTCTCTGACACCATCTCTCCAACCCCCACCCTGCCCACCTCACCCTCTAGGGCCCTAGGATCATGGGTAGGCCCTGCCTCTTTCTTCTCCTGGATTCCTCATTAGGACTGAACTCCTTAGGAGAGGATGCAGCTATGGTCTTTCATGGGACTGAGGCCGCTGGGACAGGGGGAGGCAGCAGAGTAGAGTTGAAAGGTGGTGCTAAAAGAAGTGGGGCCTCTTTAAACATTTTCAGTGCTGGAGATGGAACACAGGGCTCCGTGCATGCTCCACAAGCTCCTCACCAACTGAGCCATACCAGCTCCTCGTGGGGTTTCCTGCCGAGCCCAACTCCCCCACACTCCAGAAACATAGGAAGCAGCCTCCCTCCTTTACCTCAGAGAACCCTCACTTCCACCCTCCAAGTGGCCTACATGAAAGGAGATGCTCTGAGAGTCAGCACACCCAGCTGGGATATTCCCCCCAAGCATCCTAGAACTGCCCTTCCTCCCTGGGGGCCTCCAGGGGACGATCCCAGGTCAGCTGTTGCCCTCAGCGTGTGGGCAGAGAGGTACAAAGGGGAGAGAGGTGAGGAATCTCCCTATGCCACCCTCAGGCCTTGAATCTGTCCACACTGTCCATCCCGAGAAGTGGCAGCTGCAGCCTCAAAGTGGGGAGCCCTGGCTTCGTTCCAAGTCACTTCTGGCTACTTACCTCTGTGGGAATGTGGGGATTAAGTGTTCTTGGCAGAGAGCAGAGAGCACTACTAACACAAAGCTTGCTAGTTGTCATTTGTTTAATCCCAAATCTGTCTGGGATGCTCACAAAAGGCAAGCTTGCCCAGCAAGGGGGTAAAGTAACTCGGTGGGTTTCTTGTCCTGTGTGGTGGGGATGATCGTGTCTCAGGTTGACAGGTGGGCTGGACCAGGTTGGGTAAGAGATCTAGGGTCTGGATGCCAGTCATGGCTGTGCCACTTGAGGCTTACTTGACACCGATGTGCCTGCGCTGCTACATCTGTAAAATGGGAATGGTAACACCTGCATGGAAGCTGGCACCTACTGAGAGCCACATACACAGAACATCAAGAGCTAAACAGGCTGGTCCTCATGAAGGACACAGCTTTGTCTCTGAGAGTGCTATCATGATTACCTGCAGCGCTCAGTTCCACGGATGCTGTCACTCAAGCAGTTTCATGTTTCTGTGAAGAAAGTGCCTGTGTGTCAGTCTTTTTCGAAACAGGGTTTCTCTGCATAGCTCTGGCTGTCCTGGAACTCACTCTGTAGACCAGGCTGGCCTCAAACTCAGAAATCTGCCTGCCTCTGCCTCTGCCTCCCAGGTGCTGGGATTAAAGGCATGCACCACCACTGCCCAGCTGTGTGTCGGTCTTACCAGTCTTGGGAAGAGATTTCTAGCATGATACACCCACGCTATTACAACTGGTTTGTTTTTGTCAACTTAACACAAACTAGAGTCACTCAAGAAGGAACCTCAATTAAGAAACTGCCTCCAAGGGCTGGAGAGATGGCTCTCCAGTTAAGAGTACTGGCTGACTGCTCTTCCAAAGGTCCTGAGTTCAATTCCCAGCAACTACATGGTGGCTCACAATCATCTTTAATGGGATATGATGCTCTCTACTGGCATGTAGGTGTACATGCAGATAGACCACTCAACAATAAATAAATAAGTTAAATGAATAAATGAATAAATAAATAAATAAATAAATAAATAAATAAATAAATAAAATTGGCTCCACTAGACTTCTCTGAAGGTATATCTTGATTGCTGATCAATGTGCGAAGCCCTGCTCACTGTGGCCTGTCTATATAAGAAAGCTGGGCAAGCCAAGAACAGCAAGCCAGTAAGCAGTACTCCTGCATGGTCTCTACTTTGGTTCCTGCCTCTGAGTTTCTACCCTGACTTCCCTTCATGCTGGACTACAAGCTGTAAGACTGAATAAACCCTTTTCTCCCCAAATTGCTCTGGTCATGGCTTTTCTCATAGAAACATTTCTGAAATGATAGTGGCAGCCTCAGGAAACTCTGTGATTAAGAGTGTATGCTCTTAATACATAAATCTGCCAGAGAGGACACTCAGCCCTCACTGGGAAATAGAATTATTGTCATCGTCATTGTCTTCTTCTCCTCCTTCTTTCAGTTTTTAAAAACTTACATTTGAGCAATGGTAGCACATGCCTTTAATCCCAGCATTCCATGAGCAGAGTCAGGCAGATCTCTGAGTTCGAGGCCAGCCTGGTCTACTGAGTGAGTTCCAGAACATTCTCAAGGCTACACAGAGAAACCCTATCTTGAAAAGAAAAATGTAGAAAAAAACCCTATATTTGTTTGTTCATTTTTGTGTGTATATTTGGGGATACACAGCACACATGACTAAAGGATAACTTTAAAGACTCTGTTCTTTCCATGTACTTGCACCGTCCAGCTCTAAGACAGACCTTCCTCTGTGGCCTAGAGTTAATCTAATCCCCTCATGCTTTAAATGAGGAAGAATCTGGAAGAAGCTGTTGACACCTTAGAAGGTATGCAGGCTGTGCTCCATAGGGAAAGGACCTGGGCAGGTCTCCTACACTAGTTCTGTCCCAGCCCTCACTTCCACTTCATTCAGCAACCTCTGTGTGTGTAGTACGCCTGCTCAGTTCCCCCACAACCCTACCAGATGCAGAGGGTAAGTCAGCTTTTCTCTCAGAACAGCTGTAATGCAGCCCCAGGGATCCCTGGCTAGAATATACTGCTACGCTCTGGGTGAAGGTTCTGGACTTTGAAATCAGCCATTGCTCCTTCAGAGCTAAAGGACATGCTGGAGTCTAGAGCCAGAAGAGCTACTTATCAACAACAGGAGGACATCAGTCTTTGGGCAGAGGAAAGGCATTCCACCCAGGGAGCTGGAGCAGAGAACATGCTCTTGCCATGCCAGGAGAGCAGCAGATGCATTTCTCTAGCCTGTTTAGTCAGAGGCACAGCTGCCGAGAGTCAGAAGCGCTTGCAGAACAGATTTTCCTGTCTGGCCCGTGCATGTTTCTTAGCGTCACACCTCCAAGCAGATGCCAGCTCTTCCAGGGCCAATTCCTATACCTCAACCTTGCTTTCTCAGTGCTGGGCCCCTAGCTGAAAAACAGCATGGCCTTCCAGATGACCTAAAAGGGAAAACTCCGTTCACCATCCCTGCTTTAGGTCTCTCATGCTTTTTATGCTGGTGGTAACTATTACCACCAGTTACTCCCAGGCTTCCACTAACCCTCTTTTCCAAGCCCTTTGATCGAAGCCTTCAGGAATGGGGAACTCAACAGCCAGTTGTATCCCTGTTTCAACTTGGAACTGTTTGATTGTAAGACATATATCTCAGTGTGAGGACAAGCTCATCGTCACAAGATGCTTAAAGATAAAAGCCAGGTATGGTGGTATATGCCTTTAATCCTAGCACTCTGGAGATTAAGAGAGGCCAATCTCTGTGAGTTCAAGACCACCCTGGCTCCAAACCACCCAGGGTGACTCACTCTCTTCTCTCTTCCTCCTCTCTCCTCCATATATATGTATATACATACATATTTTTAATTTTGTGCACGAGTGTTTTGCCTGTGTGCTATATGCACATGTGTGGAGTGCCCAGAGTCAAGAAGTGGTAAAATGCCCTGCAACTGAAGTTACAAATGGTTGTAAGCTGCCAAGGGGGTCTGGGAATCAAACACAATTCTCTGCATGAACAGCAAGTGCTCTTAACCTCTGAGTCATCTCTCCAGCCCCAACATAATCTTAATAATGGTCTCATTTCACCCTCACCACAGCCATTGGGCAACCTGCCTATTTCCCCAGGCAGAGAAATTGCAACTCAGAGGTTGGGTAACATGGACAAGGCCCTAGAGCCAGGAACTCCTCATACCCACATGAGTGCCACCCTTCCCACTGAGCATCACAGCTCCTTCCACACATACCTCAGGGATGCCTTGAGTGCTGGAGAGTTTTATGTCAGCTTGACACAAGTTGGAGTTATCTGAAAGGAGGGACCATCAAATTGAGAAAATGCCTCCTTAAGATCCAGGTGTAGGGTGTCTGCTTATTTAGTGATTGATGGGGGAGGGCCCAGCCCATTGTGGATGGTGCCACACTTGAATTGATGGTCCTAGGTGCTATAAGAAAGCAGGCCGAGCAAAGCCATATAAGCAAGCCAGTAAGCAGCACCCCTCAACGGCCTCAGCATCAGCTCCTGCTCCAGGTTCCTGTCCTGACTTCCCTCAGTGATAGACTATGATCTGAAAGTAGAAGTGGAAGCTAAATAAATCCTTTCCTCCTCAGCTTTTGTCCTGGTGCTTCATCAGGTCAGAAGCCCTGACCAAGACATTTGCTCGGGTTTGTTCCTGTTAAGAGTCAGCTGATAGGCGGAGGAGACATCCCAGAATTGCCCCCTGTAAAAATAGTTTAGTAAAGTGTAACTCAATGGTGCCTTCTCCTGAAACCTTCCAGATTGGGTCCTCTGGGCTGTATTTTAGTTCTTGTAACAGGGCTATGTGGCTCCTGCCTCAGCCTCCCAAGTACTAGGATTACAGGTCTGTACCAGCACACCTGAATGGGTCTGGGTCTGTTTTTAATACCCATTGGTCCTCTCAGATGCCAGCTGAAATCTAGAGTCCTTCTTATGGTGACACAGAGGCCCAGCTCCTGGAGTAACATATTTGTTTCATTTTCTACTAAAAATCAAGGAAAGACAGTCTGCTGTCACTGGTTACAACCGCAGACATGAATACTCATGCTCGGCTAGCTGTCTTTTTAAAAGGGGGAAATTTGTTTTTGTTTTTAAGTGAGTGTGTATGTGTGTGTGTGTGTGTGTGTGTGTGTGTGTGTGTGTGTGTGTGTATACATGACAGATATCCCTGGAGGGCAGAGGTGGCCATTTCCCATGGAGCTGGAGTTACAGGCTGTTTGTGAGTTGCCCAACAAGGGTGCTGGGAACTGACTCAGGTCGTCTGTGAGAACAGCATGCAGTTTTAACTGCTGAGCCATCGGGACCCTGATTTCTCCTTTGTCATCAGCCCAAGATTCCAGCACACAGAATGGCACTGCCCAGTAGGGAATCACAGACATGTTTCCATGGTGATTTTAAGTCCTATCAAGATGGTAGTCACAATTAACTATCACCAGCCAGGCATGATGGCACACACCTATAATCTCAGTACTTGAAGGGCAATGACCAGCATACCACTGAGTTTGAGGCCATCCTGGTCTACACGAGGAGATCTTGAGTCAAAAGTGAGAGGTGCTAACCATTATACATCCCCACCTCATTCCTCCTGCACCTCTGCTGTTCTTGCCTCTCAAAACTTCTGCAAACTTGACTGAGTTGATGCTTTAAAGGGGGAAACAGACAGACTGACTCAAAAAGGAGTTGTGTATGGCCCAGGGGTATTCAGATCTAAGAAGTTACTAGAAAATCTTGAGATTGTTCTGTCTTGGATTTTTTTTCCTCCTATTATATTTTGTTCAAACTCTTATAATAAATTGACTCAAGCATAAAAATGCTTTCAGGGATTCGTATCTAATTGAAGAGGTTTTAGCAGAAAGTTTAAAAATAAAGTCCCCACAAACAAACAAGCAAGCAAGCAAACAAAACAACTCAAATTCAGGCCACTGGGGAATGTTTTTTTCTGTCTGTCCTTAGAATGAGACAGCTCTTGTCCACATACTGGAACATTTCTTGCCCTATGATGCTGGACATCCACTCCCTGAGCCTGTTTACTAACCTATAAAGCAGGGGGAATAGAGTGCACTGAAACACTTAATTGCCTAGGATAAGTGAGGTCTTGGAGCCCTAGCACTG
>NW_022196897.1:23386192-23387940 GCF_008632895.1 Mastomys coucha
AGGCTGAGGGATGCTTTAGCCAGGCTCTGTGGCTCAAATCTATAATCACAACAGCTTTAAAAAGGTGATTTCTTGAGCCTAGGAATTCAAGTCGACCTGGGTGATGCAGCAAGGCCCTATAACCTATTTTTTAAAAGTCTTTGAATTTCCAAGATCAACAGATCCATCTGTAAAGTTTAAGGAACCCTAAATGTGCTTAGGAAACAGCAGCTTGTTACTGTTCCTTATGCCTAAGGAGCAAACTGTCCCCGCCTTCCCATCCACCAGAAGTGGAACCTACATCTACAGGAGAGCCTTGGGTATTGACTGAATGACCTCGGGTTTCTGAAGCCTTGGTTTCTCCTGCCTGTGAGGTGAGAATAGCAAAACCACTCTCAGACGTCGGAAAGAGATGGCACCCATGAACCACTGGCAGAGGTCCCTTTAACAAGTTCCCAATAAATAACAGTTCCTCCATTCACATTGATGATTATTCCAGAACTCTCCCTCACAGACTCTGGCACATGTTGTTCTGTGTATCTCCAGAGTCCACCATGTACCCGTGGCCTGAAAACAGCTTGCCCGGCCTTGGCATGGACTGAGCAATTCCCAGAACACTTCTGAATCACCTTTCCTACCCAAGCCTTGACCACAGCCTTGGATGGAGGCAGGGCCATGGCTCCCTCAGCAGGAAACCCCAAGGACTCTGGTGGCTGTCTCAAATGAGTTGGTGGGAATGCATGCTGGGTTCAAGCAAAGCCAAGAACCAAGCTCTTTCTTACATCCTTGTATCCCCATAGTCCCACAAACAGAAGCAGCAAAATGGCTCAGTGGATTAGAGCACTTGCTGTCATGCCACACCTGGGGACATGAGTTTAATCCCCAGGACCTACGTGGTGGAAGGAGAAAGCCAACTCCACAGCTTTCCCCTCAACCACACACACACACACACACACACACACACACACACACACACATGCATACACACACATACACACACATGCATACACACATACATGCATATACACACAAACACATACACCCTCACACACATACCCATGCCACACATAAATATATTTAATCTTGAAGAAGGCTAGTGGTACAGCTCAGAGGTAGAACACTTGTCTAGCAAATGATAATTTTTTAAAAAAAAAATATGAAAGCCATTGGTGCAAATCAGAGGAGGCTAAATGTTGGTCTGTTTATTCATTTGTTAGGTAAATATTTGTTTTGTACCAGGATCAACACCTGGCAAGTGCCAGGCTCTACAGTGGCACAGCTCATGGTCCCTATGGATCTCCACATTCAGAGGGAAACGGGTCCTGAAGCCAACCATGTCCCCTGAGAGCAGTGTCCAGAAGCTCTCTGCCCAGTACCTCACTCACCCTTTCACTTCAAGCTCCACGGATTTCAAGAGGATTTTGAGGCCACCTTGAAGGCCTGTACTCTGGATTCCCTCCCTCTCAACCAATGTCCCCAATCTTCTGGGCTACACCATTTTACAGGTGAGTAAACTGAGGTGTGGAGGAAGGGAGGGAAGGACACATGTAGTACAACTCGGCATGAGGTAAAGATTCTGCCATCCAAACTGCCCCATGAGACAACCTAGGAAACCACAGAGAACAAGGGGCTGGGGACTGGCTTCCTAAACACGCTCAACTGTGTCTGAAAACACCCCAGAAACAGCCACATTGCTCTGCTTCCCCAAAGCCCTGTTCTGGGCTCTCTAATGGGTTTTTCCTCTGATTGCGGTATCCCAGACTCCGATC
>NW_022196897.1:23388016-23400580 GCF_008632895.1 Mastomys coucha
AAAAAAAAAAAAAGGCTGTTCTGTGTGTGGGGAACCCAACACAATCTTCAGCTTCCTGAGCTATTGTTGGCAAGCTTGGCCCAAAAAGGAACCCCCAACCTTGGAGAGTTTTCAATGCTGTTTGACTAGTTCTCCAGTTCTCTGCCTTCATGGTGAGATCTCAGTTCCTGGCCCGCTGGAGTTGGTTGGGTAAGGCTGTGTGGCTAATCTGATCAGTAAGATGGGAGCGGGCCCAAGCACTGCTCACACAGACCTTCCAGGGCTCACCTTCTTCGTGTCAAAGAGCAGATTCAAGGTGATTGCTGCTGGGTAGTGGTGGTGCCTAATCCTAGCACTTGGGAGGCAGAGGCAGGTGGACTTCTGATTTTGAGGCCAGCCTGGTCTACAGAGTGAGTTCCAGGACAGCCAGGGCTACACAGAGAAATCCTGTCTCGAGGGAAAAAAAAAAAAAAAAAAGAAGGTGATTGCATTCACCAGGCCCCTTGAATGGGCACAGCCCCCAACTGACCCAGGGTGACTTGCTGATTTAACCTGCTGACTAAGGGAGGGACAGGGCACCTAATGCCACTGTGAAGCACACTCTATCAGCCCCATCATTCAGAGAAGGAAACAAGTTCAGAGCTCACTTGTGTCCATCAGGGTCAAAGCCAGAACCAACTGGGCCTGGTCAGCATAGAGAACTTCCCCCTCTGAATTCCCCTGGCCTTTGGCTGAGCATCTGTTTGGCATCCCTTACCTCTTCCCTCAGCAACCGACACGCCTGTCTCCTCCCCCATCTCAGGTTGTGAACATCTGAAGACCAAGGATCTGTAGCTCATATAGTCACATTAATTCAGATGGTTATAGTAACAGCAGCCATTGCAAATGTTCTTCACTGACAACTCAGATTTCGCCAGGCAGGCTCCTGAGCATGTGACTCTCCCTTGATTCCACCCCTATTTATTTTCTCCAAGGCAAGTGCTAAGGTCAGCCCATTGTACAGGATGGGGGCGGAGCATCGAGAGGTAGCCTCAAGTGTCAATTCTTTCATCAGCTGTTCAGTATGCCCCAGCTCGAATATCTGCCTGCTTACTCTATATTTACTTTTAAAAAAAAAAAAAAAATCTGAGAGAGACCTGACAGCTTTCTCAGACCCCAAGGAGCCCAAGCGGGAACTCCTACTCTAGACCTTCCCAGTTAGGTTCACCTTTAAACTTAAGCAATGTGTCCCATTTGTAACACTCATCACAATTAACACGTTTCCTGCTTTTAGGAAACTCAACTTTCAGCATCCAGTAAGCTCACTGGAAAGTACCAGCTGCTGATTCAAAGATGGGGTAGGGATGGCTTCTAGCAGCTTCCTCGAACACTGGCAGAACCCACCTCAGAGAAGGCATCCTTGCAGACAGTTTTAGCATCTGTGTGCTGGCACTTACGTGCTGACTGTCCCCTGCACTTGATACTGAACTTACTATATAAACTGCAGGTGCCCGAAAGAATCTCAGGCAGCAGCATTCTATAAATATTGGGAAACCCCTGGCTGTAACCAGATGCTGGGATATAAACAGAACAGTATCTCCCCCAATCTCACCAGACTGCTGGGCCTGTCAAAAGAACCAGTGCCGAGTCCTGAGACCATCGGGTACCTAAGGCATCATGTGACTTCTCACACCTGCCTAGCTGGGCTTTTCTGTTCTCTAAATACTGGAAATGCACAAGATCCTGTTACAAGCAATAAATAATTATGAAGTACCTACTGTGTGCCAAGCCCTGTGGAAGATGCAAAGACTGGGCAAATCCCTCATGCTATCCCCTAACATGGTAACACTAACAAGACAAAGGTGAGGACAGAAGAAATGGGGCCACAGAGGTAGGAGGGAGTCTCTCTCTGCCTGTGGAAGGATGGCCAGGGCTTCCACTTTGCTCGCTGCATTGACACGATCTGTGACGAGAATATACACCTTTTTTTGTACTCAGACCAAAAAAAGTATTTAAATAAGTTAGGTGGTTCTTCAACACCCAAGAGATTAAAATAGAAATAAATAAAAAGTAACAGAGCGGCGTTGACTTTGCATAAACATGAGCCATATTTTCTGTTGTTCCTTTACAAAAGGAGCCAAGTTCACCAACACCAAGGGAAGCACAGTCCAAGCTGCTGCACCAACAGAAACGAGCAGCAAGCAACATGGTCTAAACCCTCTGCTTCCCGTCTATATTTAAGTAAATTTCAAATAAAAGTGGAACCAAAATAAATCTTCTAATGAGCCTCCCCAGAAGCTGTCTGGTTTGGAAAGTTTAACCACAAACCCAGGAGAAAGGGGGAAGTACGGAGACCGAGTGCCAATGGAGACTATTTTCCCCTCTTCCTGCAGGACGGAACTCACTGCAGCTCCTAAAGCCACTTTGTTGGTAACTTTCTGTGCCTTCTGCTTCTGCAGAAGTCCTGCATGGGGTGGAACTCCAGATGAAGAGCAGGCCTCCACCCCTCCAACCTGCTCCAGGCCACATAAACCAAACAAATGTTTCAAAAAGGACTTCAGTTTATGAAGGTAGCCAGCTTGTCTGTTTGCCAGGGAGACTTTGGGGTGCTGCAGTGAGCCCCATGGATCCCCCAATGTCCTTAAGAACTCTAATGGGAAGACAGGTGCTACACTGCAGGGTTGATGTGGGTGGGGGGGTAAGCCCTGGGCTATTCCTTTAAAACATAGTCTTCATGGGTGACCGGGAGAGGGAAAGCTGCCAAAATGTAGTCAGCGACTCCACTGGTGTCAGGTTATAGGGATACAGAAAGAAAAACAAAGCGGCTGGAGATGAGAACCACAGCCACACTCACTGAGACTCGCTCAAGGAGAGGAGTCTACAGTCTCTTCCCAGATCCCGCTCACGCGTTCACCTGCCAGCAACCTTCATGGAGCCAATGCAGAGAGGCCCAAGGACATTAACACACAGGTCAAGGTCAGCTAAGAGACAGCTAGCCTTAGCAATTTCTGCTGTGTTTGTGCATGCATGTTTTTATCTGTGTGTATGAATGTGTGTGTGCATGTGTGTATCTGTGTGTGTGTGTGTGTGTGCTACTAGTGCAAGACATGCCCTTACATGTGCTCTACATCTGACCTACCTCTCTCACCTTGCTTTAGGGTTTTCTAACCCTACTGTGGCATGAGAGAGGAGCAGCAGTTTTTAGTACTCTAACCCTTCGGTAGTTAGAGACAACGCACTGCCTCCTCCCTGAAGTCAGAGTGCAGGGTAGCAGGACAGCACCAAAGCTGGCTTTGGCCGGCCTTGTTCTCATCCAGAAAAGGCAGCAGATAAGAAGAGTCAGCCTTCCCCTCTTACCCAGTCACGCCTCCTTACCCCCCAGGTTTCAGCCACTCACTGCCAGGAAGTCACTTGTCAGGTTACTCCCCCTCATGCTCCGGCCACTGTCTGGACACGTGCAACTGACTGCTTGATGTCCGTCCACCCCACACACACTCCTGTGGTAGATATAAACTGCCCGTCAGCCAGAAGAGCAGGTTTCCAGTGTGCTTGCTGGTGTGGACTTGAAAATAGTTTGTTCACAGAGCTCATCTCACGAAGTCTCCTCCCAGCCTAGACAGACACCTGTGCCAGCCCCAATCCCTCAGCTGTGGAATGTGGAAACGTGGACTCATCTGAGGGTTTCATAATCTCAAATCAGGACTCTGGCAAACTATAGGAGCCAGGACAGGTTCTCACACGCTTTAGACCTCTGTTCACCTCAGTTTCCCTAGCTACAAAGGGAAAGTTTAGCCTATTTGGATGTCTTTCCACCTCTGACTGGTACAATTTGGTTAGGAGGCTCTACCCACTCCTTCATCTTTCACTCAAAGTTCCACTTGGGTCTCAGCGGCAAACAGGAAGTGTGACCTGAGCAGCAGCCAAGCAGCGTGTGGCTGGCTCTGTGGCATAAACTGCTAAAAGGAACCAAAGAGCTTCTGCCTTTTCTGCTAAAGCCCCAGCTCTGGGCCCCAGGACACCATCCTCCTCTTCAGGGTTCCCTGGCCACTGCACTTCACCCATTCATAAGAGGCTAGCAGCATAGAACGAACAGATTCGGGGCCAGTGTTATGATGACCAAAAGAGACTGAGTGGAGGGGCTCAGCACTAAGGAGCTCTGCCTGGCCTCCGTAACCTCAGAGGACCCGCCCCTTTGTAGACTGGCCTTCCTTTCTCCCTGCTAGCTTGGGGGTCTTCTTTCTGCGGTGTGTGCTCCATCTCATTGCCTGTGTCTTGGTCCCAAGTCCCATGCAGTTCTAGAGCATTCCTTAATCTGTGTATCTTATTTTCCCCATGTGTAAAGCCAGAGCACTATCCATCCCTGTCACCTAGCTGCCAGGATGAGGAATGGGCAGAGATTCCGAACATGCCCAGCACGGTATCTACCCTGAAGAACGAGTAAAGGTAAGCATGCGCTATAGAGAGAGCGATCTGGTTCCCAGACCACCTCCCTCTCCCAGCTTACCCATCTGCAAATGCAGTGAGCAGAGCTCGGGCACTGAAGACCGTGGCCCAGGGGCATGCCTCTGAGAAAGCAGATCTGAACATCCAGTTAAGCCCAGCAGAGCAGGAAAAGGAAACTGCATGGGAGGAAAGGCAGGAAATCCTAGACACTGCAAAGCACCAGGATGAGGGGGCTGGCTGCTGGGTATGGAGAGGGCTGCGTGGACCTTCTAGACTCTTGCTCTGGAAGGCAGAATGCCTTCAAGCTGCCAAAGGCACTGCTTCCGGGTTTGTTTCTGTTCCAACCTCTCTGTCCCAAATCATACAGGACCCAAGAGTCCCATCAGAGTGAACTCCAGCCTCTGTCTGGTGGGAGCCAAGTCTCACCTCTAGGGCATGGGAGGTGAAGTACCACAGTACTGCTCTTTTTCTGCTTTTTAAAAGGAGTGTCTGCAAATGCACTGAACCCCTACTTCTCACCTGTAGACGGCAGAGCCTCCATTCCAGAAGCTTCCAGATGGATGATGGATGACTTAAAACTGTCAACGTTCTGATGATAGAGATGCCATCAGGTGCTATTGAAACCACACTTTGCATTTTAGGTTTGGATCATTTCTAGGTTAATAATATGCAGTAAGATACCCTATAGTGACACTGGGCAGTGGTTGGACCTCAATCCCCAATCAAAAAACTAAGATACTACTCATACTTCACATACGGCCCCAAGCCAGGTATTTCTGTAGTTAGCTGCCCTCACAAATTTTCGATTTATATGTATTTTCCAGTCACTGTGGATTTGCCCCAGCATAGCCCCCATCGTGAGTCAGGCATAGCTGTACCAGCTGCAGGGGTAGAAGAGAAAATGAAAGGAAATGGTGGTTGCATGTCTCCCAGAGCAGTTGCCCTCGCCATGTGGCCCACAGAGCCCTGAAATCCGAGTCATTTTACTGTAACAACCAAAACACCAGTTCCCTGAGTGCTAAGACAAAAAAGCAGTATGCAAATGAGCAGGGCTGTGTTCTGACTCTTGAGTCCCAGGGGGTTGTGGGTTCAAGTCAGAGTTGTTCCCGTCAAGCCAGGGATCCAGGTTGATCACCTAGCACATCTTACCTAGCAACAAAGGAAACAGCCTTGCGTTTTCAGCTGGCTCCAAGAAAGGCACGCCTAACACTTGAGAAGCTCCGGTCCCACTGACCGCAGCTCAGAAAGCTAGGCAGGGACTAACCACCGGCACCAGAGGGAAGCCATTTTTAATTCAGTATGCAATAGCTGCTGGTCATGGAGAAGGAAAATGACCAGTCCTGAGAATCAGTACATCCCTGTTCCTAGAGGTCACTCAGCTGTGGGTCTCTGCCATGTTGTTTGGAAGCAGTACAAGGGGAGCCAGTGCTCCCTGGGGGCACTGATCAAATATGAAGCACTGTTCAAAGAATCCATCAAAGTCACAGGACTGAGTGCTTTCTGCTATACTGCAGGCATTTCTTCTGATGCTCCTGCTCCTAAAAGGAAGATGTTGATTCCCTAATTAAACAGCCGTCAGACTTGTGCTGCCCTGGCTGCTGTGAGCAAAATGACTGTCATCCTATTAACCAGCCTACCCTCATGCTGCCAACAGCTGCCTTGAACACTCAATGGAATCTTTGGGACGATTCCACAGCAACGACTTCAGTCGACAGTCCTGGCTCCTAGAAGTATAGCCTTAGCCAGGGCTGTTTGAAGCGCCAGTACCTGACCTTTTGCAAGCACAAGCCTTGATTAACTCTAGATAACAGTGTAACCATTTCCTGGTAAACCAAATGTGGAGCACGTCCCATAGTGGTCCAGCACACGGCTTTTTACACTGTGGTTTGTGGCCCCACATAGTGGTTGTCTTACTGAATGAATGAGCCACAAATTATTTGCAACAATGAAAGGCTCTGAACACACAATGAGCTAAACTCAATTTAAAATTAAACATGCAGTGAAACAGAGGTCCAAGTTGTATCTCAAGACTCTACTCTGGCCTGTTCTGAACACATAACATGCAATTTGCAGTGGTCATGCCATCACGACACTCATCCCTGACTGCTGTGGCTGCTCAGCTGTCACACCCTGACATTTAAAAAAAAAAAAAACAAAGGGCAAGAAAGCACACCAGTAAAGAGCTGCTCCTGTAGGCTCAGCCTGGCGATAATCAGATGATACAGCGGCACGTCACAGCTGAAGGAAACGTTAAGCGTCAATGCTCAAACCTCTTGTACAGATACACTGAGCCTCAAGGAAAGACGCAGCTCAGAGCAAAGGTGGGAGGGCAGGAAGTCTGGAAGGCTCCTTGCCCTACATCCACTCCATCAATCAACCCATTATTAAGCACCTACCAGGTGCAGGGCAGGTCTGGCTAAGCCTGGGATTCAGAGGTGAAGCCAGCAGGGGAGCTGTCTGCCTGGGGCACTCAAGACTACACTTGGCAAGTGTTAACTTTCTGCTGCTCTAACAATAAGAGAGATATTTGACTTGTAAGGAGGAAGGCTTGAGTTTGGGCTTTTTGAAGTTTCAATACAGTTGATGGCCTCTTGCATTGGGGACAGTTCTTTATGTCA
The DNA here is from genome assembly GCF_008632895.1 of Mastomys coucha. Taxonomy (NCBI): domain Eukaryota; kingdom Metazoa; phylum Chordata; class Mammalia; order Rodentia; family Muridae; genus Mastomys; species Mastomys coucha. The sequence continues at coordinate 23,395,036 of NW_022196897.1, forward strand.
GAAAGGAATGTCACTTATGTCCAGGAAGCAAAGAGGAGAGAGGAGGAGAAAAGGGAAGTGGAAGAGAGGAGGAGAAAGAAGAGGATGAGGAGGAGCAAGTCCTGATAGCACATACTTAGGACCCCCAGCATAGAGGAAATGGAATCAGGAGTACAGCAGATTAATACCAGCCTTGGATACCTAAGGAAGCCTGAAAGCCGGGCGGTGGTGGCACATGCCTTTAATCCCAGCACTTGGGAGGCAGAGGCAGGCAGATTTCTGAGTTCAAGGCCAGCCTGGTCAGCCTGGGCTATATGAGAAAAAGAGGGAAAAAGGTCTGAAAAGTGCTTGCTGCTCTTGTCAAAATTTGGTTCCCAACACTCCCACTAGGTGCTCACAACCACCTGTAACTCCACTCTAGGGAATCTGATACCCTTCCCTGACCTCCACAGCACTCTCACACACATGCCCACATCACACACATGTGCACACACACACACACACACACACACACACGTGCACACACACGTACACACACGCACACGCACACACACGCACACACACACGCGCACGCACACACGCGCACGCACGCACACGCACACACGCACACACACGCACACACGCGCACACACACACGCACACACACACGCACACACGCACGCACACACACATGAATACACATGACTACATTTCATTTCATCTAAAACACAGGATGAAGAAAAGGGTCAGGTGAAGGGACACCAGCGTACTGGAGCATGTGGCTCTGGGTGGCCTTGCTCTTCCCCCATCCCCTCTGCCTTGCTAAATCGTTAGATTGTATTCCTAAAGTGGGCCACCAAAACCTAATCCCTTGTTTGGCCACTCCCTCCTCCTGAGGCTGACTAGCAAGGTCCAGCTATCAAAGTATTGAAGCCCAGCAATCAAAAGTCCCCCTTGGCTCACCTAATTAACCCACCCAGTCAAAATAAAACACCTCATCCTAACACAGGATTTCTCCTTTTATCTTTATAAACTACCTTTATAAACCTCCATTTGTCTATGGGTTCAGTCTGTCTCCTCTCTACCCAGAGAGTCCTTCCACCTCAACCACTCTCCTCTGCCAACACCACTTCCCCATTCTCTTGTTCCCTCCTGCTCCCCACTCAGTGTCCTGTCTTTGTCTCTTACTCCCTGGCCTCTGTCCCTCTGGGACAGATAAATCTTTGTGCTGAGAACCTGGGTCTCCGTATCTTGGGCTGGTATTTTTCCTTTCATCTAGGAACTCAATGTTCCATCAAACACACACTTCCGGTGACCTTAGCCCTCCCTCCATCTGGGTCCTACTTCTTAAAGCTCCCACTGTAGGAATGGAGCTTCAACATATGGGCTTTAGAGGGATGCTTGGGAGCCAACCTAAAGTAGTAAATGAATAAAGTGGATAAAGAAAGGGTGCACCAGTGTCAAGAGAGGTTATAGAGCAAATGAAAGGTGTGTGTGTCTGTGTGTGAGTGTGTGTGTGTGTGTGTGAGTGTGTGTGTGTGTGTGTGTGTGTGTGTGTGTGTGTGTGTGTGTAGACAGGGTCTCCTGTAGCCCAGGCTGGCCTCTAATTTAATGTTAGTGAGGATGGCCTTAGGTTCCTGATCTCTTCTCCACCTCTGGGGACTGGGGTTACACATGTATTCCCCACCTCTGCTACCACTGTACTCAAACAAAAGATCCTGACAAAGTGGCTGAGGTTAAAGGAGGCCTAATCTAAGAGATCTCTCAATACAGCCACTTCAGTTAGAGGAGGCCCAGAGAGGTGACCTCCAACCCAAGCAATCAGCCCCAAACACATATACTAACAGAACTGGGTAGGTCATTTTTTACAAATGTATCCATGTTTGTGACAAAAATAATTCAAGAATAAGAGGCCATACAAATACATTTACAAGTGTTACAAGTCAATGCCTTAGGCTAAGGTCAAATGAGTAGTAACTCATTGTTTCTGGTCATTGGTAGTTATCCTCTCTCTGGGTTTACCTTTATCAATTGAATGTACATGGACGGAAAACAAAACACCACTGTGGGTCCCCCTGCACCTTCCCTTAGTTCTCAGACAGCGACTGGAAATGGACAGGGTGGAAATATTTACACGGTGGAAACTGGCAAACACCACACAGCAAGGTGTTATGTTTGGAAGAACCAGCCACCAAACATCTGCTACCATCACAGTGCCTCCACGCTGCCTGCCTGCGGCTATGGGGGACTGTGTTTCCTGTGGATGAGGAAGGAGTCCCTAACCCCCATGCCCCAAAGCGGTAGCCTGACCTCAACCATGTGGGCATTTGGGGTGGTTTGGTAAATATATTTAAAAGAATTTTTTTTTTTAAGTGGGAATGGTGGCTCACACCTTTCATCCCAGAACTCAGGAGGTAGAGATAGGCAGAAAACTGAGTTCGAGGCCAGCCAGGGCTCCAGAGTAAAATTCCATCTCTAAGGAGTTGGGGGTGAGCTTTCTTCAACAGCGAACATCACAGATGTGAGATGGGGACTATGTATGTTTGTTTCTGTGACCAGGTCTCCAATATCTTGGCTAGCTATGTAGCTGATGATGACCTTGAACTGATCCTCCCTCCTCTACCTCCCAAGTTCTTAGAGAACAGGCCTGCACCGCCATACACTATTTACACTGTGCTGGCAGTAAACCCATGCCTTTATGCATGCTCAGCAAATACTCTACCAACTGACCTGCATCCCTGACCCTCTTTCCTTCTGATTAATTAAACCTCCATATTCTGAGGTTGAGTATGTAGTTCAATGATAAAGTGCTTACCCAGCAAACATAAAGCCTGGTGTTCATTCCCAGCACTGGGCCAGGATTGAAGGGGAGAGAGGGTACTGTTTTTTAAGTGTCCCAGGGAGATTACAATTAAAAGCAGTCTCACAGAGACTCTTAGCATAAGGCTGTGGCAGACTCTAGTTCCTCTAGCTTTTCACACTGGGGAAGCCTCCTTAGAAGACGAAACCAGGATATAAAAGCAGGGTCTTTGATGACCCTTACATCTCCACCACAATGGCATTACTGAAGTCCTTTGTCTAAAGTCTGCAACATTTCACACTGGGGTCCATTAACATAGCCCCTCCCAACACTCCCTAGAAGACTCCCTCCCTCCTCCAGAGGCTACCCGGGCCCTCCCTGGCCTGCAGAGATCTGTAGCTAGCTCCTGAAGTCTTCCCCTCTAGTGCCTTAGAGAGATGTGGTTGCTGCTCAGCTGGTGTCAGGAGCCCCCCCCCCCATCTACCACTAGAACAAAACAGATAAATGCCCCCTTCTGCGTGTCAGCTCATGAATTGAAAAGGCACATAACCCAGGTCAGTCAGAGTGACCTTGAACTCTAAAGAGTTCAAGCCTGAAAGCCAGGCAGTGGTGGCACATGCCTTAATCCCAGCACTTAGGAGGCAGAGGCAGGTAGATTTCTGAGTTCAAGGCCAGCCTGGTCTACAGAGTGAGTTCCAGGGCAGCCAGGGCTACACAGAGAAACCCTGTCTCAAAAAAGAAAAGAAAAAAAAAAAAAAAAAAAAAAAAAAAAAAAAAAGAAGCAGCCTGAAGGCAGTGACCCATAACATACTGAGCAAGTCACCGTGTACTGCCCTGGGGCGTCTCCCTCTGCTGTCAATATCACAACCTCTGAATGATACACCTTCTGGGAGGTGCTTGGTGTTTGGACTCAGTCACTGAGCATCTCTGTGGTGATTTTCATTCCGGACATATTAAAGATGGCGTCCCAAGCACCCAGTCCAGTTTCTATTTAGAAATATTATTTAACCTTCCTTTGTACTGTACTGTCTGACACACAAAACCAGACTTTCCTAAGGATCTATAGAAATCCATCCTCAACCCCAGACTGTGCTCCTACCCTTGGGGAGCCAAGTGCTGATTTTTTGAGTGTCCTGGGGTGATTCCCTGACCCAATGCAAGACAAGTTCCTCCTAGGGACCGCCAGACTTCCACATAAGCATTACCGCCTTCTGGAAGAAGGGGAAGGCAGGCAGCTGTCCTCTGGATGTTGCTAACAGCTCTGGGCAGCTGACTGGTACCAGGCTTACCGCTTCCTCTAAGCTTCCTTTCTGCCCTCCAGCCAACAGAGCTCTCAGCATCCTGGAGCAGCTGACTCCAGGATGGGCTGACAGGAAGGGCTTCTCTGCCTCAGGAATGTCCCTTGTCACTCTCAGTGTGGAGATCACATCTGCAGGAAGCCGGCTAGTCACCTCAGATGAGGCAGTAGTAGTAGCTCATGCCTTTAATCCCAGCACTTGGGAGTCAGAGACAGGCGAATTTCTGAGTTCGAGGCCAGCTTGGTCTACAGAGTTCCAAGACAGCCAGGGCTACACAGAGAAACCCTGTCTCGGAAAAAAAACAAACCAACCAAACAAACAAACAACCAAAAAACAAAAACAAAAGACTTGTCTCACATTCCCTAGGAGACTCAGTACACACTCAGACATCTAGGCCCTGTCTCCCCTAGCTAAATTCTCACCTCTCCACAGGCAGGTGCAGAGCCCAACACTCGGTAAGGGCTCTGGTCAACCTTGAATGAATTAACAAACTCAAGAGTGGATTGAGGGAAGTTATGCAAATGTTGCACTCCTGGCAGAGCCATAGTGAATCCCCGGGCAGGTACATTTAGAAACTGACTTCCTCCTATCTACAGTCAAGGGCAAGCTGACAACTTGGGATTCCTCTGGGAGTAACAGGCACTTCTTCTCTGTGGGTTTTGCTTGGAGAATTCATTTCCTGTGGGTCCAGACTCCTTTCCCTTGGCCTTTTGTTTAGCTGTTCAGGGAGATTATGGGATCAATCTGTGCCCTGGGCTGTCTAGCTGGCAAGGAAACTGAGGCTCCCACGACACCCCAGCCAGCACCACTGGAACCAGGTGGGATATGGCCACCTCACTTTCAGCCCACAGCCCCCTTTTCCAGTGGCCTAGGCTGCAGAACAGTCCAGACCAAAGCATTTGGGCCAGTGCTTCTCAACCTTCCTAATGCTGCAGCCCTTTAATTCAGTTCCCCTAACTATAGGATTAATTTCATTGTTACTTCACAACTGAAAATTTGCAACTGATACAAATTGCAATGTAAACATCTGTTTTCTGAGGGTCACTGGTGGTCCCTGTGAAGAGTTGTTGGACTCCCCAAGGGGTCTCGACCCACAGGTTGAGAATTGCTAGTCTCTCCTGAGCAAAGTCCCTGAGAGACCTGTGGGTGCCCTGAAAGTCTTGTTAATAGCAAGTCCTAGGGTCTAGGTTGTAGCTCAGTGGGCAGAGTGTTTATCCAACATCTAAAAGGACCTGGGTTTAATCTTCAGCACCTCTTTTTTGTTTTGCTTTGTTTTTTTGTTTGTTTGTTTGTTTGTTTTTCTTTTTTCCAAGACAGGGTTTCTCTGTATAGCCCTGGCTGTCCTGAAACTCACTCTGTAGACCAGGGTGGCCTGGAACTCAGAAATCCTCCTACCTCTGCCTCCCAGGTATTGGGATTAAAGGCGTGTGCCACCACTGCCCAGGATCTTCTGCACCTCTTAAACTAGGTATGGTAACCTGTTATCAGG
>NW_022196897.1:23400614-23404017 GCF_008632895.1 Mastomys coucha
TCTCTCTCTCTCTCTCTCTCTCTCTCTCTCTCTCTCTCTGCCCCAGGCAAAAGCCTCCTTCAGTTTCCTATGACCCAGCAGCTGCCTCCAGAATGCTTTCTCCTTGGAGCTACCAGAGGCTCCAAGACGCACTGTTGGAATTTAAGATCTTGCATGACCCACTTCTCCCACTTCATTCATCATTCCTGGCCAAGACATGAGCACTCTAAGCCTCAGTTTGCCTATGGGTAAAATGGGGAAATCATTCTTTTTTTTTTTTTGTCCTCCCAGGACTATATAATCTTACTTCTAGAGCTGGCTACTGTGACAATTCTGGATATATCAACTCTGAGACTCCTCCCCAGAGTCATGTAATCGACCGGTAGTCAGGTGAGTTCTTTATCCCAGGGCCTGCTTCTTCCTCAGCCTCTAAGTGCCAAGCTTTCCCTTCCCTCAGCTTCCAGGCCTCTCTTTGACTACACGAGCTCCTCCTCCATCTCACACTGGGTAGAGTCTTGCTTCCACAGGAAATTCCCACAGCCTCTCTCTCATGTCTGCACCCCAAAGTTCTGCAGTCTCCTTGTGGAGACTGGGCACCAGATCAACCCAGCCCTGGCTAGAGACTCCAACAATCTATCCTTACTTCCTCTTTTTAGATCCGGAAGGATTCTCAGAAATAATTCTGGGTAAGTAAGCATGTTAAATGGTGACCTTTCTGGTCTAAATGGTGACCAGTCTGGCCTAAAAAAGTGAGACAACTCTTTCACTTCCCCAATGCCTTCCACCAGCCCCCTCTCCAGAGGGAAGGCAATGTTCCTAGTAGCCAACTGATGGTGCAGGACTCAGATCTCATAGCCGTCAAGGACTGAGACATGAAGCTAGAGAGACGGCTCACAGGTTAGGAGCATGTGCTGTTCTTCCAAAGACCTAGGTTTGTTCCTTGAACTCACGTGGTGGCTCACAACCATCTATAACTCCAATTCCAAGGGACCCAATACCTACTCCTGACCTCTGTAGACACCAGGCACATACACAGCATACTTAACACACATGTTAGCATGTTAACAAAACACTTCTACAAGTTAAAAAAAAAAAAAAGAGGCAAGCAAAGGCCCAAGGCAGGTCTCTCCACAGGCCACACCAGTACCGGTGTGTGCCAACCAGAGAACTCTGGTCCGTAACGCATGCCAACTATGAACTCTCAAACTCCATTAGCTCACAGCTTAGGAGGGAAGAAACAGTGACACCTGGCAGACATGTACCTGAGGCCCACCCTGCAGGATGCCCAGGAATGCCTGACCCCCCCACCTGTGACACGATGCAGAAACTGATGTCAGAGAAAGGGCAGTGGCTCAACTGAGTCCTGAAGGGTGAGTCTATAGGGGGTAAACTTGGGAGGAAGTAAAGGGACATTGTAAGCAGGGGAAAGAGGGTCCAAGGAATTATAGTAATTCCTGAGGCTGGAGTAGAAGTCCATACTAGAGTATGCAGTGCAGAGGTCAAGAATTAGGCTAAAGGGTAACCCTTGCAGAACTCTGAAAGCCACATGTGCCTGGAAGGATCAAAATACCCAATCATCTTGGTGTCCTACAAAAAGACTGCACTGCGGTGGCAGGATGTACTGCAAGATACAAGGTTGGCGAGGAGGCTGGAGAGGAGGAATCAGCCAACGTGGGATGTTCTATGCTGTGCTACACTACTATCAAAGCAGCAGAGCCAAGCAATTAGGGACTGAAACGGCTGAAGGCATGAGCCCAAATAAGCCTTTCTTCTTAATTTTGTCACAGCAGAAAATAGACTAATACAGGAGGAAAAATCAAGGGTGAGAAGAGGAGCCCTGTTTGCAAAGCCATACAAAGCTGAAGAATAGGTTGAGGGTTTGGTTATCCACAGTAAGTCCCAGCCTGAAATATTCAATGGGAAATTCCAGATACAAGCAAGTCATGGGTTTTCAAATGTATACCATGCTTCATAACGTGAAATATTGTCCCATCCCAATGAAAACAGCCCAGGACAAGAATTATTCCTCTGTCTAATTTATCCCCACTGTTTACAAGGGCTCCAGGACTTGTAGTACAGATCCTGAGGAGGTGACATCATAAAGACAAGAGTGAGGTCAGAATGTAACTACAGCCTTTGCTAGAGCTGGATGCTGGGAAGGATCAAAACAGTCACAGCTTGTTATCTGGAGACGGGCTTTGACTGCAGTGACATCACAGTGATACTGTCCCTGGGTTCCTGAGAAGCTACAAAGGAAAACAGTACATAGAAAATCCTGTAGGTTTCAGGTCGCCACTGGGGTCTTCAAACTTACCCTTGATAAATAATGAGGAAACCATTAACAAACATTGTCAATAGTTGAGTATCTCCAAGTACTGATTCCCTGAAAATAAGCAAGGGGTTAATCTGTACTTTTTATTTGGTCATGTGATTGGTTGTGACTACTGGAAACTGGGTGAGAGTGACAATGTTCTGGTACAGAGAGGATGCTTAAGCAGGCATGGACACAGAGGATGCCTGGACAGATATCTACAGAGGGTGCTTGGAGAAGCATCAACGAAACACACCAAACTGCAGCGGCTCCCTTGGCCAAGGTCTCAGAATTAGAGTTCACTTTGGAACAAACCTTCTGGTTTACTGACAACTAGAGAAAGATGACAAAACCATGGTCCTGAACTCACAGCTGATGTCCTCTGTGAAGAAAAAAAAAATCATCATTCGAAAAAAGAGCTCTAGAGTTTGTTACACACCACAACTGTAACAAAAGCTAGCTGGCTGATACACAGCAGACAGGAGATAGCAAGTCCAAGTTATAAAGATGCACACATGCTCTGATAGGGAGCTATGAGCAATGATGTCTCAACAGTTTCCATAATCTCTATACCTAGAGTAATTTAAAATTTAATTAAGAGATAGGTATCATTATGCAGCCCAGACTGCCCTAGAACTCAACAGAAATCCAGCTGCTTCTGCCTCCTAAGTGCTGGTATTAAAGGTGTGTGTGCTATCAAACCCAGCATGAACTTAGATTTTACTAATCCTTTCCACTCTAACCACACACACACACACACACACACACACACACACACACACACACACAGCCTTTGCCTTAACTCCTTATAGCCATATTGATTAATCTCTTTCTTGACCTTCTCAAGTAAACATCTTTAAAATGTCTAGCTTAAGAAAATTGAAACAAGCCGGGTGGTGGTGGCGCACGCCATTAATCCCAGCACTTAGGAGGCAGAGGCAGGCAGATTTTTGAGTTCAAGGCCAGCCTGGTCTACAGAATGAGTTCCAGGACAGCCAGGACTATACAGAAAAACCCTGTCTTGAAAAACCAAAAAAGAAAATTGAAACAAGGGCTGGAGAGATGGCTCAGTGGTTAAGAGCACTGACTGCTCTTCCAAAGGTCCTGAGTTCA
>NW_022196897.1:23404287-23408147 GCF_008632895.1 Mastomys coucha
AAAAAAAAAAAAAAAAAAAAAGAGTTGTCAAGGACCTGAAAAATTACTCAGCCTGGATCCTGACCATCATTAACAGCTACTCAACCACCACGTGCTCCTGTCCCTTCCAAACCACAACCCACAGTAGGCCTGCATATCATCAGCACTACTCACAGTGGGCCTGCATACCAGCTTGTGTTATATCTTGTCCTGTTCATGCTGTCACCTTCAAAACCTAAAATCCAATGGGGAAAACCCAAGACAGCGAGCGAGCGAGGCAGTGACAGCATCAAGCGGTCATTCAAACGGATAAAATAAAATCGGCCATCAGTATCGAATATTGTCGTCAACAGTCAGGCCAGGGAGATGGCTCAGTGGGTAAAGCACATGCAGTACAAGCATAAAAAGCAAAGTTTAAAGCCAGGCATGGTCATGTATGCCCACAACCCTAGCGCTGAGGGACAGTTAGTGACAGGAGCAGACCCTGGGGGCTTATGGCCAGTCAGTCTAGCTAAGGTGGAGACCCTGTCACTACAAAAGTAGGTGGAGAGTACCAGAGAAGAAGAGACCTGGCATCTTCCTCTGGGCTCTATGCACGCAAGAACAGAGCACACGTGCACACACATCTCAACAACTCTAGCTTTCACCTACACACATTCATGTGCACATACGTATGTACACATACACACATCTCAACAACTCTAGTATACACACACATACACATACACACGTGAGCATATCTCAACAACTTCAGTTCTCACACTGCTATGGGAGTAATTTCACTTCTGGATGAATACCAACATTCTAAAAGGTTTTAACAAGAGTGTTTGCATGCTAGCCCCAAACTGGAAGGGACTAACCTGGTCATTAATGAGAGAAGAGATAAGCAAATGGCTTAACAATAGAAGAATCAAATTACCCATAAGTACACTACAATTGAATCTTAACACATTGTGTGAGTGAAATAAACTAGATAAGCCTGGCTCTATTTATAGGGGTCCAGGATCAGGCAAAAGAAAAGAAAACAAAACAAAACAAAAAAACAGTGAGCTTGAACAAAGCCCGACATCTTAGCCAAACCCTGGCTTGGAATTTCTCACAGGCAATGTTACACTCAGACTAATTACCTTTGGCATGGTTAGATAATGAGGAGGGTAGGGCATTGACTAGCCCAAAAGATAAGCATAGTGGGCCTTTACTAAGGATGGGTGGGACCTTGAGCTTTTGAGAGTCAGAAAGAGAGAGAGAAAGAGAGAGAGAGACAGAGACAGAGACAGAGACAGAGAGACAGAGACAGAGAGAGACAGAGAGGAGGGAAGGAGAGAGAGAGTACCTGGTGGTGGGGAGAGAAAATGAGTATATTGTAGGGTGATAACTTTTTTTTTTAAGATTTATTTTATTTATTATATGTAAGTACACTGTAGCTGTCTTCAGATACCCCAGAAGGGGGCGTCAGATCTCATTACGGATGGTTGTGAGCCACCATGTGGTTGCTGGGATTTGAACTCATGACCTTTGGAAGAGCAGTCAGAGCTCTTAACCGCTGAGCCATCTCACCAGTCCCAGTGATAACCTTTTTTAAAATTTATTATTTTTAATGAGGTGTGTGCATGTCTATATGAGGTGTATGCACAAGGATGCAGGTACCCTCAAAGGTAGAGGAAAGTATCAGATCCCCTGGAGTTGGAGTCACAGGCATTTATGAGCCATCTGACTTGATTTGAGTGCTAGAAATAAAAACTCAGGTCCTGATGAACAGAACACACTCTTCAACTTCTGAGCAATCTCTCTAGGTGTGAAGAAAATACTTTATCTCATTTTGGGTAGTTGCTTACACGGGTACTGACAAATGCAGAAACCATAAGGCTGGGCATGTAGCTCAGTTGGTAGAGTCCTTTCTTAGCACCCATGATCCCTGGATTCAATCCCCAGTACTACACAAGTGTCACCTAGCACTCCATGGAGGCAGAAGTCAGAAATCCAAGACCATCCTTAACTACAAATAATCTAGGCCAGCCTGGGCTAAATGAGACCCTGTCTTAAAAAATTAAAATAAATAAAGGTAGTTGCTTATATCTCATTGCCTGCTCACTTTCCTGAGTTCTAATATAAAAAGTCCAATGCTCCTTTCCTATGTCTAAGTGAGGGTTTCTATTGCTGTGCTGAAACACTATTACCAAAATAGTTCATCACTGGAGGGATCAGGGTAGGGATCTGGAGGCAGGAGCTGATGCAGAGGCCATGGGGGGAAAGGTGGGGGGGTTGCTGCTGACTGAGTGTTCTCCAAGACTTGTTCAGCCTGCTTTCTTCTAGAACTCAGAACCACCAGCCCAGGGATGGCACCACCCACTACAGGCTGGGCCCTACCCATTGATCACTAATTGAGAAAATGCCTTATAGCTGGATCTCATGGAGGTATTTCCTCAACTGAGGCTCCTTTCTCAGTGATAACTCCAGCTTGTGTCACGTTGACACACAAAACCAGCAGTAGACCCCCACCTGTCTTTCCTTTGGAAGCACGCTCATTCTGACCCTGTCTGAGTCAGTGTTTCTCTGCTGACACCTCCCACCTTGTACTGATGCCTGCAGATCTCCATTGTGCAGCCTACCTTGGACCTTATGTCAAAAGACCTGACCATCCCCCACTTAACCAGCTCCTTCCAGCACTAACAAGATTTATGCCTTGTCTGCCCTGTTGGGTTTTTTTTTCTTGCAATTTTTCATAAAATGAGTTTTCTGTGGAACCTGTTTCTAAGTTCTTTCAACAATAAGAAGACCCTGCAAAAGAGAATATATCTGTCACCTATAGGAGAATCATAAACAAGGACAGAATGGACGAGCAGACGCTGCAGCTTGGCGTGGTTCCTGATGGTGGCCATGCCTGCCTACCCTTCGGCTATTCTCTCAATTTGATCTCCAAGCTTTCTTTTTGTCCCTATGGGGTTTAGGGCCTTTGCTTTGGTAGTGGTTGGCATTTATTGGAAAGGAAATGTATCAGGAAACCCGGTGATTCTTTAGGTCTTAAGACACTTTACCTAATGTACCAACGAGGTCCTAAAGGGAATAGAGATCCCCCTAGACCCATAAGCCTCCAACACATTTGTGCCTAGGAGAAAAGGCTCTTCTAGGATTGCCTCTCAGTCACTCTAGATTCTTCCAGGATGAAAAGTAAAGCCATATCTAAGAGGCAATTATATCACACACCCCCACCGTGTGTGTGCGTGTGTGTGCGTGTGTGTGTGTGTGTGCGTGTGTGTGTGTGTGTGTGTGTGTGTGTGTGTGTGTGAGTGAGAGTGTGTGAGAGAGAGAGAGAGAGAGAGAGAGAGAGAGAGAGAGAGAGAGAGAGAGATGCCACACACACTTTGCGTGACAGCAGGCAAAAGCTTCAAGGAAGCCCGCTTCTGCAACCCCTAATTCAGAGGTAGCCCAGATATGTCCTTACTATAGTCTCGAGTGCTAGGTGTCCCCCAAGATATGATTTACTAACAGCTAGACAAAATTAACATTGCTCTCTGACACCCACCAATGTTCCAACATCTTAGCCAAACCCTGGCTCGGAATTTCTCACGGGCAAAGTTATACATTCAGACTAATTACCTCTGGCCTTGTTAGAAAGATAATGAGGGGGGTAGGGCATTGACTAGCCCAAAAGATTTATTAGCATAGTGGGCCTTTACTAAGGATGGGTAGGACCTAGAGCTTTTGAGATTCGCTTCGAGCTTAGAGGGGGTTGAGGGAGGGAGGGAGGTGGGGAGGGAGGGAGAGAAAGAGAGAATGAGAGAGTACCTGTACATGTGAATGTGACAGAGAGTATCTCTGTGTGTGCGTGTGTGTGTGCGTGCGTGTGTGTGTGTGTGTGTGTGTGTGTGTGTGTGTGTGTG